>NC_134880.1:37074729-37179729 GCF_041734735.1 Babylonia areolata
CTCGGAGGTCAGCTGCCGGTGGGTGCCAAAGATGCTTACTCCAGAGCACAAACAGAGGAGGGTCGAGTTGTCCCATCAGTGTCTCTGCCGCTATGAGAAGGATGGTGATGAGTTTCTGAAGAAGGTGGTCACATGTGACGAGACATGGATTTGGCACTATGAGCCTGAGTCCAAACGGCAGTCCATGGAGTGGAAGCACGTAGGCTCTCCAGTGAAGAAGAAGTTCAAGTCCCAGCGGTCCACGAGGAAGGTGATGCTCACCGTTTTTTGGGATATGCAAGGCCCAATCACCATTTCATTCCTTGAGAAAGGAAAGAACAGTGCCAACTACTGTGAACTGCTGAGGCAGGTCAAGAAAGACATAAAGAACAAACGCAGGGGTCATCAGTCAGAAGGAGTCATCTTGCATCATGACAACGCAAGGCCTCACACAGCAGCCCGAACGGTGCAGACCATCAACGAGCTGGGCTGGGAACTGCTCCCTCATCCCCCTTACAGCCCAGACCTTGCCCCTTCAGACTTTCACCTGTTTGGTCCCTTGAAAGCGTTCACGAGAGGCACGAAGTTTGAAAGTGACGATGAAGTCAAAAGTGCTGTGAGCGACTGGCTGAGACATCAGTCCAAAGATTTTTACGCTGAGGGAATACGGAAGCTTGTGCACAGATGGGAAAAGTGTGTGACAGTGCTGGTAGACTACGTTGAAAAAAAAAAAGTAAGCTTCTATCTGTATCAGAAGTCCTTATACCGAAAAATTCACCTTATTTATTGAATGACCCTCGTATCAGGACTGGGTGAAGTAAATGGAGTGAACAAAAACAGCATTCTCTCTCTCTCTCTCTCTCTCTCTCTCTCTCTCTCTCTGCGCGCGCGCGTGTGTGTATGATAGGCCAAAATGAAACGGCAACATTAAAATCTAATATCAGGTTAGTATTTGTGATGTAGGTGGGTTGCAGAGCATGCTAGTTGTATTGTAATACTATTCTTATCACAACAGATTTCTCTGTGTGAATTTCAGGCTGCTCGTCCCAGGGAGAGCTCGTCGCCACAGCGAGAGTGCCACCCATCTTTGTATTTTTTTTTTTTTTCTGCCAGTGATTTTGTTTTCCTAGCGAAGCGAATTTTTCTACAGAATTTTGCTAGGGACTACCCTTTTGTTGCGGTGTGTTTTTTTTGTGTTTTTTTTTAATGTCTGCTAAGTGCATGCTGCACACTGGACCTCGGTTTATCGTCTCATTCAAATGACTAGCGTCCAGACTACCATTCAAGGTTGTGTATGTGTGTGTGTGTGTGTGGGGGGGGGGGGGGGGGGGAGGGTAGGTACTGGTGACTGTGGGGTTCGTACAAGTGCGCTCAGATTCTCTAGCTACCTAGGCGGACGCGTTACCACTAAACACACACTCCGCTATAGTTGTGACTCATATTTTGCAAGTTTCAGTTTCAGTTTCAGTAGCTCAAGGAGGCGTCACTGTGTTCGGACAAATCCATATACGCTACACCACATCTGCCAAACAGATGCCTGACCAGCAGCGTAACCCAACGCGCTTTGTCAGGCATTGAGAAAAAAAATCAAAAAAAAAATCAAAAAATGAATAAGTAAATAAATAAATAATAATAATGAAATAAAATAAATAAATAGATAAATAAATAAATAAAACAAATAAATAAATAAAGACAACAATGATGATAAATAAGCAAATAAATGGAAGAAAAAAAAGGCAGACACACATTCACACATACACACACATATGCATAACAGATATGCACCAAACATGCAGTTTCACAGATATGAAAGCACAGTCAAATACACATAAACGTACATGAGTCCCAACACACACACACACACACACACACACACACACACACACACACACACACACACACACACACACACTTTACCCTGCACCCCCTCTACCCCCCTCTACACACTAATTTCTAGGCTACGTATCGCAGCTTCCACGGCACACACGCACGCACACACACACACACACACACACACACACACACACACACACACACACACACACACACACACACACACACACACACACACAGAGGCACACTTACTTGTACAAGCACACACACATACGCCCATATCTCCCACCCCCACACACATATATACAAAGATATATATATATATATATATATATATATATATATATAAATATATGCACACCCGCACGTTCCAATATTCCGTTGCTCCCACAGTGTAGGCATGCATACACACACATACCTCATCCTCTACCCCCCCCCCCCCCCCGCCCCCCCCCCCCCACACACACACACACACACACGCGCGCGCGCGCACGTGCACAGAACTCTCCTGAGCTGACACTTGTGTACACTTACACCCTCGCACATGCACAAACGCTTACAAACACACGGACCCAGACATACGCACAAACACACACATACACACACGCACAGAGGTTGCCACTGATTGGCCGCAAGAGGGATGGGAAAAGATCTCTGATGCCAAGAGCGTGGCGTCTAGTGCGTTGCTCAGTCTATTGTATTTGGAAAAACCCACAGAGACTCTGTTCCGTTTTGAAGAAATTTGCGCAATGTTTGTTTGGAAATGATGCCGATGTTTGTTTGATTTGCAAAGCATCGTGCTCTATTTTGCAAATGGTGTGGTTCCAGTCAGTTACTACACCAACGTGTGCCTGTATGCCATGATGGGCGGCGTGGTGACCTCCCCTGTAGTAGGTGTCATCTACGACAGTTTCAAACGCATCTTTGCAAGTGAGTTGAATGACACTGGACCATTCATTCTGCGGATGTTGCTTGTTTTAATGATGTTTTGAAAACTTATAATTTTTTTTGGATTGGAAATAAAACAAGAACAAAAACGTGTGTGTTGTAACAGTCTCGACTCTGGAAGGGCATCATAATCATCATTGTCCTCATCCATTATCAGTACTGGAAACAAAATGCCCGATATTCTGTGGTCTTTCATGCCCTGCTATCGAGGTGACCTGTGACCCTTCCGCCCCACTTCCATTGTCTGGGCCGTGTCATGCCAATTTTGTTGGGTGTCAGCATATTCATTGGAGACTATCGTTGGATGGACGTAGGTGGTTACAGTCTCCATTCTAGGAGAGGAGGAGGGGTAGGGGGGGGGGGTGTCTCGATTAAGCGAAAATCGTCATCGGAAGGAGATTTAGTAGATGGTGTCCTATGTATATTGAATCAATACAGTCATTTCTGAACACAACTGAAGTGATTCTGCAGCAGTACCGGATCTCTTGTGGTGTGGCCTCCTGGCGACATAGCATCGATAGTTCCCTGTGGACTTTCAGCTCTGAAACTGCGACAGACTGACCTTGGTGTATGTGTATGGGGGACTCGGAATGAGCGGCATGGGAGTAATGCTGCTGAATTGGTGCAGATGATGGGGCAAGAAAAAACGAAACGGAATAAAAAAAACCAAAACAAAACAAAACAAATGGGTTGTGATTCTTCTTCAACCCTGTTTTTTCATGCTCGGGCATAATATTTATCCAAATGTATTTTTCAGTGAACAAAAAGGGAAATCAATATTAAGGACTGTGAGCTACCATCATGCATGCATACTTTTCCTTTTGGAGTGTTTAAGCACCATTATCCCAAAACATGAAAAGATATTGTACATAGAATTAATGAATACATATGTCTGAATCCTGGAAAATTAGTGAAAATCTTCATCGAAATTCACGGAAAAGTATGAAAGGGTATGAAGTAAAGTATTGCCAAGTGTCTACTTCCTGTACAAAGATAGTTGGAAACTGATAAGTGTTTGTCGCTGAGAAAGATCGACATGTTCAGCATCAGATAATCACAGAAATCACAGAAAGTTGATGGGATGTTTAGCTGTGTGAAGGGTTAGCGATGACTGTATGCCTATAATGTGCTTATTTGCTTTGTATAACAGCACTTGATATTGTCTCTTGTGCTTCATCCACACAATATCGCACAAAAAGCGAAGAAAACATAAAAAAATGAGACTATCATGTTGAAAACTTTTGACTTGAAGAATCTTTTTGTACCTAAGTATATTATTTCCATAGGTAATGTTGGTTTATTTATGTCTGAATGAGGGAGGAACCAGATAGCATGAGATAAAGACAGACAGAGAGAGATTCCATCTTTAATTTTAAGAAATTGTTGATTTTAGGAACATGTTCAGCATGACCTTTTTTCTTCTCGATCCTGTATTCCTGTGAATAATATGTTTTTGTTCTTTAGATTCTGTACTGCTTTGTGCCACTCATAGATGGTCAATCCTGTCCTTGTTACATACATTTATTTCCTCCAGGTTTTGCTACGTTGATGGGCAATTCATGGGTGGGAGTATTTCCGGATTTTTGTATTTGTATTTTGGGCGATTTTGTTTTGTTTTCCTTCAGTTCTGCTATCTCCCCCGCCCCCTAATTTCACTTTGTTTTGGTATTTAGACATGCATACTGCCATGTGACTGTTGATAGACCGACGTTCCCAGCTGGGTCGTGACCTTCTGCCTGCTGTCACACCCCTGGCCTTGGCCTCGGTCCTGGGTATCATCCTGTCGGTGCTGGTGCTGTTTGACAGCGAGTCCATTCTGTATCCTGTATTTGTGTTCAACACCATCTTCAGGTCTTTCATCTACTCTATGGGGGCTGCGTACATTGGCGTGATGTTAGTATATGTAGTGTATACATCATGTAAAAGTACTGTGCACTTAGTAACCACACTGTTAAATCAAAATGAACTAGAAAAAAAAGAAAAAACAACAACAAAACAACAACAACAACAACAAAACAACGACAACAAACAAACAAACAAACAAAAAACAACAACAAAAAAACAGACAGCGCATGGGAGATAATATTTCAGGCATCGTCTCCTGAAATACACTCATTGCTGATTTGAAAACATGGATGAAATTGCAGTTTAATGATGTGAAAACAGTTCAAGAATCACCTTTCTTTTCCCAGTTTCGTCAAAATCATCACAGCCACTACTTCATGTTGTTGTTGTTTTTATCACTCTGTAATCTAGGTGTATCGACTTTCAACAGTATACATCTTTTTTTCTCTCAGAAATTCTCTTCTGGTGTGCCATAGTTTAAATCTTCCCTGAAAAGAAAACCACCGTATTCAAATAGCATTTGTATTTGTGTATGTGTGTACTCGTACGCGCGCGTCTGTGTGTGTGTGTGTGTGTGTGTGTGTGAGAGAGAGAGAGAGAGAGAGAGAGAGAGAGAGAGAGAGAGCATGTGTGTATCACTGTGTGTGTGTGTGTGTGTGTGTGTGTGTGTGTGTGTGTGTGTGTGTGTGAGTGTGTGCGTGCGCGCGCGCGACTAAATCTTGTGTAAGGGCTTGGAGCAGACCCTAAGAATGAGCAATGCATACAGTTACAGTATAATTATTGATGTTCTTTAGATAAAAGCAGAGCATGTTGTAAAGAAAAGTCTGGTTGGCTGTCTAGGGTGATCCAATCTGAATCAGGCCAATGTTTGTTCATTGCAACTCTGCTGTCAGGCATCCTCTGCTTTTTACCATGGACACAGTAATCATTTGTAACTGACCTGGGGTGCAGGTTTCCCAGTGAGTACTTTGGCATTCTGTACGGACTGATGATCATCGTGGGAGGCATCACCAGCTTGGCTCAGTACGGCTTCTTTGAGTGGCAAGACACTGCTGGAGTCCTGTCTGTAAGTGGATCTGTCTAGTTTGCTTTTTTTTTTTTTTTTTTTTTATACTATGTATTTTCTCAAATCAACAACCATCTACCTGAAGATCTGGTCATCAGCTCCATCCACATGTAATATGCAGCTTTTGTTCAAACGTGTGTGTGTGTGTGTGTGTGTGTGTGTGTGTGTGTGTGTGTGTGTGAGAGAGAGATTTTAATTTTCGGTGTTGCTGTGTACAGGTGAACGGGTTTCTGATTGCGGTCATGGCGCTGACGTTGGTGCATCCTGTGTACCAGTGGATCTGCTGTCGCCGTGCAGAGTCTCAGGTAGTCATTAAGGAATAAGGGTTGTTGGATCATCATCACGTCCTCATTTGCGTCATCGGGAATGTTGGATGGTGGGGTGTGCAAGGGGAGAGCATATCAATTTCCTTTACATATTCCTTTTAATTTACTTTTTCTTGTACGAATAAGTATGATAATGGTAACAATATTATGTGAAAAACTAAGCAAGAAATAGGTAGATCAAACACTGAAATAACAAACATTTGCCCAACATCATTCACTTTTCTTTTCAAGAACTTTCGATTTTGTGTGTGTGTGAGTTGTTACCCACACCAAATACGTCACCAGCGACTTAATTTGTTCTACCCTCAATCCACACTTTGTCGCCAGTTTGAATTTTGTTGCCAGTGACGATTGACGTTGACCGGTCGTCTCAAGTGCTTATCTGTTTGCTATTGGTGATGCAATAGCTTATTCTATTAAAAAGGGAAAAAAATCGAGCTTCGAGATGTGTGTCTGTGTCTGTGTGTACGATGGGTGGGTGAAGGCGAGGGACAATATAATTCTCTCTCTCTCTCTCTCTCTCTCTCTCTCTCTCTCTCTCTCCTCATCCTCCTCCCAGAATGAGGAACTTATTTCAATAACGTTTTGTCCCGTGCAGCATTTCCTGGAGGTCTATATCTTAGAGATCTCTGACACAGAAGTTGTCCATACGTCTATGTTCCTCCAGGTTTATTTTTCCCCCACACAAATATTGATAAGTCTGTTTCTCCCCCAGGTCTATATTATCCAAGGTCTATGTTCCCCCTTTTCCCGGGTCTATATTCTCTTTGTCTATTGTCCGACGAAATAAATGGTACATATTGACACAATAACAATAGCAGTTAATCAATAATTTTGTTGCTGAAAATGGAACTTCTTTTGCTCAGTATGGAAGTTATTAAAACGCACATGTATATCTCAGTGCGCCTGTTAATAGGACGTTATACTCATATTATTAGCTTGGGAGCTAGGCATGACTCTAGGCATAAAACGGCTTTTGTGTTTATGCTCAGTGTGGAGAGTCTTACATTACCAACATTTGAGGAGGATGCCAACTACAACATTGACGTGTTTACTGCATACGGATATTCTAAAGAGGATACTGCATTAACAAGAATGAGCATATAAAAATTTGTAATCGACACATGACAAAAGCAGACATCTTGCGAGATCAATTTCGGTATGGGCATTCAATCAATAATTCGCGATAACAACACATAATTGACTGGAGGCGGAGAAGGCAGCTAAATCTTATTCCGAAAGAATTGTGCAAAGGCCTATAAAAAAAAACCCCACAAAAAACAACCGGTACTACATAAATGTCTCCAGCAAGCATACGAACTAAACATATTCGATTTTCATTGCACAATCGGTTACGTCAAATTTTATTGCGCATGCGCGAAGGAAATGAACTCTTTCATGTCTAAAAAAAAAAAAATAAAAATAAATAAATAAATAAATTAAAAAAAAATATATATATATATGAAAGGAACGAAAATCACACAAAACGGTTCGTCGTTGCATTAAAACCCGAATTTCACGCGAACGTCACCGCCGCTAAACTTACCTTGAGCGCGGCGGAGGGAACCGATACGCAGCACTGCGTGTCGTCGTGCGGCCGATTAGCTTTGTTCGTGCTTGAATGATTTAGGGTGTCTCTCAAAATTCTTTGCATCGGTTAACCCTTTAAAGCCCAATCTCTGAGAGTGGTTCAGTCTCACGAGCAACCACTGCAGCTGTCCATTTCTCTCTCCTTTGGGAGGGAGCCACCCTCTTTGCACGCTCTCCTCGGAGCCAGCACCACACAGGCCGGGGTCTGGAGTTCTTCACAGAACGGTCAGCTCTCCTTGTCCTCGTCCGGCACCACGTCGCTCTTAAGAACTGACGCTCTGATCACCCCCTGTAGACTCCTTCCCTTAGTCCTCCACCGCAGCGTATTGAGGGTAGATTATTTTGTTTGTTTAACCCTCTATCCACTCCTGTCTTGACCCGTATTGTTCGTCTCGTAAAGCTTTGGTTTTCTCTATGTTTATGTCCAACACTTCATTTTCTGTCAAACCTGTCTGTTCTCTTCAATAAAATTCTCCTTGAATCATCCATTTGTCCCGTTTCTGTGTTTCGTTTATATTGACTTTTTCTTTCACAGTGCGAAAGTGGAATGAATTGTGGATGCTTGTGTGCATTTAGGCTAACCGTACTTGCCTCTTCACTTTGATTTGTCACGTATTTGTATTTCTTAGTAGCGAGGTGGGTTCTGCGTTTTGGGCTGATCTTAATCACCTTCAGACCGTTCGCCGTCGGTCATTTCTTACTTTACGCGACTTTTTTGTTGGTTTTTTTTTTAATGTATTATATCTTTTGATAAGTTGGTGTGAACCGGGATCAACCAACTTATTTTAGCTGATTCCTCGTATCATCACGGTTTTTACAGTTGCGCTATATCGGTAGAGGAAAGTGGACCTTGTTCCCCCCTCCCCCCTTCCCCGCCCCCCTCCCGCCACACACACACACACAAAACACACCCTCTACCCGCTTTTTCGGCCTTCGGAGGAGCGTTTTTTCTACCACCCAAATACAATTGCTGGTCGGTCAGGCAGGGGGTTAAACTTCCGGGTTGTTGGATTGTTCACCATCCACCACCACCACCACCACCGTTCCCTTTGGAGGGATGAGCGTCACATGGGCGCTTGTGTGGTCAAGGCTTGCCTGACCACTGAGCTGTGTCGCCTTGCCACGCCCACTCTAGACCCCACCCCCACCCCCGGCGCCACGTGTGTTTTCTGGTTGGCCGGTTCGCCGGTTCACGCCTAATGATACTATAATCAGTGTCACTGCCACCCTACCTCTGCCAGCTCCACCCCCACCCCCATTACTCTCGGAGGCGTGGTTTGTTACGTTTGTGAGTTATGGCATAGGGGTGTGTGTCAGCATTTCTTTTTTTGCCTACCCTTTCCTTTTCATTAACCTGCGATTTCGCGCTTTTGGCTGTTCAATAGTGTTCAGTTTCACACCCCACTCCCCCTTCTCCTCCACTATCAACTCCTTCCCCCACTACACTCCCCCTCCCAGTAGTAAGGTTCAGTTTAACGCCAGGCGATGTGCAAATGAGTACTTGACAGAGCTCAGCGAAGAGATACAGAATGCTGCTGAAAGAGGCAACATCCGAGGTATGATGGTATCAAGAAGGCACTGGGACCAACACAGAGCAAGACTGCCGCCCTCAAATCCTCCATTGGGGAAGTAATCAACGATCCTAGCCAGCAGATGGAGAGATGGGCAGAACACTACTCCGACCTCTACTCCACAGAAAACATGGTGTCCAACTCAGCCCTCGATGCCATCAAGTGCATGCCGGTCATGGAAGAACTTGACATAGAGCCAACTAAGGACGAACTCGGCAAGGCCATTAACAGCCTGACATCAGGCAAGGCACCTGGCAGTGACGGAATTCCTCCAGACCTCATTAAACACTGCAAGACTGCTCTTCTGCATCCTCTGTACACAGTCCTCTGTCAATGCTGGAATGAGGGAGCTGTACCGCAGGACATGAGGGACGCCAAGATTATCACCCTCTACAAAAACAAGGATGAAAGGAGCGACTGCAACAACTACAGAGGCATCTCACTTCTCAGCATTGTAGGGAAAGTATACGCTCGGGTCCTCCTAATTCGCCTGCAGAAACTGGCCGAACGCGTTCATTGACCTCACCAAGGCCTTTGACCTAGTCAGCAGAGACGGCCTTTTCAGGGCTCTTCGAAAGATTGGCTGCCCCCTCCCCCCCCACCCCCAAACTGCACAGCTTGATTGAGTCCTTCCACTCCAACATGAAAGGGACGGTACAGTTTAATGGTAACCTCTCCAAGCCCTTCGACGTAGGCAGCGGTGTCAAACAAGGCTGTGTCCTCGCCCCCACCCTATTTGGAATCTTCTTTGCTCTTCTCCTGAGTCATGCGTTCAGCAGAGCGCAAGAAGGGATCTATCTGCGGACCAGATCAGATGGCAGGCTCTTCAATCTCGCCCGCCTCAGAGCAAGGACAAAAGTCCGCGAAGCCCTCATCAGAGACATGCTCTTTGCTGACGATGCCGCAGTTGTGACCCACACCCAGCGGGACTTGCAGTCACTAATGGACCGCTTCTTCCAGGCCTGCAAAGATTTCGGCCTGACCATCAGCCTCAAGAAGACAAATGTCCTAGGCCAAGACGCGCCATCTCCACCAGCTATCACCATTGATGACTACGAGCTTGAAGCCATCCATCAATTCACTTACCTTGGGTCCACCATCACCGACAACCTCTCCCTTGACACCGAGATCGACAAGAGGATCGGGAAGGCAGCCACACTGCTAGCTCGCCTCACACAAAGAGTGTGGACAAATCCCAAGCTGACCACGAAGACAAGGATGGCTGTATACAACGCCTGCGTCCTCAGCACCTTGCTGTATGGCAGTGAGGCGTGGACCACACATGCTCGTCAGGAGAGAAGGCTCAATATCTTCCACCTGAGAAGCCTACGGCGCATACTCGGCATCTCCTGGCAAGACAAGGTGACAAACACCGAAGTCCTGACTCGTGCTGGCCTCCCGACCATGTATACCATGCTGACACAGCGTCGGCTGCGCTGGCTGGGCCATGTTCGCCGCATGGAAGATGGTCGCATCCCAAAAAACATCCTTTATGGAGAGCTCGCCACGGGGCAGAGAAGCATCGGCCGCCCACAACTGAGATACAAAAACGTTTGCAAACGTGACATGAAGGCACTTGAGATCAACACTGAGTCCTGGGAGGGCCTTGCAGATGACCGCAACAGATGGAGAAGCACTCTCAAGAATCAGCTACGGATCGGTGAGGACAAACTGTCAGCTGCTGCAGCAGAAAAGCGAGCTCGCAGAAAAGGGACGGCAGCCGACAGACCAGCATCAGCTGACACATGTGATCGCTGTGACAGAGACTGTCTCTCTCGCATCGGTCTCTACAGTCACAGGCGACGCTGCTTGGTCCAAGCAGACAGCCCAATTAGACATTAGGTTGGATATACTCTATCCATGGTCAGCCATGACCGAAGGAGGTCTACTGATTTCGCGCTTTAGGCTGTTCAGTTTCACACCCCACTCCCCCTTCTCCTTCACTATCAACTCCTTCCCCCACTACACTCCCCCTCCCCTCCCCTTTCTCATCTCCCCTCCACCCACTGCTTCCTTGAGTTAACCTTCTGGTCTGTCACTCCCCCTCCCCCCATCACTACCCCTGACCCCCTCCCAAACTCCCAAACCCCATTCAGCGGCAATTAAAGCCCTCCTTGGCACAGAGCGCTGAGGTTTCCAAGTTCCCAGCACTGTAAAACAATCGCGCACCCCCGAAAACGGAGTATGGCTGCCTACAGTAAAAACGGTCATACACGTAAAAGCCCACTCGTGTACATACGAGTGAATGTGGGAGTTGCAGCCCACGAACGCAGAAAAAAAGAAGAAGAAGATACATGTTGGGCAGTGGACCACCAGCGTAACCCACTGAAAGCGGTCACAGCTAATGTCCCCTCCTACACTAGCATGGCAGCTCGGGGTGCACATGCCCTCTCCCCCACCCTTCCCTTCCCTCCACCCCTCCATCCCCCCTTCCCCTGGCCAGGTAATGATGGTCAGTGGGCCCAAAACAGAGAGGTCAAGGCAGCCGCCAGGGGAGGATCACTCTCAGAAGACCTGAGAGGGAGGTGAGGTGGGTGAGGAGGAGAAATGGTGCTCATCGAAATAGTCCCCTCCACCCCCGCGCCCCCCCCCCCCCAATCCCCGCCCCCACCTCCCCGCATCCGCCCCAACCAGCGCAACAGTTCCGAACACTGTCACTCCCAATGGTTTCCCCTCTGAGCCAAGGGAAAGAACGCAGTCAACCACTAAGCGATAGGCCTTCAGGCAGCCGGGCCGCCAAGTTTCGGCCGTTCTTTCTCGCCGAACAGGCAGGGCGGGACCAGAGGAAAGTGGTTAACAAGCAAAAGAGGGAGAAGTATGACAAAAACGTGCTACGTAGGGAAAAAACCCCACAAATACTTAAATGGACATAATAAAAAAAATAATTTAAAAAAATCCCCCCAAAACCCAACAAACCTAAGTCCCTGTTCACTGATCTCTTGTGGGACTTTCTCATCAATCTAGTAAACAACAAGAGTGAGCAGTGATTACGAACCGCTCCTCAAACTACGAACAAAATCATTAAGCAAAGTGTGCGGGGAGTGAAGACCTGTACCCCCCCCCTCCCCCCCCCCTCCCCCGTAATCAAGGGCAGTGACATCATCCTTGTCCTGGCAGGTTTAACAGAGGACCTTACAAAAGACCACGACAGCCGACCAGACTACTCTTAAACGACTTGCACAGACAGCACATGCTCCCATTCTGGATATTGTGCGGACTGTCTCAAACAAAGACAAATAAAAATCCTACAGTGGAACTGTTGGTCACTTAGGAAAATATTTACCCTGCTTGGAAGATTACATATGAAAACAGCCAGTGGACATAGCATGTTTGCAGTCCCCCTTCTGTACCAGCTCGCAACTGCCTAAGATAGAGAGTATTATTACCCCCCTCCCCCCCCTCACACTCCCCTCTCCCAATCTATGGCCGATTCCCTGGGATGGAGAAGGTGGGCACTGTGACGTATGTAAAAATCGGTATTCATTACAATACCTACACTGTCCGATATCTCGGATTGTGCCACTTGCTGCACTATTAACTTTGGATGCACAAACAGGCAAGTCAAAGTCTGTAATGTGCATTACCCACGCTCTGACTCCCGCAGTACAAACTTTTGACTCCCCTGGCTGGCTGGTCCTGGGCGATTTCAACGTGCACTACAACCCTGTCTGGGACAGACGGTTCAGGGACGACGAGGATGTGGAGGTTCAAAACCAGATTGAAAAATCGGACCTCGTGCTGCTGAACGACGGCAGCACCACCCGTCTCTCCGACCGTGCTGACCAGAGAGGGACCGCAAATGACCCGAGCCTGGCTAGCTCTGATCTGGCAAGGGAGAGAGCAGTACTGTTATAACAGAACCGACTGGGATCTGTTTAAAAAGCTGCTCATGGAAACACCCGAGTTCAATGCTACGCAGATGAGCATCACTGAGCTCAACGAGCATTTCTGCAGTGGTGTCATCGAAGCTGCTCAGAAGGCCATCCCCATGGGCAGACATGGCACTCCAAAATGCAGAAAGAACCCTTGGTGGAGCCGGGCCTTCGAGAGAGCAGTCTTGCTAAACGGAGGGCGTACCGGCGCTACAGACACATTGCCACAAAAGAAACGCATGCACACATCCAGGCTAAAAAAGAAGCAACGCGACTGTCGCCAGTGCATGTTGTTTCATGTTACAGTTCTATTTTTCCATGTGTGTGTGTGTGTGTGTGTGTGTGTGTGTGTGTGTGTGTGTGCGCGCGAGCGCGCTCACGCACGTGTGACAGTCAAGCACCGAGAGGTACATGGGGCGCTGTGTCATTGGACTGGAACATGGAAGTGTGAGCAAATGATTCATTCTGTTCTGTATCCTTCAGAAAGACTGGCTGTCAGGTTGTGTGTCCCAGCACCTCTTCCAGACTGTCAGCGCTATTGTTGGTCCTCTGCTCCACTTCTGACGCTCTGTATTATGAACATTTAAGACCCTAACCCTCACTGTGGTCCTCAGTCATTTGTTCGGATAGTACCAGCAGCATTTGAAAGGGAAATACACTTCATCAGTATGTTAGACAGTGCCAGCAGCATTTGAAGGGGAGAAACACTGAAAAATGGATTTTTTTTCCTTCAGAATAGTTTTGACAGTGTACTCACATTTGACATTTCCCACAATATTTTATCGATGGGCTTAATTCATGATCGCTCACGAAATATTGATGTAATCGGATTGGACAATGCCAGACTTGAGGGGTATAATCGGGTTCCAAATCATTCCCCCAAAGTATGGCACTTTATGCCATGCTCTCAACGTGACCCCAGAATCGAAGCCCCCCAGCTACCCCCCCCCCCCCCCCCAAAAAAAAAGAAGTAATTAATGTTTGGAAAAGAAGGGAAAACAGGATGTAAATGCAAGTGGAAAGTTTGACAGCATGAAAACGTACACGTTAGCGTGGCGTGGTGTGGTGTGTATGTGTGTGCGCGCGCGCGCGTGTGTGTGTGTGTGTGCACGAGAAAGTGAGACTGAGAACTGTCCCAAACACATGCACGCGTTTTCAAGCTTGTGCACTTGCGAGTCACCTTTCTCTACCCTTCATTTTCCAAACACGGTCTGTTTTCAGTGGTTGTATGGATGCCGGTCATTTGCTGTCCCGCGAACTGGCTTGTGTAGAAAATATTTTGGTGAGGGTGGGTAGGTCAATAATTGTCAAAATTATTTTGAATTGTCATTGAAAGTGGTCTATTCAGTGGTTCTCATCTCGTGCTTATCTGTGAGATAAAGTGTGATAGAGGGTGGGTGTCTACTGGGTCTTTCACTTTCAATAGCATGTTCAGCTGTGAAACATTAACGTTTCCATCTCCGAGCTCGTCTTCCCAGACAGGGAATAGCATCCATACATGGAAATGCCTTTGAATTTAATCTTCAGTAACATAATTGGCAGGGTTTAAAATTGAAATTTACCACGGGGGAGGAACGATCAGTTCACTGTGCCCAATTTTAATTTCAAAAGTGTTGGGGTTTTTTGTTGTTTGTTGTTGTTGTTTTTTGCTGTTGTTAGCAAAGATCTACGGGATCAGTATTTGCATGGCCATGTGTGGTCAGCTGGGCTATAAAAAAACTGAGATAAAGATTGTTGGCTTAAGGTAAGACACAATAATTATTCTTGACCAGTAACTTATGTGATGTTTTTAAGTATGCAAAACTGACATGTGAAACTGACTTTGTGCTCTGTTTGGTAAATCATAATGCAAGTCAAAATGTTTACTCATGTTCATTTTACAAGACATCATGTATGTGGTCGAGAAATAATTAACTTGCTCAAGAAGGCAGTTTCAATTTATTTTCCAACTTGTGTACAAAATTTAAAAAAAATATTAAGTGTAGCAAGATTTGAAAACTTTGCTGGTGCAGAACAAAGTACTTTTCACACCCAGCCAAGTTATTTGTGTCTGTGAGAGCGGGTCTCTCTCTCTTTCTCCTTTCCTCTCTGGTAGTTTATTCGGCAATATTAACATTTCTACCCGTGCACTCTTCGGTGTCGAAGTCAGAAATCAAATCTACCCAAATGGGTATACCGGCTGGTGACAAAGTTGTGCACCATCTCTGGTTCGACATTCTTATATTATAATTAACATTTTTACCCGTCTGCAGTACAAAACATACGTGAGAAAGTCCCAAACGGGTGAAAATGTTAATTATATATATAAGTTTGTCGAATATAGTAGAGGATTTTAAAACGAACTTGTCGAGATTAGAAAGGTGTCTAAAATACCCGGGCTTGTTACGAAGTTGTGCACCATCTCTAGTTCGACATTCTTATATTATAATTAACATTTTTACCCGTCTGCAGTACAAACCATACGTGAGAAAGTCCCAAACAGGTGAAAATGTGTATATATACACACTCCCGTCTTAATCGTTTTCATGTATGTTTTGTACCACAGACGGGTAAGTTCGAACTGACCCATGGGTCACATTTTTTCTTTCACTTTGCGTATCCCCCATTCTTTCCAAGCCCCTTGCTAGGTGCATGGAATGCCCCCAAAAGCATCCCTTTTTAGACACCTTTCTAATATCGACAAGTTCGTTTTAAAATCGTCTACTATAGTCGACAAACTTATATATATAATTAACATTTTCACCCGTTTTAGACTTTCTCACGTATGTTTTGTACTGCAGACGGGTAAAAATGTTAATTATAATATAAGAATGTCGAACCAGAGATGGTGCACAATGTCACAAGCCGGTATACCTATTCGGGTGGATTTGATTTCTCACTTCAACATCGAAGAGTGCACGGGTAAAAATGTTAATATTGCCGTTTATTCTTGTCAAGCTCTGACATAATTCCTCTCTGCAGAGCTTAAAGCCTGTTAGTGTAGAGAAATGGCCATTTCTCAGTTGTTTTGCTACTTATGATCAAGTTATTATTTATGGTTTTCAGTTTAATCATATTTCTTCACACTTCATGTGGCTTTTATTATTATTATTATTATCATCATTATTTATTTATATTCTTTGTGTGTGTGTGTGTGTTTGTTGTTGTTGTTGTGTATGAGCATGTGTGTGTGTGTGTTTTCTCTGGAAAGCCTTGCATTTGATTACAGAGCTATTTTACAAACCATACTCATTCCATCATTATCAGTGATTTTTATCTGAACAAGAAACTTTTTTTTCTTTTGGTGTCCCTAAGTGTTCAGTGTTAGGCCCTGTCCTGTTCATTATGAACACCAAGCCACTGTAGTCACTCACTGACAGTCACTCTCACTCCAACCAGTCATTAATTTTGCAAACACTCAACTTCAGATTTCGTCATCCAATGGAAACGGATCACACAATACAAACCATGCAAAACGGTATTGGTCAGGTTAAGTCTTGGATGATTGAAGTTAGTGATTGTAAAAGAACCCATGGCAACAAGAGAGTTGTCTGTGACAAAAATTTGTAATAAAATCCACTCTGATGCATGTGTGGGTATGCATGTGCGCATGACTGAACGACATGGGGAATGAAGGATGCCTAAAGACAGCTGTCAGTTGGCTCTACCCTGATAGGCAGCCGGTTGTGTAGTGACTGTAAAGCTATAGGCAGCCGGTTGTGTAGTGACTGTAAAGCTATAGGCAGCCGGTCGTGTAGTGACTGTAAAGCTATAGGCAGCCAGTTGTGTAGTGACTGTAAAGCTATAGGCAGCCAGTTGTGTAGTGACTGTAAAGCTATAGGCAGCCAGTTGTGTAGTGACTGTAAAGCTATAGGCAGCCGGTTGTGTAGTGACTGTACAGCTATAGGCAGCCGGTCGTGTAGTGACTGTACAGCTATAGGCAGCCGGTCGTGTAGTGACTGTAAAGCTATAGGCAGCCGGTTGTGTAGTGACTGTAAAGCTATAGGCAGCCGGTTGTGTAGTGACTGTAAAGCTATAGGCAGCCGGTTGTGTAGTGACTGTAAAGCTATAGGCAGCCAGTTGTGTAGTGACTGTACAGCTATAGGCAGCCAGTTGTGTAGCGACTGTAAAGCTATAGGCAGCCGCTTGTGTAGTGACTGTAAAGCTATAGGCAGCCGGTTGTGTAGTGACTGTAAAGATAGTTCTCAGAGCATCATTGATAATCGTAAGTTGACACTGCAGACAGCCAGATGTTGGACACAAGTAGCTATTTCCATTTGGTGCCGTTTAATTATCTTTTTATTTTCTATTCATTTTATTTGTTTGTTGTTCTCTTCTTACGTTGGACATGTGCTGCTGCCAAAAAGAAAATCTCTGTACCAAAGTATAGACAATAAAGTTTGTGTATTGTGTGTGGTTTTTCGGCAGTGACAGATGTCTTTTTAGATACCATTAAAATGTTCATGATTATGAGCAAGCAATTATGTTCATGACTTAAATGGCTGAAAAACAAACTCTTTCATGCCTAACACATAAGACATAACACACACACAGGAGATTAGGGAGGAGGTGGGGGAGAGGGGTGGTTGAGGAGGAGAAATCTATCTGTACACATAAACTCTTATGTACACATCATTTATTTACTTCAAAGTTCATAGATTCAGACAATATACAGCTTCATTGTGAGCGCACTGCATGAACCCACATGCACACATGTGAATGCTTGTACGCCCATCTGTGTGCATGCATGAAAAGTCTGTGCTGTGTGTGTGTGTGTGTGTGTGTGTGTGTGTGTGAATAGAACAGAACAGAACAGAATACTTTTTATTGTCATAAAACCTTAAAGTTTATAAGACACAATGAAACATAAACATGAGCATATTAAGAAGAGAAACATTCACGGCTGTATTTCTGTGTGTGTGTGTGTGTGTGTGTGTGTGTGTGTGTGTGTGTAAGTGTCCATGACTTATGTGACTGTGTCTGCATCAGGTGAACAATGACAGGCCTGTTCCTGAAGTGGCTTTCAGTCCAGCAGCTGAGTGAAGCCACACGTACTAGGTGCAACAGCCGAAAGATCAGAGTGCTGGACTTTCATTCTATGAGTCCTAAGTTTGATCCAGGTAACACCATCTGATGGGTGAAGTGTGGCAATTTCTCCCTGGTGAACATACAATCACACTTGTTCAGTGTCTTTAATGTTTTCACACAAGCACGAGATTGAATATGCACATTAAGGATCCCACAATCCTTGTCAGCATTCCAGGGATTATGGAAACACAAAGACAGCAATGGATAAACCTAAAAAAAAATAAACACAGTTGCCTGAACAGCAGGATCAAAACATCCATTGCATGTGATGCGTCACATGTACAAATAAGCATGGGAGCTGCAGGTGACAATGCAGAAGCAGCAGCTCACATGTCAAACAGCCTGTGGTTGAACAATCTTTTTGACAAGGTCACCGCCCATATTACTAATCGTCTCTACCATGGCGTCCATGTCGAAGGTCAAGGCTGGTTCCCCGTCCGTGATGGAGGGCTTCTGCCCATACAAGCTGCTGGCCTGCACACAGAAACGGCATTCACAGGTTAGAGAGCACACCACCCACTGACTGACCCCCTCCCCCCCCCCCCCCCCCCCCCCCCCCCCCCAGCTCCCCACAGACTCACAGGTGTCTTGTTTTCTGGCAAACGAGAGAAGCTTTGTTTTCTTCCAAACAACTAACACTTAACATACTAACACACTGTACACATTGTAATACTATACCATGTTCAAACATGAACATCAAACTAAATTAACTCCCATGCAAAAATCTCACTTTTTCTCTCTCTTTCTAACACACACACACAGTTCCCACACACACACACACAAACATTTGAAAAGAGAAAGAAACTACACTGTAATGTACTGTATCATCAACAGATTTCTCTCTGGTCTCAACAGAGAAAGCGTACTGCTGCTGTACAGCAGCATCTTTTCTTCTGCCTGCAAGTATATTTGTCTTCCGTCAAAATAGATTTTTTTTTGCCAGGGTTACAAGAATGAAGCTTCACAGAAGCTGAGTGTGTGTGTGTGTGTGTGTGTGTGTGTGTGTGTGTGTGAGAAAGGGTGAGAGAAAAAGTGAGATTTTTGCATGGGAGTTATTTTAGTTTGATGTTCATGTTTGAAAATCTTTACTGGTATAGTATTACAGTGTGTACAATGGGTTAGTATGTTAAGTGTTAGTTGTTTGGGAGAAAACAAAGCTTCTCTTGAAATGAAACTTCACAGAAGTTGAATGCCACCAATGTGAATCAATTAAAAAAAAAAAAAAGAAGTAAATTTACTTCTCCTTCTCTCCCTTCATCTATAAACTAAGCATCAAACAGAAAAGTAAAAGGAGAAATTGCAACTGACCCCCTTCCCCAATCTCCAAATGTACGTAATGTAATAGTAAATACAATACACACACACATATATATATATATATATATATATATTGCTGCCTGAGTGTGTGTGTGAATATATATATATATATATATTATATATTTATATATATATATTCATATAAATTCACACACACACACACACACAAATACATATATATGTAGAGAGAGAGAGAGAGAGAATGCACACAGAGCAATCATGCACATTAGACAGGAAAACACAGAGACTGACAGTGAGAGAGAGAGAGGAGAGGAGAGTGAGATGACCTCAAATTTCTTGCGTTGCCGAGCCTCTGGTTTGAAGAGGACAGAAATGACTTCCCCTCCATACCGATCATGGAAGAAGAGGGCAAAGTCTCCATACACTCCCTACAACAGAGTTTGTCACATTTTTGTCACACAGCATGGGAACACATTGACACTGTTGCTTATGTTAGTTATTGCCAGCTGGCTGCATAGGGCCATATCAGGACTACCCTACTAAATTAAAAAAAGAAGAAAAAAATCAACTGCATTAAACACAAAACTGTCTAATCTGGAAAAACAAACAAACAAATAACCCCAACAATTGCTGAACAACACAGTTCATGACACATTATCTTAACCATAAAATTGTCACATCTGAAAAAACAACAACAAAAAACACACACACAAAAAATGCAAAACATCACTGTTCATGACATCATTATTTTAATCCTTAGACTTCTGTGCCCAAATAAGACTAGATTGTGCTGAGGATCTCAGCCCTTCAGCTTTATTTATCATCCCCAGATTACACCCCAAAAAAACAGGATTAAAAAAAAAATCTTCAAAGCAAACAAAAAATACATAAAGGCCATTTATGCAAATAACACTGCAGAATGGAAGCCAGTGCCCATCCCAGCAGTGCTTACAACATCACTACCTAATCACCAGAGCAAAAGAGCACAAACAGTATATCACTGACTGCGGAAAAGAGAGGAAAAATGTGTCAAAGCTTGCTGGAGAAAAGAAAGGGGAATGGAATGAGTATGCAGAAAAAAAGCAGATAATAGTAAAGGAAGAAGGGGAAAAAAAAATTCAGAACGAGAAACACAGAGAGCAAAAGAAATGATGAAACTTCCAGCACAGAATTTACAGACAATGGAGATGCTATTCAAACTGAAAGACCGCAAGCCTCCTGGAGGAGTGGAAACTTACACACTCATAACAAAAATGCCTGCTAAATCAGATCACAACACTCACATGCACGCCCAAATTCAGTAAACACAAAGTAATGAAACAATGGGGGTAGGGGAGGTCGGGTAGGGGAGTGGGGGGGGGGCTCTTGTTTGTGACGATAACACTGATGTAGTTGGAACCAATGTACCAGCACTGATGGCCACCAGTATCAGCTGGGCAGTATCAGTATCAGTAACTCTAGGAGGCATCACTGCGTTCGGACAAATCCATATATGCTACACCACATCTGCCAAGCAGATGCCTGACCAGCAGCGTAACCCAACGCACTTAGTCAGGCCTTGAGAAAAAAACAAACAAACAAAAAATAACAAAAAAACCCCAAAAAAACAAACATACCAAAAAAACCCAAAAAAACCCAACTAAAATAACAACCCCCCCACCCCCCCCAAAAAGTAAATAAATAAGTAAATAATAGATAAATACATTAAAAAAACAAACCAAAAAACAAACAAACAAAACTACTACTACTAATAATAATATTTATAAGGTGCAAAAACTTGATAAAGTCAACTGTAAGCGTACAAAAAAAAAAAAAAAAAAAGGGCAGTAAACAATATACTAATATGAACAGTATCAGTTCCCTCAGTTTTTCTTTTGTTTCTGGAAAGGCCTTAAGTTGATCATACAACCCTTCATATGTTGAGATACAGGTTGGTAAATTCATAAAGATATGCCGTGACGAACTGGCTGTGACAGGAATATTACATCAGTGAAAAATTTGTTAACAGACATCGCAAAAAGAATTCTTGATGCTGTTTCTGTTTTGAAAAATGAAGTGACAGAATACTTTATCTTCTAACTATAAATGCATATGACATTGTCAAAAGAATAATGAAGAAAAACACTCTGTAAATATTACTATCATAAATCATTTGAACATAGACATAATAGTAATTAATTTCATGAAAATTTGTATGTACTTAACTGTCATATGAATGATAAAGACTTACCATAACAGAATCAACGCAGTCCCTGACATAAACCACAGATATTTTTTTTTGCTTTGAATGATACAATTAACGGTGCACAGACTGTCAGTAACATAGTCACTGTATCAGCCACACAAACTCCAGAGACTATCAACAGCATACAGACCGTCACAAACACACAAACAGGCTATCAACCCATCATAAACACACATATTTGTAATCAATGACAGACCATCACAAACACACATACAGACTTTCAATGGTGCACTTACTGACCAATACAAACACAACACACAAAAACTGACCTCCAGGTCTCTCAGCAGCATCTCTGCTGGATCAAAACTGACCACTGGCAGCCAGGTGTCGCCTCTGTCTGCTTTGCTGCTGCGGGGCACATCAGGATATTTTGCCATGGCAACGTCCTTGGCCTCCAGGCTCTGATGGCGGCGAGCCATAGAGGTTGGGGAGAGATGGATGACAATGTCGAAGACATCCAGTGGAGGCTTGAAGATGACCTGTTCCCACATAACACCACCCACCATGACATTTCTATAGATCCCAGGGTTCCCACATGACACCACCCACCATGACATTTCTATAGATCTCAGGGTTCCCACACGACACCACCAATCATGACATTTTCATAGATCTCAGGGTTCCCACACGACACCACCAATCATGACATTTTCATAGATCTCAGGGTTACCACACGACACCACCCACCATGACATTTCTATAGATCCCAGGGTTCCCAAACGACATAATCCACCATGACATTTCTATAGATCTCAGGGTTCCCACATGACACCAGCCACCATGACATTTCTATCAATCTCAGGGTTCCCACGCGGCGCCAGCCACCATGACATTTCTATCGATCTCAGGGTTCCCACATGACACAACCCACCATGTCATTTCTATAGATCCCAGGGTTCCCACATGACACCTATAGATCCCAGGGTTCCCACATGACACCAGCCACCATGACATTTCTATAGATCCCAGGGTTCCCACATGACACCAGCCACTATGACATTTTCATAGATCTCAGGGTTCCCACACGACACAACCCACCATGACATTTCTATAGATCCCAGGGTACCCATATGATACCAGCCACCATGACATTTCTATAGATCCCAGGGTTTCCACACGTCACCAACCACCATGACATTTTCATAGATCTCAGGGTTCCCACATGGCACCTATAGATCCCAGGGTTCTCACACGTCACCAACCACCATGACATTTTCATAGATCTCTGGGTTCCCACATGGCACCTATAGATCCCAGGGTTCCCATATGACACCAGCCACCATGACATTTTCATAGATCTCAGGGTTCCCACACGACACCAACCACTATGACATTTCTATAGATCCCAGGGTTCCCACATGACACCAACCACTATGACATTTCTATAGATCTCAGGGTTCCCACATGACACCAGCCACCATGACATTTCTACAGATCCCAGTGTTCCCACATGACACCAGCCACCATGACATTTCTATAGATCTCAGGGTTCCCACATGACACCAGCCACCATGACATTTCTATAGATCCCAGGGTTCCCACATGACACCAGCCACCATGACATTTCTATAGATCTCAGGGTTCCCACATGACACCAACTACAGATCCCAGTGTTCCCACATGACACCAGCCCTATGACATTTCTATCGATCTCAGGGTTCCCACATGGCACCAGCCACCATGACATTTTCATAGATCTCAGGGTTCCCACACGACACCAACCACCATATTTCTATAATCTGAAGGTTCCCACATGACACTAACCACCATGACATTTCTATAGATCTCAGGGTTCCCACATGACACTACCCACCGTGACATTTCTATAGATCTCAAAGTTCCCACACTACACCAACCACATACTGCTATAGATCTCAGGGTTCCCACACAACACCAGCCAACCTGATCTTTCTACAGATCTCAGGGTTCCCACAGATATGACCACACTAAACCCCATACTTTTTTCACACCTTTACAAGACTCGACTCAAAAGTTGTCCACATCAAACACAATGTCAAACTGAATAAAAAAAACACCATTGTCTGCTACACTGCTGAGGAAAGAGGTTGATATCCTGGTACTGATGATAATTTTTCATCACTTTATTTTTGTTTGTTGTTTTCCTTTTAAATGCATTGAGTTCTTTGCTGGATAGTACATGTCAAGGGTTTTAGTAAAATTCCAAGACTTTCTCACACCCTGAAGGACAAAACATGTTTTCCAAGACTTTTTCAGCCCTGGGAATGGTTTTCTCACTTTGCCAAGACTTTTCCAAACCTAAATTATTATGTGAAAACCCTATAAACAGTCAAGTGTGTCATCACACTTGTGACATCTCATTTTAAGTATTCCCCATTCCTTGTCTTAATCTGGAATCAGTTATCATTATCATTATTTCTTTTTTAAGTTTAGTTGTTTTGTTTTTTTGTTCACATTTATCAAGGTTTCCTTCATAAACGTAGGTGCAAACATAGTTTAAAAGCATTTCATTCAAGACTGAAGGTATGAACACCACCCCCAACCCAATCTTACCTTCCACATGGACTCTGGATGGGACACCAGGACTTTGAGACTCTCGGCGGCAACGTTTTTCCACCAGTTCATGATCACCGCAGGTGGTGGTGGGGTCACTTTGTCACAGAACGTCTCCACTGCTCACAAAACACGTAACTACCACTTACAAAAAACAAACAAAAAAACAACAAAAAAACTTGCTATAAATATAAACCTTGAAACAACTAAGAACCCTACAACATCACTTGTAGTCAAAATCAAACTCCAAACAACAAAGAACAATATAAAAGATACTTGTAATGAATACCAAACTCTAAACAATTAAGAAACCTACCTATAAAAAATACTTATTATGACTATCTGTATCAATTGCCAAAGAAGAAAGAATCCTTCAGAATGCAAATTTACTGAAACAAGACAAATGCAAACTGTAGGTAAATCTGCCTTTCTCAAGTGATCAGAGAAAGAACAAAATAGGAGGAAAAAAAATTTGGTTGGTGGAGGGTGGGTATAAAATGAATACACCTCTTTTGAATTTTCCCAACTATTGTTGCAGTGGGTTCTTCTAAGTGCACTAAATGCTTGCTGCACATTACATAGGACCTCAGCTTATTGTCTCACCCAAATGATATGTCATTAACAGAGGCTGATCACTGACCTTTGCAGTCACCGCTGGAAACCAGTTTCAGAAGCGCAGCATTCCCACTAGAGGAGAGCTGGGGGAACAGAAAAACAGCACAATGAATGGATCTCTCCCACACTGCGACACATCATCTTTGTGACAACAGGTGACTCTAAGAAAACGAACATGCCTATGTTCTTACTGATGTAAAATTTATGCAAGGGCAATGGTAACCATGTTCTATCACTTTGCATGATCACAAACACCCACACCCACAAGTACATTGAAGTGCAATGTCTCCATGCACACACACACACACACACACACACACACACACTCAATTAATTTCATTCAAAGTGCAATGTCTCCATGCACACACACACACAGAGGACACAAAACAGTTTCTAAATCACCAAAAGTACCTAAACTGGCAACCTTTTGTGCAAATCACACACACATACACACACAAACAAACCCAAAACAAAAATTAAAAAAAAACAACAACCCAAAAAACATAAGTCAACACGACCACCACAAAAAAAAAAAAAAAAAAGTGACAAACTCACCCCGGGACAGTGAAGGGGTGGGGGGCAGTGAACAGCTGCATCACCATTCTCTCCACCATCAGCTCAGGCACATGACCCAACAACATCTGTGCCGACACCCAGCGCTTGACCAGACGCACAGTCACACAGAACGAGGGGTGGTCCTGCTGAACCCTGCACAAGTTTCAGTTTCAGTTTCAGATTTCTCAAGGAGGCGTTACTGCATTTAGACAAATCCATATCATATACAACACTAATTTCACTAGGCATATGCTTAGACCAGAAGCATAACCAAACATGCTAGCCTTAGTTAGGTTGAGTGCATACAACTGTATAGTTGTGTACCTATCAAAGTGGATTTCTTCTATGAAATTTTGCCAGAGGACAACACTCTTGTTGACACGGATTCTTTTTCAGTATGCCAAATGTGTACTGCACATAGGACCTTGGTTTATTGTTTCATCTGAACGACTGGATGCTTAGTATGATCTTCCCGTCAAAATTTGATAAAAATGGTGAGACGGGATCCAAACCTAGACCCTCATGGACACTGTATTGGCAGATAACTGATAAACAGTAAAACATCTTAACTGTTCTGCCACCTTCCTCCATGGACAAGCCACACCCACTCTTCTTAATACTTTCTTCCTTTCCTTAAAAAAAACAACATTTTTTTTCAATCCCCTTTGTTTTTTGGGATCATATTAACTGATGGTTTCCTGCTATATACTGGTTAAAACAACTTTACATTTCCAAAGCCAGTTAGTGTACCATTTAGCAATAGCAAGATTTTAAATCAAACAAATAAACAATACCTAAAACAAAAAACTGATAACCGCCCCCCACCCCCACACCCCCTGGCCCCACACACACATACACACACACACACACACAAATGAAAGGAGTAAATTGCATAAAAAAATAACCTTTGATACTTAAATGTGCTGAAAGCAATGCTGCATCTACTTGTTTCCATAACTGTTGCATCAGCTTGTCTGTAGAGTGAATTCATCTGGTGGATTGTCATCAGGACAGGAGGTATTCAGTCAGGCCACATAGAATTTCAGGCTTTTTCTTTCTGCATTTTCATGTTACAACTCCCACACTGACTTTAATCTATAGTATTTTGGGGCTTTTATGTGTACAATCATTTTTAACCCTGACATATAGGCATCTATATTTTGTATTGTATTGCAATGCATGGCGCACACAAAGGCACAGGAGATGGCTTACCACCATAGCAGCGTACAACACACACACACGCACAAAAGAAATGGGTTACCCATGTACAGCACACACACACAAGCACATGGCTTTTTTTTGTTTTGTTTTGTGCTGCCCCATCATTCACCATTTCAGTGGCATTACTCCCACACCTCTCATTAAGAGCCCCCCATACATAGCCACACCTGAATTTGTTTGTTACAATCCAAGCACCGGCAGTCTACTGGAAACTGTCGCTAGGAGGCCACATACTAGAGGAGACCCTGCCATGTTCAGAAGCTCTGATTTAATGTACTTAGAACACAGCCTTCAATACCATCCCCTACTGATGACAACAACAGCTTAGTCGTGGAGCCAGACTGAGTGAGCATCCCCCCGGAGTGGATATCGCCATCAACGATCCCTCTAACCAGTCCCCCAGGGATCACTACAGACATGGCTTACCCCTGCAGCAGCGTGGTCATTTCGGGCAGACCACTGATTTCCGCGTCAATGGCCAGAGCTTGGGGGGTGTCCTCCATCCTCAGCATGCCCTCAGGCGTGTGCACCATGCGTAGCACCGCCACCTCTCGTTTTACTCCCAGCTTGAGGCGAAACACGAAGCCACTCTGCAACAAGTTCATAAAGCACTTTTTGTGTGTGAGTGTGTGTGTGTGTGGCATCAGCTGCATGCAAGTTCATGGAATAATTTTTTTTTTATGTGTGGCATCAGTTTCATGCAAGATTATTAAATACTTTTTTGTATGTGGCCTCAAATGCATGGGTCCAAACCCCAACAGAAGTAGGTTTTTTCGGCCTGTGGGCACCTCCTATCCAAGTTCAAATGGGAAGACTGGGACCATCAAGTTCAGGGCCATCCACTTCACGGATGCATCTTTGGAAATATTGTACAGACTTCCTGACCCACAATGCAGGTGTCTGTACCTCTTCAGTCTTGGCCTGACTGATGCCATGATACATTACGCGAGTACAGCCTAGTGAAGTAGCCCCAAGCACAAATGCACCCCCCACAGCAGCAGCACCTGATTGATTGATTCAGATAGCACCTATTCTCATTCAGAAGGCCAAGCTCTAAATGCTTGTACAAACACAGAGGGTGTACGCGCAGATTCCCTCGCTTCCCAGGCGGACACATTACCACAAGGCCAACACTCCACACATGATCATCTTCGAGATGGTGAAAACAAAATGACACAAACATTTGGGGTGGGGGAAGAGGGCTGGGAGGGAGGGGGGGATTGGGTGCGGAGAGCGGGCGAAAGAGAAAGAAGTCCCAAAATTTGTGGGCAAAAAAAAGAAAAAAACGTAGAAAACAAAATGTCACAAAATTTGAGATGGGGTGGAGTGGGAGGGTGTGGGGGGAGAGTGAGAAAGAGAGAAAGAAAAAGAAAGAGAACGAGAGAGAGACAGAGAGAGATGATAGAGAGGTGCCATGTTTTACCTGCAGCACATCCAGGTGCGCTGAACTGACAGCCACCTTGAGGCCCTTCTGCTGCAGCTTCTCTGCCAGGTCCATGAGGTAGAGGGTCTTCAGGTCCCTGATCCTGTCCACGTCTTCTGGCCAGTGACCGCTGCCTTCCAGGGAGCAGATCACTGCAAGCGTCCAACCCACACACACCACTCATGTCAGTTACTGCTTCCACTTATATATATATATTTGTATTTTGTATTTGTATTTCTTTTTATCACAACAGATTTCTCTGTGAGAAATTCGGGCTGCTCTCCCCAGGGAGAGCGCATCGCTACACTACAGCGGCACCTTTTTCTTCTTTTTTTTCCTGCGTGCAGTTTTTTTTTTTTTTTTTTTTTTTTTTGCTGCCCCATCATCTGCACCGTTTCAGTGGCATTACTCCCACGCCGCTCATTTAGATTCCCCCATACACAGCCACACCCGGGTTCGTCTGTCGCAGTTCCAGCGTCAGCAGTCCACAGGGAACCATCGATGTTAGGTCGCCAGGAGGCCACACACCAGAGTTTTATTTGTTTTTCCTATCGAAGTGGATTTTTCTACAGAATTTTGCCAGGAACAACCCTTTTGTTGCCGTGGGTTCTTTTATGTGCACTAAGTGCATGCTGCACACAGGACCTCAGTTTATCGTCTCATCCGAATTACTAGCGTCCAGACCACCACTGAAGGTCTCATGAGAGGGGGAGAAAATATCAGCGGCTGAGCCGTGATTCGAACCAGCGCGCTCAGATTCTCTTGCTTCCTAGGCAGACGTGTTACCTCTAGGCCATCACTCCACTATGAATATCCAAGGTGGAGTGGCTATCATCACTCACTGATACCCCCGAAATCGGAGTATGGCTGCCTACATGGCGGGGTAAAAAGGTCCTCTGCACAAAAGCCCACTCGTGAACATACAAGTGAACATATTTAAATCCAACACTGGTAGGCACTGTATTGTGTTGTATTGTATTGCTTTGTACTGTATTGTATTGTACTGTACTGTATTGCATTGCATTGCATTGTATTGTATTGTATTGTATTGTATTGTATTGTATTACTCTTTTTGTTACAACAAATTTCTCTGTGTGAAATATGGGTTGCTCTTCCCATGAAGAGCATGTTGTTACTCTGAGAGTGCCACCCACTTCTTTTTTCTTTTTCTTTCTCTACCTGCAATGTTACTTGTTTTCTTATTGAAGTGGCATTTTCTACATAATTTCGCCAGGGACAACCCTCTTGTTGCCATGGGTTCTTTTACGTGTGCCCAATGCATGCTACACAAAGAACCTCAATTCATCATCATCAGAATGACTAGCATCCTGACCACCACTCAAGGTCTAGTGGAGAGGGAGAAAATTACTGGCGACTGTGGGATTAGAACCTGTGCAAACAAAACTTACCATATGTGGACATCTCTAGCCCATTTATGGCATTTATAGATGTTTTGTTTTTGGCTTGTGTCAGCTTATGACACTGTGATACAGTATGATGTCAGAACCACTTGCTAGCAATGAGGTACCTGGGTTTTCTTCTGTGTAACAAATTTTGCTGACACATGGACAGATCAACAACAGTAATGGAGTGTGGCATCTGGCAAGGCAGCGGAGGCTAAGGAACCGATGCATATAAAACAATGTGTGCCGATACAGGTTCACAGGCAAGGGACATAACTCACCTGTCATGGCTGGTGTGTACAAGGGGAGAGGATTGTGTCCTTTCAGGAGGTCTTCTGATGTCATTTGTTTCACTGCAGGGTGTGCAGGAAATACCTAAAAATAAAAAAAAATAAAAAAAAAATATATATTTTTTTTAAAAGCATGATTTTGTTCTCAAAAGTATAAGGAGCATGAATCAAGATACACATTCTGACACACACTTTAAATGTACACCAGCATAGTCATACCGAACCATAACACCCACCAAAATTGATCATTTTGAAGCAAAGTGTAAGGCATTTACCATTAACTGATTTAAACATGTCTCACATCAATTTAAAATACACACAGAGTTACATACACAGGATTTCTTTTTGTTCAAAGTGTAACCATTTAAGCATGAGAGTGATATCTACAAATCCAACTTGATATTAGACCTGTAGTTGGCAGCTCTGGAACATCACCAAAATAATCACACACACACACACAGCAACACATGCATTCACAAACATACACACACCATCACAACCAAAACCACACATCAAAACACACAAATGATATCAATCAATCTGTACAAAATACCAGCACACACAGACAGCCACACGCATTCCTCTAACACAACACACATAATATACACACATGCACAACACACACACACACATCAAAGCCCACCTCAGAAAACCTAAACACAGGATCAATTCCAGAGACAGCGTTGATCATCAGGGGCAAGTCCAGCCTCCTCAGCGTCTTGCCCAAGTCCTCCAGCACCTGACGGATGTGGTAGATGCGCTCCTCCCCTGTGCCGTACACAGCTCCGCTGCGACTGGCCTTCTTGTCCCTCTTGGAGTCCTTGTCTGTCTGCGTGATGATGCGGCGAGGGACGTGAAGGACACTGTCCAACATGCGGCCGTGGGACTGGAGCTGGCCGGGGCTGATGGCCGCATGTCTGGGAAAAGGGACATAACTGTAATGTAAGATTAAATGATGGGCGCAATAGCCGTTGGACTTTCAATCTGAGGGTCCCTGATTTGAATCTTGGTAATGGCGCCTGGTGGGTAAAGGGTGAAGATTTTTCTACCAGGTCAACATATATGCAGATCTGCTTGTGCCTGAACTCCTTTCATGATCAAGTAAGCATGTCAAAGATCCTGTAATCCACGTCAGCGTTCGGTGGGTTATGGATCCTGTAATCCACGTCAGCGTTCGGTGGGTTATGGAAACAATAACATACCCAGCATGCACACCCAAAAAAATGGAGTATGGCTGTCTACATGGCGGGGTAAAAACAGTCATATATGTAAAAGCCCACTCGTGTACCTTCGAGTGAATGTGGGAGTTGCAGCCCATGAACGAAGAAGAAGAAGTAAGATTAAACTAGACTTTCATCAGAAGACGATACTCCATTTGAATTATTCAGAGCCTATTGTATGGAAGGAAGGAGTAAGGTGAAGAGGCGATAAACAGTTGGTATGGTCATTTACAGCGCCTACCCTAGATGAGAAACATAGCATCAAGCCTTATACACACACAGAGTCATTTACACTACTTGCAGCCTACCTGGGTAGAGTTGATTGACAGCTGCCTTTGGGCACTCATCATTTGTTTCCTGTGTCATTCATTCAGGTTTTAGTAATGTATACACACACACACACACACACACTCACACACACATACACACACACACTCATACAGACATGCAACCTTTTACAATATATGACCACTTATCTATCTTTCACCTGCCATGTAGGCAACTATGCTCCAACTCCATGGGTGTGCACCCTGGGTATGTTCTTGTTTCCATAACCCACTGAACACTGACAGGATTACAGATTCTTCAACATGTTTATTTGATCCTCTGCATGAACAAAGGGGGTTCAGGCACTACCAGGTATGCACATATATGTCGGCCTGGGAAATTGGAAAAATCTCCCCTCTTAACCCACCAGGTGCACCTAAACCAGGGATGGAATTCAGGAAACTCAAACAAGACTACAGTGCTTTACATGAGATTACACACACCACACTCTGTCATCACCCACTGGGGTCACTGAGAAACCTGACCAAGCACTCACCTGTTCAGCACGTGAGCCACAATCTGACCACACACACTGCGTTTCTGGCTGAGTCCAGTGGTCAAGGCCCAAACAACTGCTTCTGAGATCCCCCCGTCCTTGAAGCGACGCAGCTCTGATTTCTCACCCCAAAACTGCCGGAAATCCAGCGCCTGTCAGCCAAGCAGAATCTTGGATTAGTCCGAAGTGGATACAACAGCAAAATGGTGTGGAAAGTAAACTAATAGTAAAAACAACAACAAAAATAATACAAAATGACTACAACTACTGCTAACAATAACTAACCAATATAATAAAGAATGAATGATGTTCATCAGATATAGTTCAGCCTGGGTTCTGACAGTTGTGACCAAACAAATTATGTTCATTTTCCAGCCCTTTTCCAAACCACACAAACAAACACACATACACACACAAAGAACTCACACTCTAAACAACACAAGAACACAACCCTACCCCCTGTTTCCCCAACACACAAACACATAGCAACCCCACTCACCTCGGGCACATTGGCAGCAGGACCTCTGTCCACCAACCTCAAGGAGTTACTTTTGTGAAGCAACAGTCCCACACTGAGCTCCCTGACCCTGGGCACGGGATCCTCCGTCACCGACCACTGCAATGGAACACAACAGGTCAGGCGATAGGTGAACCTCTTTCATGACAACACGGCAAGGTAACGCACCAGGTCAAGCAACAGCCTACATCCTTCATGATGACACTACAAACCACTGCAACACAACACAACGGGGCAGGCAAATGCCAACCTCTATCAGGACAACACAAATATGTAACGCAACAGGTCTGGCAACAGGCCACCCTCTGTCACGATGACACAACAAACCACTGAAACATAGCGCAACAGAGCCAGACCATAGGCCAACCTCTACTGTGACAACACAAAACATAACAGGCCAGGCAACAGGCTGTGTATGGGGGACTTGGAATGAGCAGCATGGGGGTAATGGTGCAGATGTAACCGATACCAGAGAGGACTGGCATGGATAATTAAACAGATGAGGCAAATGACAAGAAATGCAGTTATGAATGGAATGCAAATAAAAAAGTGTAATAGTTATTACAGAAACTTACGATCATTTTAGTCACCATGTATTTTGCTGGGAAAAAAAAGAAAAGAAAAAGAGGAGGTCTCTTTTTCCAAATTGATCTGTCCACAGACTAATATAGTCTGAAGCTAATTCCTTTGGTATATGATGGAAATATCTTCAATTAAACAAACACAGCCTAACAAACACATCCACTGATCAGAAGAAGAATGAGATTCCTATTCCAAAATGTAAGCTAATGCTCTAAGAAAAAGACAAACAAAAACAACACCCAAAACAATTCTTCACAATGACATTAACAAATGATGCTTTTCTTGTCATCACAAACCAAAATCCTAATTCCTTTGGTATATGATGGAAATATCTTCAATTAAACAAACACAGCCTAACAAACACAACCACTGATCAGAAGAAGAATGAAGATTACTATTCCAAAATGCAAGCTAATGCTCTAAGAAAAAAAACAAACAAAAACAACAACACCCAAAACAATTCTTCACAATGACATTAACAAATGATGCTTTTCTTGTCATCACAAACCAAAATCGATCAAAGACAGTACCGGTACTAACCTGCTCTTGGTTTAAACAGTATTTATATTTGAACATATCACAATACAGCACAGTTATAGCTGAACTGGACAATAGACAGACAACCTCTTCTTCCCACTCCTGCCAACCAGGCCTACATACAAGGCAAAGCCTCCATCACTCCAACCAGTCAACCACCCACTTAACCCATTCAACCCTGGGGAGCTCACAGCCTTGGCAGGATTCCCCGTCTTACTGATGGGGGAAAAAAAACCAGCAGAAATATACTGATTTTCCTCCAGATTACACATGGACACATCTGGAAATACTGTAGAAGTTAATTCCCTCTTTTGCAGTTGATGCGTGTGTAGGAACAGGAAAACCGCTGAATGAAAGAGATGAATTTCGTCTCCATTGCAATGCTTGGATGCAAGGGCTAAAGAGTTAACCCCCTGACTTCTGAGTCTTGGTGAAAGGAGATCAGCTTTGCACGAATTCTAAGTGCAATTGAAACATTTTTGTGTAATCTAAAGTAATGCAATCCAAATAAGATAGAAGTCCAGATAAATGATGGTGACTGACACGCTGACCTGTGCTCTCGATCAGTCTCAGGTGACAGCCCTTCACTGACGAGCAAACACGTCAACAACAGAGAAGAGGTTAATTAACCAAAGCGAAGTCAGCCAACAAAAACCAGCACGACTGACCACCTACCACTGGGGAGGCAACTGGCAGTGTCTGCAGGAGGAGGACTCGATCCCCTAGCCCTTGGTCCAGCAGGTCCAGAATTCGGGGGATGACCAGGCTGACCACTGGGCCACCGTGGTCCAAAGCTTGGTCAGTCAGCTGCAGTTTCTTCACTGTCTCCTGCAGTGTGTCTTCCGTGAAGGACACTCTGTCAGACACACAGATATAGGACGTACGGATGACAGACATACACTACAGTTAAAGGACATACAGATGACAGATATACTGATTACAGATGACAGATATATACTGATATAGATAACAGATAAATGACATACACATGGCAGATATACTGATTACAGATGACAATTATATACTGATGCAGATAGCAGATGAAGGACGTACAGACGACAGAAATACAGATAACAGATAAGGAACATACAGATGACAGACAGACATACAGATAAAGGATGTACAGATGACAGACATACAGATAAAGAATGTACAGGTAGTAGACATAGAGATGAAAGACAAAGAGACATACAGATAACAGACATACATACAGACAAAATATATACAGATGATGGACAGACAAGTATAGATTTACATATAACAGACATATATACAAGATACATATATAAAAGACACACAAATGATACACACACAGATAAATGTCACACTGATAAATGACATATGGATTAAGGATGTACAGACTACTGACAAACATACAGATAAAGGCTGTACAGACTACTGACTGATATACAGATTAGAAGAGTACAGACTACTAACACACAGACTTACAGATAAAGGTTGTACAAACTACTGACAGAAAGGCATACAGTTAAGGGTTGCACAAATCACTGACAGACAAATATATAAATATGTACAGATGACAAACATACAAATACATAATATACAGATAACAGACAGACATACAGATAAAGGATATACAGATGACAGACATAGCGATAAAAGATGTACAGATGGCATAAAGACATACAGATAAAGGACGTACATATGACAGATATGTAAAAGATGTACAGATGACAGATATAGTCAATAATCACCACAATAGTACAAAACCCTAAAAAATCACTCACGTGTAGGTGAGGTCAAACTTCAGGTGAAAAGGACAAGGGGTCATGAACAGGTGATCAAACTCATCACCTGCCAAACACCTGACCGCCAGCTCAGCCTCCTGGCACGCCTGTGATCAAACCAGCACATCAAAAAATGCCACACCTGCTGCAATACCTGAGAACCCCAGCCTACCACATGCATTTGTATTATGTCAATACTCTTTTGTCACAACATATCTATCTGTGCTAAATTTGGGCTGCTCTCCCCAAAGAGCACATCGCTACAATGAGAGCACCATCCATTTTTCCCCCTCTGCCTTCAAGTGTATTCGTGGATTTATCTACAGAATTTTGCCAGGGACAACCCTTTTCATTGCTGTAGGTTCTTTCATGTGCGCCAAGTGCATCCTGCATATGGGATCTCAGTTTATCTTCTCATCTGAATGACTTAACCCTAATGGCAGTTTCACAGAAAACCCGAGACAATCGATTAGATGCATGTGATGGTAAGAATTTTATTTCAATCATTTGCCTTCTGTGTCTTTTTTTTTTCCTTTGTTTTCATCATATTTTAGATATTATTTACTTCTTTGTTGATATTTTATGTCAACATTTCTTATGAAACGCCTCAAGGCCTGACCAGCTCAGTGGGTTTATGCACTGGGTGAGGCGTCTCCTCTTCTTCTTTCTCAGCACATCAATCAGTGTGCACATTTTGACACCTCTTTGAAATTAAAGTTGATAGTAAATGCTTGCGATGTTGAACTCCCTAAATAAACCATAAAGACTGTAAATGCATACTATACTGAATGCAAGAAAAACAAGAAGAAAGAATATGTGTGTGTGTGTGTGTGTGTGTGTGTGTGTGTGTAACAAGTGCAGTATAGCATGTATCATATATTTCTAATTTAGTATTAAAACATCTTTGAATCACATGAAATCCAGAACAAGGATTAAAAAAAAAAAAAAAATTAGAAAAAAAAAAAGTGCTGACTTACTCTACTGTACAGTCCTTTGGTCATGCCCAAAGCCAGGTTGACATAGCCAGTGACATCGACAAACACCACGTCAAACTCCTGAAGAAACTGGTCCAGAGTGGGTCGTCCCCCCTTGCCAGCATCCCGGCACAGAACCACTGGGTTTTCTAGCCACCGTGATTTGCCTGATGACAAAAAACACAGTCACTGCTTAACATCCCGACACAGAACACTGGGTTTTCTAGCCACCGTGATTTGCCTGATGACAAAAAACACAGTCACTGCTTAACATCCCAACACAGAACACTGGGTTTTCTAACCACCGTGATTTGCCTGATGACAAAAAACATAGTCACTGTTTAACATCCCAACACAGAACACTGGGTTTTCTAGCCACCGTGATTTGCCTGATGACAAAAAACACAGTCACTGCTTAACATCCCGACACAGAACCACTGGGTTTTCTAGCCACCGTGATTTGCCTGATGACAAAAAACACAGTCACTGCTTAACATCCTGACACAGAACCACTGGGTTTTCTAGCCACCGTGATTTGCCTGATGACAAAAAACACAGTCACTGCTTAACATCCTGACACAGAACACTGGGTTTCCTAACCACCAAGATTTGCCTGAAGAAAAACAGCAGTTATTGGTTAGCTCATCGGTGCATGAACTATAAAAGTAAACTGGCTGTGCCAAGCATGGATCCACTTCTGTCATGATCAGCATTATGACAACTGCAGGCTTGATTTCAATCTACTGTTAGGAAACATGTGACTTCAATTTCGGTGCTCTGACAAGTCACTTTCTTCTCAAAGTCTCTTCATTATGGGATCTGCAAACAAAAAACGGACGCTTTCAAAAGAGTACTTTTTTTTTTTTTGGCAGGTTATCGGCAAATATATATATATATCCCCCCCCCCCCCCCCCAGAAAACAGACATTCCATTTGTGATGTAAAAACAGATTTCCATCCGTAGATGGAAGAGTTGTGTGTGTGTGTGTGTGTGTGTGCTCTCTGCTTGGGGTGAGTCCGGTCGAGGTCTTTGGTGTCAGAAGATTCATGGGGCACTGATGTTGGGAGGTTGTAATGGTGGTCTCACTCTGGGAGGGACGCTCACTCAGTCTTATTCCACAACTAAGATCATAGTTGTCAGTAGTAGGAAGCTTAGCAGGTGGTGTTCTTAGCACACTGAATAAGAACAGATACCACCGAACATAACCAAAGTGACTAACAGCAGCGCAGGATCTCCTCTGGTGTGTAGCCTGTTGGCTCTGGTGCGGCCATGCATGGAAGACTCCAAATAAGCGGTGTGGGAGTAGTATGCTACTGAAAATGGTGCAGATGATGGGGCAGCAAAAAAACGACAACAAAACAACCACCCCCCTACCCTTCCATCCCCTCACTAGACACAAAGGTCTCCCAGGTGTACTCACTCAGGTGAAGGAGAATCAGTCTCAGCACCTGGTAGCTGTTCATGGAAGGCAGCAACACCCCTTCACTCAGCAACTGGCACACGAACATCGACAGCAGGAATCCACTAAAGCTTCCAAAACCCTGAAACGAAATTCAGGACTTCATAAACACATGGAAGTTAACACAGCATCTTGATTTATCATGCAGTGAAAGAGATATATTTCTATTCTAACACATATCTTAAGAAAACACTGTTTCAGAATTATACGACAAAACTCCTCAAATGTACAACAAAACTGATCTTCCTCAATAATAAGGATCATGACTAACCATTGTGACTTCAGACAAACACTTTTGTTCAAAATAAGACAAACTCCACACATGTACAACAAAACTAATCTTCCTCTATTATCAGAATCATAACTAATGACAATGACTACAAACCAACACTATTTCAGAATAAGACTCTACACATGTACTGATCTTCCTATCTTCCTCAATTCTCAGAATCCTGACTATCAACAATTACTACAGACCAACACTATTTCAGAATAAGACACTCTACACATGTACTGATCTCCCTATCTCTGTCAATCATCAGAATCATAACTGATGAAAATGACTACAGACCACATCCAGTTCTCGCTGATGCGCCCAGATTTTCAGCAAAGCGATGGCGTCCTGCACCTCTGACAGATCTGAGAGGCGCTGGGACAGGAAGCTGGCATTGGCATCATAGCACACATCCTGAAGGATGGACGTGTTGTAGATTGGAGTGGAGGGCAAAGAGCTCCCCTCATCTGTCATCAGAATCAACAGAACTATTACTTTCTGCATCCTGTCTGCACAGGCCACTCCCCCCCCCCCTCACCCCTCTTCCAAATATACATACACACATGCTGAAATACACATCTGCCTGGACACCCACTTGAAACAAATGCATGAACAATCGCACAGACACAGATATACATTTATTCAAACTCCTTCTGCACCTTCTACCACCTTCCTACTCCCATGACCTCACCTTCTGCCCATCACCTCATCTCCCCTCCCCCTCCACCCACTTTCTGATTGGAAATGTTTATAAATCCTAACTCCTTTTGTGCATACCCCCCCCCCCCCCCCCCCCCCCCTCAAGATATGTACACGAAATACGTTGATCCGAACCCCTTCTGACCACATACCTTCCCCACCCGTCCCCCACCCATCACTCCCCCTACATACACATAGGGACAGAAAACATATACACCACTGACAAAGTTTATCCTAACCGCTTCTGCGTACCTCCCTCCCTCACTGCCCCTCCAAACATACAGACAAAAAAATCACATAAAAAATGTTTTAAAATTTTACTTCTTCATCACCCCATGCCTGCTAACTAACTCTGCATGTATGAGGTATAAGAGAAGGGGGTGGGTAGAGGGGGCGGGGGGGGTGGTAGGTGAGAGGAAGAGAGGGCAGAGAGAGTACTTAGTGATGAGTGGTTTGAGTAATTTGTAACTTTTTTCTTTCATGTAAAGCACACTGAGCTCCAAGAGCAAAAGGGCACTATACAGATATACATTTTTATTAGTCTTATTATCATTATCAATTATCATTATAATCATTACTATTATTAGTGGTATTACGAATAACGCTTCTGTGCGCCTCCTCTCCCGACCCCCCCACCCCCACAGCTCCCCTCCCATCACTCTTACACTGTACACATGTGGACACAGAACATACCATTTCCATTCTCCTGATCATCCTGTGCTGAGAACCACCGGGGTCTGACATTGTTCTTTGTGATGTGGAATCGGTTCATCTTGAATGCTCCTTCCTCTGGGATGGCGTGCAGATGAACGGTCAGTGCTTTCCCTTTGCCCTCCACTGATGAGCAACAGAACATGCTGATTATCTTCAGTCAGTACAGTTCACTTTCTTGTGTGCACATGCAGACGGACGTGTGCGTGTGTATGTGTGTGTATGTGTATGTGTGTGTGTGTGTGTGTGCACGTGTGTGTGTGTGTGTATGTATGTTTGTGTGTGTGTGTGATGTGTGTATACATACAATTATCTATATGTCACTATGTGTGGTGCATGCATGTGTGTGTGTCTTGTGTGTATGCCTGTGTATGTCACAGTGAACATCTAAAGACATATGGTAGGAGAGTCCCTCAGAGTCCCTAGATTTTTAAACTGTGTTTTGTATCACTGTCAGTCTGTAATTTATGTGAAATAATAAAGTACCTGAACCCATTCAAGGACAGTTATTTACAAACCTTCATGTCACCCCCAACACTGGGTGGTGCCTACACAGAGTCAAGATAGGAGTTGGACTTGTGCTGCTGTGTTCATCAGTGGTCAGGGTTTGAGGCCATGTTTAACTCTTTCACCACCAGGTTTCTTTGCGAAAAACACTGCCCAGCGTCAAATATTTTGGAAATGATGCTCTCAGTGACATGATTCGGTTCATGTCAAAACAACACAACGGACTCGTTCACTTCAAAACTGGTCAGGGGGCAAAAGTTAGTCATTGTTCTATTGGCAGGGAACCTGGCTACAGCTGTCAAGCTCTGTTACAGTGTGAAAATGGTCTTATCAACATGACCCCTCAATGTCGACAAAAGTCGCCTGTGGCGGTAAAAGAGTTAAGCACAGTGGTGAGTCTTTGGGGAAGACACTTTCCTCCAGTTTCCCTCACTCCATCAAAATGTGAAAGGGTACCTGACTTTGGTTGGGGAAGGTTAAAACAGTGGAAGGAGAGGACTGGGCCCCACCTTCCTGTGCCAAGCCCTCAACACAGTAGAACTGAATTCACTGTCCTGATGGCTGTGAAAAGCTTTGGGACATTTAACCATAACCATTTTTGTATTTGTATTTCTTTTTATCACAACTAACTTCTCTGTGTAAAATTCGGTTTGCTCTCCCCAGGGAGAGTGTGTCGCTACACTACAGCACCATCCTTTTTTTTTGTATTTTTTTCCTGCATGCAGTTATTTATTTGTTTTTCCTATCGAAGAGGATTTTTCTACAGAATTTTGCCAGGAACAACCCTTTTGTTATCGTGGGTTCTTTTATGTGAGCTAAGTGTATGCTGCACACAGGACCTCGGTTTATCGTCTCATCCGAATGACTAGCGTCCAGACCACCACTCAAGGTCTAGTGGAGGGGGAGAAAATATCAGCGGCTGAGCTGTGATTCGAACCAGCGCGCTCAGATTCTCTCGCTTCCTAGGCGGACGCGTTACCTCTAGGCCATCACTCCACACCATTTAACAACCAAAGTTCTCTTACCTCCTCTCTCTGACAAACACTTGAACTTACCAGGCATATTGAGGACCAGAACAGGTTTGTAGACATTTCCCTGGTGGAACATGAATTGCAGATCCTCTGCCAGGGATGTTTTCTTCAAGGCAACTGCAATGGTTGACAGGTACATGGCTCGCTTGCGTACATAGCGGTGGTTGAGCCAATCTTTGGCTTGGAAACATTCCTAGGCAGAGGAAAAGGTAACAACCAGTTAGCTGGACAAGTGATGTTGAATTCTGGATAAGTGGTGTTGAACTGTCTATGCTTTCAATCTGAATTAGTTAATAAGCTGGGAAAATTCTACAACAATATTTTTTGACAAACACATACAAAACAAAAAGTCAGTCTTGTTCTTTCAAAAACACTGCTTTCAATTTTTCTTCAAATCAGACTGTCTGGTAAATGCCCGAAGACTAGCACCCATGCATTTAAAAATAAACCTATTTGATCTTCTTTGGCCACCAAGTTTCTGTGTGAAAGACTCCCCAGTGACATTTATTTTAGTCTTGACACTCTCAGTCACATGATTTGGTGCAAGGTGAAACAACACGCTAGTTATAGTGGTGGACTGTCTAATTGACTAAAGTTGCTAATGTCAGTGAAAGAGTTAATTGTTAAGTTAACTGCTTCACTCTCAGATTTGTAACATTTGAAAATCATGATATTTGTCCACTACTATTTGCTTCAGTTTCATGTTTGTCTCATGGAGGCAAAACCCAGAGTTTAGATGATGAACTTACTATCATGAGACTTAATGTGACCACATTGTTTGTTGTTTCTATTGTTTGTAGTTTTACTATTTTCAATGACATTAGTATCATTGATATCATTGTAATTATGATTATTGTCATCATCATTTAGTAGTTGTAGTTGTCATAGTAGCAGACGTAGCAGTAGTTGTAGTAGCAGTAGCAGTTGTATCATTCTTATTCAACCAGCTTTGTTCTTGCTGGGGGAAAAAAAAAAAAAAAAAAAAAAAAAAAAAAAAAGGGGGGGGGGGGGGAGGTAAGGACAAACAAAGGGGAAAACCACACACATATAATTAGGGATCCCACAGAAGTGACCAAACAAAATTTCATGCTTTCCAGACAAAAAAAGAAAAGAAAAAAAAAAAAAAAAAAAAAATCCATACTGAACACAAAGCCAAACTGAATAAAAACTTCGTCTACCACACTGCTGATAAAAAAGATAGGCTGGATACCATGCCTAACTCCATATCCATGTTCAATTTCCAACTTTTTTTTTTTTTTTTTTTTTAATGCACTGATCTGTTTGTTGAATGCTACTGATCAATGATTTTCTATCAAATTCCAAAACTTTTCCAGACCATCAAGCGAAAAACGTATTTTTCAAAAACTTTTCCAGGCCTGGAAATGGTTCTCTCTTTTTCCAAATACTTTTCAAATCTCCCATGCGTATTATGAAGTACCCTCCATACCTTGGGCATTTCCAGAAAGACGTCTGCTGCTTTGCTGGGCTGAACACAGGTATTGAGGGGAGTGCTGCCCCCTAGGTACACACGGACAGGGGGCAGGAACTGGAAACATCCCTTGGTGGTCTGCCCCTCCTCCACTGGAAGCTTCACGTCTTTTAGCCACGCCCTCTGACTTGGGTGGAGCTGTCATCACACACACACACACACACACATAAATGAACACACACACACAGAGTTTTCACTGAGTGCCTTTCACTGGTACTCTTCTTCAACTTTGTGAACAATGTGCCAAGAAGCAGTTTTCAGTTGAAGGCACACACTCTGGTATACATTTGTATATGTATTTATCTTTCTTATTTTTTTTTCACAATAAAGACATATTCTATTATGTTCTATAGATTTACTTGTGTGAAATTCAGCTTGCTCTCCCCAGGTCAGAGCAAGTCACCTTTTTCAGAAAGTATATAAGTTGTTTTTTTGTTGGTTTTTTTTCTATCTAATTAAATTTTTCTACATATTTGTTGCCATGGACAATTCTTTTGCTGCTGTGAATTCTTTTAAGTGAGCTAAGTGGATGCTCAACACAGGACCTAAGTTTTTTGTCTCATCAGAGAGGCCCCCCTATTCTGAATAGTGGTATCATTTGTTATAAAAACAAAGATAAATTTGACTTTTTAACAACCTTTTCATTTCACAATCCACTCTTGAAAATAACAATGATCATTTACCTAAATTCCACTCCTCAATTTGGATCATATGAAAAGTTTACTAGCTATTTCTGATGTCGAAGCTTCATGTTCTAAACTTGAACAAAAATAAAGAGGTTGGGCCAGGTCTTGCCCACAACAGACGTATCTAAAATAAAGATATGTAATGATTTGTTTAGAACAGTTGTGAAAGTGTGCTGCCATAGACAATAAATGAATATCTGTAGTCTTAACTTTCCCATGCCACTGTGTATAAAAAAAAAACCGACCCCAAGACTCATCTGTTCAAAACTGCTTTCAATTAATTTTCATGTATGCAATGCATGCATGTGTCTTTGCATCTGTGTGTATACATAATATATATAGTTAGCCGTGCACACTGTACTTAGTACACATGCAGGATAGTTAGGGTTTTTTAATGCATGGTCTTGTCATAGTTTAAAAGTGCATCTCATTCAGTCACACTAAATATGTTTTCATACATGGTGTAATGTATTGTAATGCACTTTTATTGGAACTTTTGTATCATAATGCGCTTAGAGTCAGAGCAGCATCATTATTCATTCAGCACTTAGCTGTGCAGTGTACAGACCTTGTGTTCTTTGCCTCGGGATAAGTTCATCAGAAAATCCTTCAGCTTCTCTATTGCCTGTGACAACTTCTCTGCTCTTTTCTTCTTCATCCGAGCCTCCTTCAGCAGTTCTTGCATCTGGAAACAGTTCAAGTCTCAAACTGACAGAGTCACACATTACAAGCAAAAATACAAACCCCTTAATGCATTGTGGGACAGCTGTGATAACTGCATCTTGAATTTTGAAAATCTATCAGGTCAGCTGTAACTGATGTAAGCAAATGCCAAGAACACTACAGCCAATTTAAGAATATGGACCAGGACACACAGGTACCCAATCCAGTTTGGATGTCACTAAAATATATCCATAAAGTGAACTATATACACTAATACAGTAATAATATACCACTGGCAAAAATTGTATTAAATCCTGCACATAAGTCCTTGTATCAAAAGTTCTGCTCCTATCTAAATAATAGCAATAATAATCTACATCAACCAAAATGTTGATGTTTGAACAGTATACTGTTCCATCATATAACCTAGAAAAAAAACAAACCAAAAAGCAACAGCAAAAAAACATTAACGAAATTCTTTCTTTCTCATTCTCAGATTCTGTTACTTTCTTGTTCTGTTTGAACTGACCATTTTGTCCTAAACTGTTGTGTTGCACTCATTTCTGACAAAAACTAAGTTGTGGACATATGTCAAAAGACATATTTTCAGTTTTTTACCAAAACAAAAATTTTAATAACTAACAACCAGGCAACTGATTTGACAGCGCTAGTGAGGTAAAGTTCTGAAAGCATTTGCTCCTTGGCCTTAATCTTGCAGCAGATACATGCTAATCTGTAATCAGTACCTGCAAATTAAACAGACTGGGAATTTCCCCCATCATTGCAGCTTGTTCCAACTCCAGTGTCAATCCTTCATCTTCTTGAGACTTTTTCTGAAACACACACCCAGCAGATGAAATCATGAATGTATATAAAATTTTCTCTTTATATTTTAGCACTGTTTGATGAGTGCAAAGATAAATGAAGTAAAAAAAAAAAAGAAAAAAAAAAAGAAAAAAAAAGAAACAACTATGTACACAGAAATAAAGAAATTGGAAAACAAAGCAGATGGATGAAATAAACAATAGATGATAACTGAACTAGTACAGAAACTTGAGAAAGTATACTTTGTTAAAAAAGAGTTGCCATTCTGATTTTGCTCTTTTGGATCCCACAATATGCTTTCTGCATATTCTGCAAACATATCAATCTATAAAATGATTTATGATGTCTGTCATATCATCAATTAAATGATCAAATGAAATATATTAAATTATGTATATTGTATATAATATGTTAATACTCTGACTCTAGGAACTATCTGCAATTTTTACAACACACACACACACACACACACACACACACACACACACACACACACACACACATCACTAACGTCACCAATATAAAAACAAAAACAAAAAAAAAAACAACAACAACAACAACAACAACAAAAAAATCATACAAAAGTATTTGCACAATCATGGGAAGATATTCAAGATTTATAGAAAAAAGAGAGAAAAAAGACAACAACAAAACAAAGTGCCTGTAATTTGTGGGTGGAAATGGTTCTTAAAAAATTGCAAATGCAGTGGACATAACAAAAAAGCGTAAATATTGTTTTCCTCCACTATGAACTCTACTACAAACACACACACACACACACATAAAGTGGCAAACACCATTAAACAATATCACACTGTGCACACGCGCACGCACACACACACACACTGTGACTGTATCATAATTTTGCCTTGTATCAAAATGCTACAAAAACTTGCTGAGTACTTCACTTTTTGGCAGTCACCACTTGCAAACAAGGTTTCAGAAATCATGTGACACTTGAACCACAGCCGGTAAAACTGTGGCTGGGAATGAAAGGCTTTAGGGGTTTAGGGGTAGGTGTGGTTGAGGGAGGCTGACAATGGGTATACTAAGTACAAGCCATAGGGAAATTGAAATGTTTCAGAGTTTTGAGTTGTATGACAAAGAGGACACAGCTAATCTTTCACTTGTTCATTTATAGTAATAGTAATAATAATAATGATAAACTATAACAATACCTGGAATTCTACTGTGTGACACTTCATGGTGTAACCTTTCATAGAACATGCAAGAAAACAGAAAAAAAGACACAAATAAAAATAATTTAATGATACCTCAACTACCCTCACCCCCACTATGGCCCAAATGCACACACAAGCTGGCACACCCAACAAACCACACACGCTTATAATGTTGTATAGACATGTACACACACAACATTGGCAGCAAACAACTACAGATCATGGTAAATGCACAAAAACACTAAAACAGGCTGAGGAGAAGCAGCTTTGAAAAAAAGGATGGGTTTACTTAAAAGATGTCTTTTGAAAGCAGAATTGGAAGCGAAAGCACACACAGATCCTGGTGAGTTTTCTTTTTGTGAACAAATCTGGCAGCAGACTTCTGTAATCTAATCTTTGAAGTCTGTGAAAAGAGTATTTGGGATAACCAGCTAGGAGAGAGTCACTCAGTAAGTCCATCTAAGATAGTACGAAGGCACACAGCAGTTTGTGGCCTCCGATGTCGGATATATGCGTGAACACGTATCCGTTAATATGTGTTACTGTATGGATGCAGACTCTCAGACTGGAATATGAATCGGACTATGAATTCATAACAATGCGCCATCAATTTCAGTACTGATCATACAGAGTTGATTCTCGCCTTCTATTGTGTGTTCTGTTGGAATATGCGAGTATCTAATGACATCATCACGTACTTCGGTCATTGCAATCGGTATTACCTTTCTTTTCGCTTTATTTCCTTCAGCATCGTCCGAATGGGGTCGTTTTTTCGTAGACTTCATCTCACCTGGCGTACTCATTGTAACAGTAGTGGCACAGTACCCACGTGTGTACAAACCGGAAACTGAGACGTCTCGGCGACATTTCGAAGAAATATTTGTACCGGAAGCAGGCCAAACCTATCAAAATCAACCCAAACACACACACACACACACACTTAAAGAGTGTGTAAGTCCAACTGTAACACTGCACATTTATGTAAGGTGTTTTGCTTCTTGTTGTGTTCGGTAAATTTGTACATATACTGTTCAAATTATGTGGACGGAAAATCATTATGGAAATTGTGAATAATACTTCTTATTCTTCCTTTTTCTTCTCCTTTGTTCGAGAGCTGTGACTCCCACATTCATTCATATGCACAAGTGGGCTTTAATGTGTAAGGACTGGGGGGGGGGGGGGGGGGGGGGGGGGGGGGACAATATAAGACCTAATACATTTCTATTTGGTAATAACACCATGAACTTTGGTTTCCTGTGAATAGTAAGCAGAACTTTATCTATTCTTGTTCTTTGTGGTCTTTTCAGAAAAAAAGAAATCAATCCATCTAATCAATTAGATAATATGTTTAATTAATCTCGTGAGGAAAAGGAGTAAAAGTTTTCTTGAAGTCAAGATAAATTACATCAGATTTTTTTTTGTTTTGTTTTGTTTTTGTTGTTGTTGTCAAGAATCCATTTCAAATGAAGAGCAGACTATCACTTCTAATATTTGTGGCACACAAGATCTTTTACATCTGAATCCATGCTGAATCTGAATACAATTTATTGAAAAATTCATTTGAAATATCATAACATATCATCCCATGTAATGGATTTCAAAATCTAAATGTTAAAAAGGCCAGTAATTTCTGTGATCCATCATATGTATATGTATATATGTATTTGTATATATATTTCTTCAGCTTTTTTCCCAGTCATCTAGAATTGTGTCAGATACAGGCTCTCGGTGTACAGTAACAAACAATAATATTGATTACAGCAGAGGTTAAAGACAAACTTTATAGTACCCCAACCTGGATTTAAAAAAAAAGAAAAAAAAAGAACCGAGATGATAATGGTTCTGGTATCTGTCAAAATGTCATTTATTCTTTTCAGATGGTGCAAATGGATCGTAAAATATTGAAAAGTCATTTTCTTAAATTCTGTATCCAAAAGAATTATAATTAAAATTTATTCATTCATCAATCATGTTTGAAAGGGTATGGTGTTCAGTATTCATGTAACAGAATGTTTATTTTCTGTCTGCAAACTGATCAGCAGGGAAATCAAACTTGCTTGAGATTTCACTTCCAAGTACAATGTGGACAATGTGTATTTTTTGTGTACTTCAGGGTCCTGTGAACCCTCATCTTCTTTTTAGATCTATTTACTCATTTATTTTGAGAACATCAATTGAAGAAAAACAAGATGAGTGGGTTTATTTGGTCAGTTGTCTGATGTATAGGAAGGGAGGGCAGCAATGGCTTTGATGTAACTGGTAAATGGTTGTTTGCTTTAAGTTTCAGTTTCTCAAAGATGTGTCACTGTGTCAGGACAAATCCTTATACGCCACACCACATCTGCTAGGCAAATGCCTGATCAGCAGCGTAACCCAGCACGCTTAGGCATTGAGTACATGCCTATATCTGTGAATCTATCAGAGTGGATTTCTTCTACAGAATTTTGACAGAGGAAAATCTTTTTGTTGCGTTTGTTTCAGTGCGCAAAGTGCATTCTGCACACAGCACCTTGGTTTAACTCACTCAGTACGGCCAGTCCTCTCTTCTCCTCTACACAGACCCCTCGGATGTCCAGTGGGTGTCTGAATGACCCAACCTTTAGCTTCCGTCGTCAGAATTGTGGTATTCTTTGTCAATATTCACCTCTTCAGTATAAGAGCCTTCTGCTTGCAATATTTCGATGATGGTAATTGGGCTGAAACGCTGTTAACGTCGTCTCTTTCGCCGTTCGTATGGAGAGAGTTAATATATCATCCAAATGACTAGATACTCAGTTTGATTTTTCCAGTCAAACTTCGGAGAAAGTGCGAGATTGGGAATGGAACATCAAGATCTTCCTGGAGCAAAAAAATGTTAGCAAGGGTATATGTAAATGAATATTTTCACTTATACACCACATATACATACAATGGAAAGTATGACCATGGGCCCCTGCCAGGCACTGCTCTGATCTGATATGTCAGATGCTGAAATGGTACCATCTAGTTCAGTGTCATCCTTTAACAAGTACGCAAATTTTTTGAGTGCTGTTCAGATTTCCTGACAATTTCAGATTCAATTTCAAGGTGTCAAAGTGTGTGGACTTATCCATGTACGTAACATGACATCTGCTGCTAAAAAAAATGATAAAGAAAAAAAAAATAGACAATGCTGGAACATCTGTATCTCAGAGCTGATTAAAGAAAGGGGAGTGTCGAGTACAGCATGCAAATAGGTCTAAAAGTGAACTGAGTTGTTGTCATCATCCAGACAATCATGGAAAAAATTGTTCTCCTTTCACATTTATTCCTATGGTGAACATATTCCAACTCTTTGGAAACAACAGATTCTTGGGGGTTATCAACTGAGAAATGTCTTCATTTCACAGGAAATGCAAGTCTACAACTAAACAACCACTGTTGTCATCTGATCAGGGGCTTAACAGGTAGTGTCTCGTGTACAATGAAGAACTGTAACACTTAAAGAGTGAGTAAGCAGTGTACATTGAAGAACTATTTAACACTACCAGAATGAGTCAGTAGCAGTGCACATTCTTCTCTGGTGTGTGGCTTGATGGTAACATGACACTAATAATCTCTGTGCTCTCCGGGTGCTGAAACCTGTCAGAAATGAGCCTGTACTGTTCAGTAGGCAGGATCTGAGATAAGTTGTGTATGTGACAGCGTACTGTTCAGTGGGCAGGATACGAGATAAGTAGTGAATGTGACAGCAGTGCAACTGACATGGCCAGAAGGTATTTACAGAGCCAAGCATATTGTAAACCCAGTTTCAGGGCAGGTAGTGTTCCACAATAGTGCAACAGAAAATTTTAGATACAGATAGAAAACACATTTTAACACAAACACACAGCCAAACTTTGAAGTGTGTTACATCATGGCACATGAAATTTGAATCTCAGAAATGAAAACAACAATGAGTGGGGTGGATTGCGGGGTAGCTCATAGAAAGATAGATGACAGACAGACAGAAAGAGTAGGTGTTTTGACAAACAGGCAGGCAAATCCAAGTATCACACACAACACATGAATTTCTCTCACCTTGCCAAAGGATTTCGAAAAAAAAGACAAATTTCTTCACAAATTTGTTTCTTTTTACTCAATATATTATCATTAAAAAATAAAATCATAAAAAAGAAAGACTGCAAATATTTTCAAAAACATTAAAAAAACAACATACAACAGTACAAAAATAAATCATTTCTCTTTGACCGGTCAAAAAGAAGGCTAATTCACATGGCCACATTTACACCATACCACAACTCCAATTTACACATTAATGCATGCATTAATTAAACAAACATGATTAACAAATCCCAATAGGCACATGAAACAAAACCAATCTTTATAGCAGCAATATACTTTTCCTTGCATTTTTTTTCTTCTTGCAAGCATTATCTTACTCCCTCCCCTGCCTCATATCAATATAAAAACAAAAGAAGAAAAGATTATACGGACTTGTAGTACATCTTGTGTGTGTGTGTAAGTGACTGTGTGAGTGAGGGAGTGTGTACATGCATGTATGAATGTGTGCATGTGTGTGTGGAGAGAGATACACCAGGTACAGATATATCTATACAGACAAAAATCTGATCTATTGCAATGGTCAAGACATATGTATACTCCACAATTAATCTTGAGAAACAGTATTCTGATAACAGTGACAAAAACCTTCAACAATGCTCATATTGCTGGGTCATACTTGAAAGGATACTAATAATTTGCCTTCTCGGGTCTTAAATGTCATCTCAATGCATTTAAATCCAAACCTTCTACTGTAGAAGTTGTTGAGCACAATGTGCAAGACTTATCTCTGTTTTCACCTTGACCAAAAAAGACAAAGTAACTTGGGAAACTAGAATTTTGTGAAACCTAACGTTACATATGTCCAGTTTCATTAAAGTCAATGGGACTTTTGCCTTATTTAAGGAAGAAAAAAGCACACCTGCCAATACAATTCCTTTAACATTATAACCATGCATTCACTCGCTCCAGTTTCAATGCCATGAACAGCTGCTGCTGTAGAACAAGTGTAAGGCTACTGCGTCCAAAAGACCTGGAAAGAAGTAACAAGGTACAGAAACTCAAGTAAAGAAGGCCTCAACCCAGCAACCCTATTTACCTATTTAAAACTGGAACAAAAACGACAGCATACAGGGAACGCATCATAACCAACATGTTCAATAAACTCACATCACTGATCAATGACAGAAGTGAGTTGTTCAAATCAAGTCTATGATGATGATAACAACAACAACACATGCGCATAATATGTGTAAGTATGGTAACAAAACTGACAAGTTGTCATACCATGCACACTACAGGTATATAAAAAATAATGATATGAAGCTGTCACCTCTGTGCAATTCCTGATTGGTTCGTTTGTTTTGATTACCTTTTTAATTAATAAAATGGTGTCAATCAAAGTTACTAAACAGTTTTGTTAATAGACACACAATCATAAACATGAATACACATACACAACAATACAGACGAAAAAAGAACAACATCATCATGAGTACCAATACATGCATCACACACAGTGAAACAATGGAACAGAGAAAGAGAGGGGTAAGGGGGGGCAGGGGGGGGGGGGGAGAGAGAGAGAGAGAGAGAGAGAGAGAGAGAGGAGGATGAAATAAAGAATGTAGAATCACTTTAGGCAAAGATGAACAACGATAAAGCACAACACTGAATATTCATCTGATAAGCTAGTTGAGATCTAAAAGCACTGTGCAAATTAAAAAAGAAAAGAAAAGAAAATAGAAATAAAATATACTAAAATGGAATAAGACAGATTATGACATGCATTAGTCTTCAGTTTTGTAATTTTGTCTCCAGATACACGCAGGAGCCTTATGAAAAGACTGTTCTTCCCAACCTCCATCTCCCTCCCATCTCCACCACCCTACGCCCCAATGAAAATAACAAAAAGAAACAAACAAAAACAAAAACAAATCAACATGGTTTGAACTGTTTTAGTTCTCTTATCATCACTACTACTACTGCTATTGCTACTACTACTATTGTTATCATCATCATCTTTATAATCATTTAAGAAATGTATTCATTACAATAAAATACTATACCCTCTGCTATCCTGCACTGCAAATGTTTTTAGCCCTCTTACTCTATCATCATTATAATTCTTTTATTAAAATGGAGTTATAAAACACTCTGCTGCTCTGTAGTGTACTGCTTTTAGTTTTCTTAAATCGCTATGACCATTTCATTATTATTTATTAATCAAAATGTGGAAACAATATGCTTTGTTGCACTATACTGTTCTGTTTTTAGTTCTCTGATCTTATTATCATTATTATTTATCAAAATGAAGTAACAATACACTCTGCTGCTCTGTACTGTGCAGATTTTTTTTTTTTTTTCTGATTTGTCTTCTCTCTCCTCCAATGACGATGATCATTACTGAATTTTATCAACTGATTAATTAAAATGAAGTGACAATATGATGTGCTGTCCTGATCTTTACTGTTTATTTAATGACTGAAGGACTCAACCTACTCCAGTTTTTCTTTTGATCATTGCCTTGCACTGCACAATACTGTTTTTACTGTGTGGTTTTTCAATGCTTCAAATTCTTCTGATCATCCTCATTCATTAAAAACATAGCTGCTCCTATTTTGCCCTGATGGATTTCAGATTTATACCAATATTGGTCTCCACCTTTACAAACATATATATGCCAGGAATTTCTGTGTTTTTCTTCAATGTGAACAACTGGGACTGAATAACGTGGTATGAATCAAAACATACCGATGAGCAGCCGAGATAGCCTTCTACATGCTGCTGATACACTGGTTCACCGTCACAGTGTTTTTTGTTGTTTTTTTGTTATGGTCACTGTCAAATTCTACAGTTTATTTTATAGCCCTATGCTTCACACACAGCAGTCCATCATTCTAAAGTTGTCCACAATGTAGAAAAATGTTTCCTTACACAGAATCCAAAGTTTGAACATACTTGTATATTTCTGTGGTTTCTCACCACCTTCAACATCAAATCTGATAAGTCATGGGAAAGGCTGTGAGAGAACTACGTTCACTACTGCATTTACATTGCTTGGCTACAGGCACTCTCGTCAGTGGCACTGCAACAGACTGTCATAAAATGGAAGGAGTTACCAGGCCAGTGTCTCAGTTGAGGCTAGGCTTCTTTAGGTCTTGATTTGACGCGTTCTTTTACCTTATATGCGCAGCACTGATATTCCGTCCAGGCTGAATCTGTTACAACACCACTCAGGCCAGGCAACTTTAATGCATCTGTGAACTTAGTTCACTCACAGTCTGCCCAACCAAAGACTTTCCTGTGTCAGTTTTGGTGAGGACAGTGGTTTTGGTTCTGAGATAGGAAATTCTCTATATGCTTTCATAATGAAAGAATCTTCGCCAACGAATGTCCTCAATGATCATGAATGCCTGTGACTGTTTGGCACAAATGATTGGGTAACTATGGTGAGTACAATGGGCAATGAGGGTCATTACACTGGTACGTACAAACATCCTCTGAATGCATAAAGATTGTCTGCAAGTCAGCGCAGGCAGAAAACATTGTTGGGAAGGGCTCCATTAGTGAAACACTCATGTTTGTTATTTATTGAACAGGCCATGTTAGTTTTCGTTGACATAAAAAACAACAACATGTCTTTCAGGATCAACAGCAATGAGATCAGGTTTCTTGTACAGCACATGAAACTTGTCTTGCATGAACGATAAGGCATAGTTTGTTGTGAACACACATGATCAACATTGAGCAAAATCAGAAAACTGAAGTTAAGGTGCTGCAGTAATGATTTGGTTCCAGCTGCTGGAATTTTTTTCCTCTTTTTCTCTTCTCCTCCACCCTCCAGGAAGCAGATGCTATCAAGAGCCACTGGAGTCAAACAGGGACAGCATGTATCGTTCCATGGCCTGCTGAGCTGAAAAACATCAACACATCGTCAATCAGTTTTACTGCAGACTGAATGCACAGTACAGAAACAAAATCTGTTTCAACAGTGATGATGGCATCCTACTGACATAATTAAACACAACAAAAATAATAGAGAAAGACTGGTGGTGAATGCTTAAAGAAGAGGAGGGGTGGGGGTGAGGTGGAGGGGGTGTAGTGGGGCAAGGGAGACTGAGAGAGACAGAGAGAGAAAGAAACTATGAAGCAAATCACAATACAAGGTTTAATCCTCTCTCTCTCTCTCTCTATATATATATATGTATTATGTTTTAGCAATATCATTTTTTAGTACAAAAACAGAAAGAGAAAGCAATCTTTTTGTTTTCTTCTGTTTTTATTTTCCCTGGTTTATAAATTTAAAAAGAAAAGAAAAAAAAAGAGGCAGAAAGTTTTGAGCATGTAAGGTATTATGTGTTAGCATGTACATGCAAGTGTGCGTGTGTGCCAGTGTGTGTTGTATATTTGTGTGCGCATAATTGCTCTGGTCCCGATCATTTACCTTGCTTGTTGCCCTGGGCAACGGCAAGATCAAAGGCGGTAAGCTGATCCTCGTTTGTGGCTGTCAGGTCACAACCAAACTCCAGGAGCGGTGTGATGCAGGTGGCGTGGTTGTTGTACGCTGCGTACATCAGGGCTGTGTTCCCACCCTGCACCCAAGGTCATGATATCAGCTTTCTGTGACCATTTCAGTTTCAGTTTCTCAAAACTGTTTACACACCACATCTGCTTGGCAGACGCCCAACTAGCAGCATAACCCAATGTGCTTAGTTATGCCTTGAGTGCATGTATGTACATTTGTGTATCTATCAGAATGGATTTCTTCGACAGAATTTTGCCATAGGACATCACTTTTGCCATGGGTTCTTTTCCAGTGCACAAAGTACGTGCTGCGCACCGAACCTTAGTTTTATCATCTGATCAGAATGATTAGATGGTCAGTTTGATTTTCCAGTCAAACTTGGGAGAAAGGGCAAGACTGAGATTTAAACCTCACTGACACTGTATTGGCCGATAAGTGTCTTAACCATTCTGCCAACTTCCTCCTTTGCACACTTTGGTGCTATGTCTGGTAAACTGGTGACTTTGTTTTCACCTTTCTCTATGGAGGCACTACAATGAGATGGTGAATACATAACAGTCCAGTACACTTTAACCCCTTGACTGCTGCTGTTAATCATGCTTGTCTGTGAAAGGCTGTCACCTCAATGAGATAGGACTGAGCTTACAGAGCAGAATGTTGGTCATTATGGACGATTAGGATTCCTTTCTCTTGGGAAGGCATTACTTTTGATCAGCAAAATCAATGACCCACTTAGTATGCAAAAAGCAGTAAAAGCTCTTCAAATTCATGTACCACCTGTATCATTCTACCACGGCTCAGCAGTCAAGAGGTTAACAAAACACAACACCACACTGCGCAGTCCTGCCCAATAACAGCACACCCTACACACCACAGCATACTGCACTGCACTGCACTGCACTGCACTGCACTCCACAATGCCATGTAATGCTACACTTCACAACATTTTTTCCCCAACACACTGCATTATATCACACAACATAGTGACATTACAAAAATGGAATGTCTACACCACATCATACTGTATTAAACAGCACTACTCTGCTCTGCACTGAACTGAACTACATCACATTGCACCATACAATACCAGACTGCATTTCAGAATTTCCCTCTATACTTCACTGCACTGCACTGCACTACACAATGCCATATGATATTACAGTTTTCCTACTCCACTATACCATGCTTCACTAAAGGACTACGATAACTTACACTGCACTACACTATACCACATTACACCATTCAGTACGACAAAACATTTCTCGATTTTTCACTCCACTGCAACACGCTACACTGTACCCTGCATCGCACATCCTTGCAATACACTACACTATTTTCCACTCCAGTGAAACATGCTATACTACACTACACTGAAACTGCTCATAATTACATCACACCACATAACGCTATATTTCCCCCATCTACTCTGCTCCAGAACACACACCTCATCTGCATAGTTTACATCAACACCAATGGAGAGCAGGAACTTGACAATTTCAATGAAACCATAGCAGGAGGCCAACAGAAGAGGTGTCTCCCCCTGGTTTCCGGCCACTGAGATGTCTCCCCCGTTCTTGATGAGGAATTCCACTGTTCCCAGCTGACCATTGGCACACGCCCAGTGCAGCGCCGTGAAACCATTGTCGTCGACATAATTGATGTCCATTCCTGTGTCCAGAGAATACCGTTGTATGTTTCTTTAAACTGTGATTTAGAGGAGTTGTTGTTTTTAACTGGAAAAATACAACACCACCACCACCACCACTAACAACAAAAACAACAATATCTGGATATACACTGGGGGAAACAAATCTCATCCTCTGAATTTAAGCTGAGAAAAACACTGCAACTAACTAAAAAGTATTTGATTATAATCATCACAAACATCCTTTGCCTCAACAAATAGTTATTGGGACTACCTCAATACATAGCTATTGACACTTCCCTCTGTATTTCCAGGCATCAAGTGTAAATAACTTGTCCAGAGTGCAAACTTGCACTTTTTCAAAGGCTTGCCATCAATACTAAACATGGATTCTCTGGGGATAATAATTTCTATGCAATAGCAAAACAATATGAGGGCCTTCCATTAAATTCTATCAGTACTACAACAGCAAATGTCTATTCATTAACCTGTAAAATATCATTGTTTGTCAATACATACACTTCCCTGATTTCCTACTATTGTTAGCTAGTGACTACTGGAGAGTTTATGGGTAGGGCCCCATTCAGTAGCCATAGTAAAATAGTGGAAGATTTAGTCACCAGTCAGCTCTCGCCCAAAGTTCAGCAAGCAATTGGTACAAACAGGAAGACTGGGATAACACTTGCATCCACTTCTAGGAAGTGTCTCAAATTGAGAGTGCTTGTTCAATTTTTGTTCAGATTTTCTGCAGATTACAGTGCAGATGTACCCACTGTCTTACTGATCAAGGTGCAAATGTACCCATCACCTTGTTATCATGGTGTGGGTGTACCGGTACTCACCATCCTGCAGTTCTTGTTGCAGGAGAACTACCTCTCCCTGCGCAGCCAGCTGGTGAACAGTTAATGCTGCACAAATCATCACATACATTTTAGATTAATGTCTATCCATTTAACTACCTACTTCACTTTATGTTGAATCGACTTAAGACTGTATCTGTTAATCTGTTTACTCATTCCTGTATCTCTTCCAATAAAAAAAAAAAAAAAAGTCACCAAAATTTAAGGCGATCTGGACAATTCGAATTTCAAAATTCAAAATAGAAAGCAAATGGTAAAGTACAATCTGATGCTGGGTCAAAATAAAACAAGTGCTCAAGAAAATAAAAAAGACTCGAGATTCATGTGATGATCGAAAAGGAAATAGGGGAAACATGTTCAAATGCAGTGAAAAGGAAAGTGACAGAATAATAAATATTTGACTGTGGCCACTCTTGAGAAGGGAAGAGTATTATAATTTTCAGTTTGTAGCAACTGTACAAAAGTTATCGAAAGCGACAGGAAGGAAGGATGGGAGGCAAGACAGACACAGAGAGAGGGAGGGAATATAGAAAGGGTATTCAAAAGATGTTAACAAAATAGTTAAGCCCTTGGACATTTGGATGCACACCCACATCCACAAAAGACAACAACACATATAACTATTCATAATCATGTTAAAGACAGAGAGACAGACAGACAGAGACAGAGTCAGAGAGAGAAAGACAAAGGAGACAGAAGGATGCAACTCACAAGGATAAATGGACGGTGTCGTAGTCTGCACGTTACCTCTGCTTAGATTTGTCATGACTGTTGAAGGCTGAAAAGCAAATGGAAAAAGAAAGTCAAAGAAAAAAAAAAGCTGCCATCTTCTTCAAACCAGTCCACCTGTACTGATGTGATACAAATATATTCAACACTACAATCACAAAAGAATCAGTAAAAACTGATTTATTACCTGATATCTTTGCTATACACAAGTTCTTTTGTTTGACTTCTGTACATTAACACAAGTTTTGTTTTGCTTTCTAGTTTTATTACTGCATTTTCTGTTCATCTGTTTTTGTCACATTTAAGAAGTTTCTCACTTTCTATTGTACAAAATTAGCAATCATTTTTGAAAAAAAGAATTCCTGTATTTGAATGTGTTTTCTTTCATGTATATAGTGTATGTATGTTTCCAAACATAATAATAGCAAAATGGCTACATATGACACATTTCATTAATAAATATGTTAAAATACTTCAAAATTTCATTGAAAGCATATGTGTAGCACATGTTACTTCCCTGTAAATATATCATTCTTTAAACTGTACATTTGCAAACTTGTATATCTTCATTATACTTGAATACATTATATATTCCACACTTTCAACTGTTCTGTGTGCATACTCCTCATACATGAACATAATGATACTTTACATGTATTTCATACTTGAACTGTCCACAGTCATAAACCTGCAGAATGTTAGTGAAATTCATTATCAATGTTTTGATTATTGCATAAAGAATAAACATTTAACAAACTAGCAAAGGCCCACCCTAAACAATCTGTGATTAGCATTGTGTGGATAACAAAATTAAACAGAAAAAAAAGATGTCAGCACCAATTAAATAACAGAAACAGGTGAAACAGGAATAAGAACAATAGAATGAAAAGATGATTGAATGTAAGCCCAAATAAAACAAACAACATATGGGAATTAAAATCAAATACAATTTTCTTTTTTTCATATTAAAACTGTACCTGTGTTCAGAATTCAAATAGTACAATCAGCATTTTCAAAGTACCACAACATCAACAGAGAAGAAAGCTGATATGTTGTCCTTGTGCTAACAGCTCAAGGGATCTTCTGAGCCCAGGATGTGCTCTGATAAATGGAACAACAGAAAATGGATCAATTCATTATCACTTAAAACTTTAATCAGTGACTCCAAAAGTTATTTGGAAAGAAAACAAAATAAAACAAGAACTGTAAGTTTTATTTTCAGTCTGCTGTTTTTGTTATACAATTTTGAATGTGAAAACAATCTTAACATGGATTTAAGAATTTCACTAATTTCAACTCAGGTATTTTAATTTTTCTAGGTCAGAGGTAAATCTAGTCTAATATAAAAAATCACAAGAAAGGGAAGTAAATTTTACTGCTACCAACACACACTAAATGTGAAGAAAGGAAACATCAAGTGCATGTGCATGGTGCATGTGCATGTGCACACACACACACAAATGCACAATCACAGAAACAATATCATAAAGTGCTTTAATTCATACATATAATTGGACAATGGAAACCATATACATGTAACTGTACAACACCTGACAAAAAACAACAAAAAAAAACAAAACAACAACAAAAAAACAAAAAACAAACAAACAAACAAACCCCAAAACATTTAGCTTCAAAAACCACATTTAGCTTTAATCTAAAAGAGTGGATGACCTCTTGGTTAAGTAACTTTAATTTCCTAAATTTATTCAGATAGGATGCTGTTGTTTTGTTTTTTCTCTCTAAAAAGCACAATTTAAAAAAACAACAACAACAACAGAAATATGCAAGTAAACATACAAACAAAAAAGAACAAACAGATTGCACAAAGCATTTATATTCTGTGATGACACCCCCTCCTCACCCCAAATGGATTAGTGGGTTCTATTACCATCAATAAATTAATCAGTCAGGATGCATGAACTGAAATGCTAAAATTCAAAGTGATCATATTCTGAGATCAATAAATTGCAACATAATGACACTTGAGAATTAAGACAAATTTAATGGAGAAGAGGTTTTAAAATTGGTAGATGTACAGAGAACAGGGTGTAGAACTTGGAAATGGAAAGAGGTGAATTCATACTACTTGTGTAACTGTAAGTGACCGAGTACACTAATTATGACTGAAAATATTACAAATCATATTGTTCTTACCCTAAATGGTGACTGTGCAATTTTTGATGCAACATCATAATGTTCTGTTGATCTGGAGCGTGAAAAGTTTCCATGCATAGATCGTGGGCCTCTGCCACCTGGGAAAACAATATTATTCCGGGTTCAGATCAAGGAAAATTGTTATAATCATACAGCTTTAATATGTTTTATGTTCCTTCATTATAGATATTATCAACAATAACATATTAAAAGTCTGATATGGTCTATAATCACTCAAATTTAAAAAGTTCTGGAATGACAAGATCACTCCATTGTGAAAAACCAGCATTGACCACTCCAACATTTACATATCATGATACTTTTCCTAATTCTGACACAAAGGTAGAAAGGAATCTCTTACACACCTTATAATACTATAAGAGTTACAACAGATTGTGCAGGAGAATATCAATACTTGTTATGATCAAGAAAGAGAAAAAAGAAAACAAGAAATGTTAAATGTCAGAAATTGGCTGATAATCTGAACTTGTGCTATGTTCTATCATTCATTTATTGTTCTCATCAGTTAAATGCTTCATCATATATATTTTTATATATCTACTTCCACCATCAAATCTCTTACCATCCCCAAGAACTGTCTCAACCTCCAGATCATCACTGTCAACAGGGGAGAACATTCTCAATGCTGCTGAAGGTGCTCTCTTGGGTGGGGAGACATGTTTAAAGGTAGCGTCACTGGCACTGTGACGTCGAGCAGAAGGCAGTGACGGATCGGTTTCATGCTGACTGGTGTTGGGGTTTGACGCCATCGTGCCTGGGGCTGAAACTAAAAATATCACTGTTTCCTGTATTCCTCATTATATCAAATGATGCATGATCGTATTAACTGTTATTACAAGAATGTATATTCTTCCTCAGATCAGCAGGTCTGTGCACACAATTCAGAATTCAAACTCATAAAAAAATTATGTTCTTCTTACATTCAGGATGCTCAAAATAGGCTTCATAATATTGTTCCCAAGGTAGATAAAGTGTTGGGTTTTTTTTCCAACATCAATATTCTCTGCACTAATATGACTAAGAGAGGAAAAAGAGACATAAAAAATTGCACAGGTTAAAAGGAAGAACTACAAAAGATTGGACAAACTGTAATTTGTGACAATCTCAAACATTCCTAGAATGCGATCAAGCATGCTCATTATAACTAAAAATAATAATCAAAGGTAGATGCCAACTTCATGGACTTTGAAACATGCATTTTGTGATTTGTCGGAGTAATATTTTATAAATTCAAAATATCTTTTAAGGACAAATACATGTTCAGTCCTATATGTATTTTTGTTTTTGTAAGCTCATTGGGCTTTGGTAAGATTCAGCGCCATAAATGCCCATTATCATTATTAAACGTGTGTGTGTTTTTTTAAAAGACCTGCTGTAAATTTGAAAGACATGAACTTCTTTTCCGCTTAAACGATATTTTTGCAATATTTTGTATGAAGGGCATGTGTGTCCCCTGTGCGTGTGTGTGTGTTTGTGACTGTGTGTTTGTGCGTGTGTGTGTTTGGGAGTGTGTGTGTGTTAATGTGCGTTTAAGTGAGCGCGAGCGTGCACTTGTTTGTGTGCGTGTAAAAGCTTTCTTGTTCTTTTAGGACTGAAAAAGAATCCATCATTCACGAATCTAAAACAAAAACAAACACCCCCCACCCCATCAGACCAAAAAAAGACTGCCACTCGACTTACTGCCTCAGCTGGTAGTTTGTGGATTGCTCCCACAGAATCTTCTTTTTCATCAATTTACGAGCATACTGATTTAATTTTTCTTGAGTGAGGATACTGTTAGTTCCTTACACACATTGTTAAGTAGGAAACAATTAGAAAATGTCAACAGCAGTGTCTTTTGTAGTTTATCATTGCAAACAATAGCGTGTGCAACTGAGCAACAACAAAGACACTTTGGAACTTTAGCAAACAGAATGAGAATTTGTGCCAAATAAGGATATTTTCAGCTCGCAGTCAGTCAACCTTCTCATGAATTAGCTTGCTATTATTTACCAGGTGGTACGAGTTGATAATGAGAACTAACGAAAGGACAAACAAAACAGATTATCCAACAATCACAACAGATAATGTCATTCAGACTTTTAATAGCAAAAAGAAGTTATATATTTTTCTATAATTATCTTTAAAAAGATAAATTTTGCAGATCGTCTCTGTGGCGCAATCGGTTAGCGCGTTCGGCTGTTAACCGAAAGGTTGGTGGTTCGAGCCCACCCAGGGACGAAGTTTTTTTTTTTGCCTTAGTGTCATTGGTACAGTAAGTATTCTTCATTTTTCATTGGGTTGATTTTGAATGTCCGAAAAATAACCGTTATAATTCGGCTCGGAAACAGACAGATACCAAATCAATATAATCGAACAAACTCGTTGGGTGATGTTAGGTTTTTATGATTTATTGTGTGCATAAAACTTGGGAAAAGTGTTACAAGGTGACATGCTGACATTTGTTTAAATTTCTGAAGTAAACAAATTTATTTGTTTATTTATTTATTTATTTATGTGCTTAACAATCTATTTATTTATTCATTAGTCAGTACTCAGTGATCGCTGACATTGCCGCGTGGACTGCCGGAAGCTGTGACTTTACGTGTGTTTATTGTTTTTTGTATCACATGGTCCACAACCTCATATAAAGGGCCGGCGGGTGAAAGAATCAAAGTTTTTCGCTGGAATGCTTTTAAAAAAAATATCTTAAACGGCTTTACTGAGAACTCGGAGGGGGAAAATACTGATGATCTGAAACTCCTACACTGTCCGTCAGTCAGTGGACGGTAAAGCGCACACTGGCACTGACAAACACACAAACACGCAACTGACGCACACCGTCACACACACACACACACACACACACACACACACACACACACACACACACACACACACACACACACACACACACACACACACACACACACACACACACACACACACACACACACACACACACACACACACAGGTTTCGATTCATAGTCACGGATACACTGGCACCCACAAGGCCAATTCAGTGCCCTGAAGACGGAGCAGCCAGCTAAGACCTAGTGAAAATGAAATGGAATGTTGAGTGGTGGCCTGGTGGCCGGGTAAATGCGCACGACAACGTAGCGAGTGTTCACATGCTTGAGTCCCATGCGGGGTTTTTACCACGGTCATATATAGGTGGACTTCAGTCCATGAAAAACCGTGGGTTTTTACTCGGCAGTCTCCACTCGGAAAGACCTTGGGTGGTGGTCTGGATGTCGCGTTTATATCTTTCTGATAAGATGAAAAACCGAGGTCCCGTATGCACGTAATCGAACCCGTGGCAACACACACACACACACACACACACACACACACACACACACACACACACACACACAAAGAAGAAGGAGTGTGCTAGTTATTAGGATGAGACAATAAGCCGAGGTCCCGTAAGCAGCACTGACGCATTTATCAACAAAAGGGTTAATTCTGAAGAAACTGAACATCCTCTCCACTGATCATATTACAAACACTTAGAAAAAAAAAAAAAGTTGGCACTGCACTGCGGCGAGGCGCTCTCACTAGCTGGGGACAGCAGCCCGAATTTCTCACACTACGGAGCAATCTGTTATGACAAAAAAAGAAAACATAGTTACCACACAATGCAATACAATATAATGCAATGCGGCAAAACAATACAATACAATACGATGCGATACAATACAAATTAAAATACCTCCCTGCACACTCTGTGGATTGTTGTGTCCACAAGGAGCAAGGTGGCAAACTTTTTAAGATACACATCTGCCAGTACAGTGTCCGTTCGTGAGGGTCTGGGTTCGAATCCCGCTCTCGCCCTTTCTCCCAAATTTGACTGACTGGAAAACCAAACTGAGCGTCTAGTCATTCGGATGGGGCGATAAACCGACGTCCCGTGTGCAGCACGCACTTGGCGCACGAAAAAAAAAAAGAAAAAAAAAGAAGAAAAAAAAAGAAGAAAAAATAGAAAAAGAAAAAAAGAAAAAAAAAGGCAACAAGAGTGTTGTCCTCTGGCAACTAATCCTGTAATAGAAATTCACCGTCTGATAGGTACAAACAAATATTTGCATGGACTTAAGGCCAGACAAGCTTTCAGTTTCAGTTTCACTTTCTCAAGGAGGCGTCACTGCGTTCGGACAAATCCATACACGCTACACCACATCTGTTGAGCAGATGCCTGACCAGCAGCATAACCCAACGCGCTTAGTCAGGCCTTGAGTGCATGCTTACATATTTGTGTACCTATGAAAGGGGATTTCATTTTACGTAATTTCGCCAGAGGACAACACTCTCGTTGCCATGGGTTCTTTTTCAGTGCGCCAAGTGCGTGCTGCACACGGGACCTCGGTTTATCGTCTCATCCGAAAGACTAGACACTCAGTTTGATTTTCCAGTCAAACTTAGGAGAAAGGGCGAGAGCGGGAATCGAACCCACACCCTCACGGACTCTCTGTATTGGCAGCTGAGCGTCTTAACCATTCTGCCACCTTCCTCCTGACAAGCGTGTTGGGTTATGCTGCTGTCAGGCATCTGCACAGCGGATGTGGTGCAGCGTATATGGATTTGTCCGAATGCTTAGAATTAAGCCACACGAAGGCAGTGAGATGCGTAAACGGTCTTTGCAGCGAGGCTAAGTTTGCCGCTAAGTTTGCTTAGCGTTATGAATGTTCCTGACTGACTCAGTACGATAATTCCATAGACGAAGGAATTAACAGTTTTCATCTGCCACGCATTGAAGACAGTAAATCAAACCCTGTATGAATTCAATGTTGTCGTCGTCGTGGTGTGTGTGTGTGTGTGCCTGTGCCGTCCGTCGGTGTGCCAGTGTGTGTGTGTGTGTGTGTGTGTGTGTGTGTGTGTGTGTGTGTGACAACATTCACTAAATTAAACGTCGCCGACCTTGCTACCGACTTGGGGCAGCCGGATCCTGAACATTTAACATTTGAATCTGTTAATTTTACAGACGTGATGTATTGGTGTGCCTGTGTATGTTGAAGAGAAGACTGTGACATGTTGAGGATATATTAGATTTATTTTTCGGTGAAAATAAGTAGGTTTCTAAATTTACTATAATAAGCTAGCTTTCCTGTCACCAAATTTAGTTTCAGAATATAATTCTAACATTCAACAAAGTTAGGTATCGATATTTGTGACAGTGTGGACTATTGCAGTTTTTACCTTTTACTTTGTTTATTATTATTAATATCATTTATCTATTCATCCATTCATTTTGCTTGTTTGTTTTTAATACATGACGCAGTGATGTCAAACGTCACAACCTTCAATGCATTCCTGGAAAACCCAGATCTTTTAAATCAGACCAAAGTTTCTCAATTGAAGAAACTACTTTCTGAAAATAATCTCCCCAAACATGGGAGGAAAAAACATCTGATAAACAGGTTAAAATCATTTTTCATTGAAGAAATTCTCAAAGAGAGAGATGAACATGTATCTATGTCCAACTCATCATCGTCATCATCTCCATCGTCCCCACCTAGTACGTCCAAATCAGAGGATATGTCTTGTGACAGGGAGACCACGTCGTCATCCCGGCCTACAGTGTCAAATGAAACTTCTGTTTCGTTTCAATTTCCAGTCCTTTTGGAGGACACAAAAAAGGGATCGGCCACACTGAGTGGTATTGGAATCCTCAGTAAAAAATTATGGAACAACACTATTGGTCCCATCCTCGGTCAAAAACAGCTGTCATCGGGTAAGTGGCTGATCGGTTGTACTTCTGCTGATCAGCAAAAATCACTTCTAAAATGTGAAAGTTTGGCTGGCATAACTATCAAATGTTCAGTTCCGGAGGTTTTTACTGAAGGGGTGATAAAACCAATCCCCCTGGAAACCAATCTCTTAGAACTTCAAAGAGAATTTACACATGTTAAATCTATGAAAAGACTAAAAAATAAGGATGGAAGCGAATCACGCGCCGTTAAGATTACCTTTTTGACACGCAGTCTTCCAAAGCAAATCTCATTAGGGTATCAGTCATTCGCGGTGAAATCCTACGTCCCACAGGTATTTCGATGCACCCGCTGCAACCGTTTGGGACACACCAAAAATGCGTGCCGAGCCAAACAAGTATGCGGAAGATGTGGTCTCCCTGGCCATGATGCTCACACCTGTGCGCATTCCAAAAAATGTGTGAATTGTCAAGGGAATCATGCAGCTTCTTTCCCTGGCTGCCCCGAGTATAAAATCAGAGTACTTGCCGGTAAAATAAAATCATCCAGTCATATGCCATATGTTGAAGCCATCGCTCTAGCCCGGGCACAGTCAGTGAACCAAGACGTAGACAGCCGGTCTCTAGCGGGCGAGGAAACAATTAAACCTACCACTAATAATCCAAAGTCATATGCATTAGCACTAAGAAATGGCATCACTAAATCTCCAGTCAGGGATATCCCGCCAACTGTACCGGCCAAGAACGTGCATGGAAAATTACTACATGGGTCCAAACAGCCGTTGAAGACAGACAAGACAGACAAGGACAGGTTTACATTGGAAGATAGAACTGACAACACACAAGAAAATAACAAATCTGGCAAATCATCTAGCTGTTCAGAACAGTCAACACCATTACGGAAACATATCAGCTCACAGCAGTCTGCATCTGATCAAACATCAAGCTGTTCAGAACAATCAACACCATCCTGCAAAACCCCTGTCAATACACGTCAACCAACATTTGTGAAGACCAACCCCATTCAGAGAAAAGAATCAATCTCACCAGTGTCTGCAATTTCCGATCCTTCTGATTTTTTACTTGGAAGTATAATCACGTTTTTGGAAAACCTTTCTTATCAGTTTGTCAGCATCATGAAAAACATAACGGGCGTCATGACGTCCTCAATCTCTGAACTGAAATCAATATTGTCAAATTGCCGTGTGAATTCCAAATGAATGTATGTAAGGTAAATGTGTCTTTATTTTTTCTTTTCCTGAAGTACATTAGACAGATACTCTTTATTCTATGTATCTATACACTTATGCAGACAGCAGGATGTAATGATGATGGGTGTGGCGCAGGCCTATTTCGTTTTTTGCAATGGAACTGTAGAAGTAAATGTAATTTTGACTATCTGATCCATTTTCTGCAAGATCACAACTATCATATAATTGCCCTCCAGTCCCTCAATTGTTATAAAAGCAATCTCCCTAAGTTAGAGGGTTACTTCTACCCTCCAGTTATTGATGAAACAGAGCGCAAAGGAAAAGTTAAAGTTGCAACCTATATTTCAGATTCAATCATATATAAAGCTAGAAAACCACCATGTTATAGTATTGACAAACGTTTGTATTCTTCAACTATAGAGCTTTCTGTCTTAGATAAAACATTAATTGTAGTTAACTGTTACTACCCTGATGGAGTTTCAAGAGGTGAAGCTGACTGGTTAATGGATTTAGATTTATCCCATAGCTGGATAATTCTAGGGGATTTTAATGCGCACCATGCCTTGTGGTCGGACAAAAATTGCGAATTCACAACCAACAATGAATATCTAGCGAATACCATAGTTCATTCTAACTTAACTATATTAAATGATGGTTCAATAACAAGAATCGCTGATCGGGCAGATCAAAAAAATTCTTCAATAGACATCTCTTTGGTGTCGACTGATATAAATCCATACTGTGAATGGCAAGTTCTCAAAACACCACTGGGGAGTGACCAGCCTTCCAGTTGAAATGGTATTATCTGTAAAACATGAGATCATAATTAAAGATAATATGGGGTTGAAATATAATGAAAAGAAAGCAAACTGGGATCTGTTTGGTAATATGCTGGCTTATTACTCTGCTGATTTAAATTTCAACACTGATGTTACATCACAAGAAGATTTAGAAATTTGTTATCGGTCTCTAAGGAATGTTATTCTGAAGGCTGCTGATGGTTCAATTCCAAAAGTAAAGTATATAGCCAATCCAAAACGGTCTGGTAATCCTTGGTGGAACAGCTCATGTGAAATAGCAGTCAATAAGAAAACAGAGGCTTTCAAAAACTGGCATAGGTATCGAAAAATCGAATCCAAAGAAAGAGTATCAGAACTGCACAACAAGTATAAACAGGCTAATAGTTTTAGTAATAAAACAGTGGCTGCTGCCAAAAAGATGTACTACACAAATCTGATTAACGACTGTACTAGCAACCCAACTGCCTCTTCAAAACTGTGGGGAGAAATAAAGCAAATAAAGGGTGTCTATAATCTTCCTGATCCTCCTTTGTATGAAAATGATATTGTGTATAAAACTAGGGAAGAGAAAGCCGAGTTATTTGCGGATACATTCGCAAAAATGAGTCAGACAGAATACTTGCCATCCTATGAGCAAAAGAGAAGGAAACAGTTTGAAGATATGAACTGCCCCTGTGAAATGGATAAGAATGATAGCAGTGCATCTTACATTAATGCAGACCTAACGCTGGGGGATCTATACCGTGCTCTCAATGCTGTTAAGTCAGGGAAAGTTGCGACAGGCTCAGATCCAATATCGTACAACATGATCAGACATTTTCCAAATATCTTTTTAAAAAGAGTGTTAGATTTTTTTCAGATTTGCTGGAATTCTGGTATCCTTCCAACTGATTGGAAGAAAGCAACCATAGTACCTATTCACAAACAAGGAAAACCTAAATCTAGCCCTTCCAGTTACCGACCTGTTTCGTTAACTCCCCATCTTGGGAAGGTTTTTGAGAGAATTTTGAAAACTAGATTAGAACACTTTCTGGAGAAGAAAGGAATTTTACCTACTTTCCAGGCTGGTTTTAGAAGAGGTAGGGGTGTTACTGATCATGTCGTCCATCTAACTTCTCATGTTAAGAAGGCACTCGCAAAGCGTCACTCCACGGTCGCAACTTTCTTTGATATTCATAGAGCCTATGACTCTGTGTGGCACTATAAATTGATTCATAAAGCAAATACAGTAGGGTTGGGAGGTCGATTTCTAAAATTTCTTAAGTCATTCTTATCCCAGAGGACATTCCAGGTGAGATTAGGGGGTATATTATCCAGATCAAGGTCCGTCAATATGGGTGTTCCCCAGGGAAGTGTGATTTCTCCCACTCTGTTTTCACTAATGCTTTATGATATGAAAAATATCAACACAAATGGTGCCACATTAGTAGCTTATGCAGATGACATAGCTCTCTGGAAGAATGTAAACTGTAATATTACAAAAAATACATCAAAACGAAATAAAATTATTAAGCATTTTCAAGATGCCATCGACAACATTGTGGAATATATGAAAGAAAGTGGTTTTCTCCTGTCTGCTGAAAAGACTGTTTTCGTCATATTTACTAAAAAGTTGATTGAATTTGAAGGTAGGGATGCTATTAAAATACAGGTAAATGATACTATCATATATCCGAATAAAGAGGTGAAATTTCTCGGTGTTATCTTCCATTATAAACTTTTTTGGACTAAGCATATAAACTACCTTATTGAGAAAGCGAGGAAGAAAATAGCTCTATTACGTGTGCTTTCTGGAATCCCTGTTATAAATTGTGGCAATAATCTGATCAATGCTGCAATGGGACTAGTCCGCTCAATTATATCATATGGTCAGGAAATCTATTTCACTGCTTCAAACTCTGATCTTCATAAACTGACAAGTATTGATTCCTTAGCTTTTAAGATTGCACTTGGGTTACCGCGATGGGCTTCAATCGACAAAACATACAAAGAAGCTGGTGTTTTGCCATTACCTGAACACAGGAAATTATGTGCCTGTAACTACATGGTAAGGGCTAGAGCTGTTCCAAATTCGGTTGTCTCTGAAATTGATGAAGAAACGTACATCTGTAGAGAAATTCGTAACAAAGCTGTATACACGTCCTTGTTCGATTTTACTAAGTCAGTCTTTGAGAGTTGCAGTCTGCCTCTTTCCCAGATTGCGAAAATTCCGCATTGTTTTCATCCGCCTTGGCTGACTGAGCAAGCAAATATTATTTTTACATATGGACAATTAAAAAAGAGTGACAGTCCACTCATTATTGCCTCTCGGGCCAAAGAACTAATTAATACACGTTTCAAATATTACCTCCGTGTTTTCACAGATGGATCAATTAGTAGTAACTCTGAAGTTGGAGCCGCTTTTGTAATCCCCGAGCTTAACATTAAAAAGAGATTCCACTTAACTAAAGGTTGTTCAATTTTTACTGCTGAATTGTTTGCAATTCTGATGGCTTTCACCTTTTTTAGTGATATGCCTCTTGTGCCTGCAAAAATCCTTATACTGTCTGATTCAAAATCAGCATTGATGGCTTTAAATAATCAATCTTCATCTGAACGAGCAGATATTATGTACGAAATTTTGTATTTAATCCACCAGTTAATTATGCGAGGCTCCGACATTTCACTCTTGTGGGTTCCTGGACATTCTAATCTTCGTGGCAACGAAATGGCCGATTTTTGTGCCAAGGAAGCGGCATCGAACAATTCAGATTCAATCAATCACAATATTCCTATTTCTGTTTCTGAAGCTTGTACTATTCTCTCAACATATATCTGGAATTTCAGACAGAAACAGTTCTTAGAAAACTCAAAAAAGAAGCTCTGGTGGGATCTCTCTCTTCCAGCAAGAAAAGGCACTAACCCCCCAGGATCAATTTCCACAAGAAACTTGACACACAGGCTAAGAACTAATGCATGGTTATGCAGATTTTTGAAACCGTCACCACTATGTATTTGTGGTAAGACCCTTGACATCCCACATTTTTTGCTCGAATGTCCAGATACACATTTACATTTCAAACCCCTTCATGATATGATTACATCCTTTAATCTTCCATTAGTCATGTCCAGCGTTTTTCACCCTAGCAAAGAAAATGGTTGGTCTCTGACAAAAACCGCAGTTGACCTAATTAAAAGCCATCCAATTGGTCGGTTTTTCTAATTTGTTTCATCCCCTTTCTGTTGCAGAGGTTCCCCTCTGTTTTATTTAATCCAAAATAGTGTTTCGTTTTGGGTGATAGCGTCAGATTTACTTGTAGAGCAAAGTTCCCATTATTCTAATTAGTGGAACTGTTCGACCCTAACATGTAATATGTCGTCTTGATTACATTACGAAACCTTAATTTGATGAGAAAGAGTGAGAGACAGTGTGAATGTGTGTGTGTGTGTGTGTGTGTGTGTGTGTGTGTGTGTGTGTGTGTGTGTGAGTGTGTATGAGTGAGTGGGCAGGGGAATGAGGTAGGGGAATTATAATGGGCATTTGTGTGCATGCATGGATGTATGTAGAGAGATGGTGGGGGAGAAACGTATGTGAGTATGTGGGTGCGTTAGAATATTTTTTGGAGATAATGATATTAATGAAATTTGGTACCTTGATTTGTTAAATATGTTTGTTTGTTTGTTTGTTTGTGTGTGTGGTTTTTTTTTTTTTTTTTTTTTTTTCATACCTTCCTCAAATCAGAATTTCCTTGTGTTGCTCAGTTAATATTTTATTCAAATGGTTGCGAAAATGTCAGTACAACAAACAGTTAATCTGACAATAAATGGTTTCAGTCAGTCAGTGTGTGTGTGTGTGTGTGTGTGTGTGATGGTAAGCAGCTGGCTTTATTTACCCGGAGATGGTGTACCTTGTTGCGATCTGTAGTTCACTCTCTGTCTGCCCATCTGTCTGTCGCTCTTTGTTTCTGTATGTCTGTCGGTCTCAGTGTCTCCGTGCCGGCGTTTTCTCCGTCGCAATCTTTGCCTGTCTGCCCCCTCCCCTCGGCCTCTATCTCCTTCTTCCATGGCTCCTCTTTTCTAAGGGTCTCTCAGAGCCGAATCGCACATGCACCGTCCTGTTGAACAATGTTCCAGCGATTGCTGAGGCATGAAGTACCTCAGTGACAAAACAAAAAGCAATTCCCACTTGAAAATTACTTTGTTAGTTTTTTACCCATCGGAATAGAATTGTGTTCACCTGTTTGTTTCATGCAGGAGTTAAGGGGAAAAAAACCCACACAAAAACCTTGTTGATTTTGCTGAGCGAACTCCAAAGATATGATCATCAGTGAGAAATCGAATGTGAACCACGGACGCACGGTTTTCAAGTCCGTGATGTGAACTCAATGGTCAAGGGAGGTGAGTCAGTCACGCTCATAAGAATGAAAGGAAGATTTACCTCTCTTCGACTGCGCCATTATCATTATCGTCGTCGGCGTCGTCATCATCTTCATCATCTCTTAATCCCTAATAGAAGTTGGGCGAAGACAATGATATTTGGTGGGTAGGTAGATCTAATAACCCGCTGAAAGCTGCTGTGATTTTGTTCGTTAGGGCTGTCACCTCAGCGAGACAAGACAGAGCTTACAGGTTAGGATGTCAGTCACATTAAATTTTCTTTTGGAGATCTTCCTCATAGGATTGCATTCCTTTTTGTTCAGCGGAATCAGTTACATCACTTAAAGTGTGCACAAAAAGTAGTAGCTGCAAATCTAATGTATGCCACACTGATCTCATTTCAACAAAGTTCAGCGATGAAGGGGCTAAGAATGTTTAGCTTCCTACGATCTGTTAACGCCGCTATTGGGACACATGGGGTTTGAGTGTGATTGTGTATGGGGGACTCTGGACGAGCCGTGTGGTAATGGTACTGGCAGAGCGCGGAATATGTGATAAGAACAAATTTTAATGTATATCTATCGTGCTATCGGGGACCATGCAGTAGCTCCTCCCGGCCACCCCCCATTATTTTTCTACCCGTTTATATTGGCGGTGTGTGATTTCTGAGTCCTGGCTTGTGCTGAGTGCCGGATAAGTTTAATTTTATTGTGGCACGTGATGTTGATTTGTTTGCATGCTAAATAAAATGTATATGTAACAATAATATCAGCACCATTGTCGTCTTGGTTGTTGATTTTTGTCGTTGTGATCATCACCATCATCAATACCATCATCATCACCATCACCATAATAATAATAATAATGATAATAATAATAATAATGATAATAATAATAATGGTACTTCTATAGCGATGAATCTTGTGCATAGACAAATCTAAGCGCTTTCGCACCAGTCATTCTCACGCACGCATAACTCTAAAACTGGAGAAACTAAAGACAAGGAAGACGGGCAGGGAAGGGAGGCTATTTTGGGAAGAGGTGGGTTTTAAGGCCAGACTTGAAAGAGCTGAGTGTGGAGACTTGACGAAGCGAAAGAGGAAGTTCATTCCAATTGCAAGGTCCAGAGACAGAGAAAGAACGGCGGCCAACAGTCGAGAGTTTGAATCTGGGTATGCGTAAATGGAGTGGATCCGAAGCTGATCGTAGTGAGCGAGATGGAGTGAGAGTGGAAGGCAGCCACAGAGATAGGAAGGGGCTGATTTGTGAATACAGTTGTAGCATAGAGTGCTGATCTTGTTCTTTATTCGGTGTGAGACAGGGAGCCAGTGGAGATGTTGCAAAAGAGGAGTGATGTGCTCAGATCTTTTCTTTCTGAGGACGAGTCGGGCAGCAGAGTTTTGTATGCGCTGAAGGGACTGAATGGATGAAGCAGGCAAACCAGACAATAGAGAGTTACAGTAGTCAAGGCGAGAGAGAATGAGAGAAACGACAAGTCTAGATGTTGCGTCAATGGACAGTTATTTCCGGATGGAACTGATGCGCCACAGTTGACAGTAGCAGGATTGACATGTCTGATTGATAAACTTTTGCATGGACAGTGTATTGTCAAGGACAACACCGAGGTTCCTGACTGACCTGGAAAGGGGGATGGATGTACTGCCAAGTTTGATTGTGTCAGTTGTAATGGAAGAGAGTTTTTGTTTAGTTCCTATGATCATTGCTTCAGTTTTGTCCGCGTTCAATTTTGAATATCAAGGAAGCAGTTAGATGTTTCTTGCAAGAGCGACGACAGTTTTTCAGGTGTATCACTCTTCTGGAGTTGAGTGTCATCAGCATAAGAATGATGACTGACATTATGGCGGCTGATAATTTCAGCGAGAGGAGCAGTGTACAGTGTGAAGAGCACTGGGCCTAAAACAGATCCCTGTGGGACTCCATGTTCAATTTTAACGGGTTCAGACTGGAAATTATCAACAATGACGGACTGGAATCGATCAGTGAGATAAGATTTGAAGCAGTTTAGAACAGTGCCGTTGATACCAAATGTAAAATGAAGACGGGAAAGAAGGATTGAATGGTCTATCGTGTCAAAGGCGGCTGACAAGTCGAGAAGAGTGAGAAGGGAAATCTTTCCTGAGTCGGACGCTAGCAGTAGGTTATTCAGGATGTGGAGGAGAGTGGTTTCGGTGCTGTGGTCAGCACGATAGGCAGACTGAAGTGGGTGGATGAGATTGTTGAAACAAAGGTGATTGTTGAGCTGCTTCAGGACAGCTTTTTCAAGGAGTTTGGACAGGAATGGAAGATTAGAAACTGGTCGATAGTTTTTCAAAATGTTTGCGTCAAGGTTGGATTTCTTCAGAAGAGGCCGGACTATTGCAGTTTTGAAAGTGGATGGAAACGTTCCAGTGAGAAGGGATGAGTTGACAATGTTGGTGATTGTGGGGAGAAGCTGTGAGACACACTGGGAAAAAACAGAGGCTGGTATAGGATCGAGCTCACAGGATTTTATTGTCATTTCTTTCAGGATTTCATGGACTTCTGTTTCAGTTAATGGATTAAAGGAATGGAGAGGAGTGCCGTTGAATTGAGGATCAGGATGAGTAGGTTGGAAAGGCATTTGTTCTAAGATGGTACGAATATTCTGGACTTTGTCAAAAAAGAAAGAGGAGAAGACATTGGGGAGTTCAGATAAAGTGTAGGCAGAAGGAAGAGGAGTCTTTTTTGCAGTGCCGAGAAGATTTGACTGATAGAGTAAAGAGATTTGGTGGATGTGGCATCGAGAACTTGAGAAGAAAAGAAATTTGTCTTCGCTGATGAGATCATATGTTTGACTTTATTTTGTTTTTTTTCGGAAGATTTGATTGTGGACTTTCAGTTTTGATGATCGCCATCGCCGTTCCAATTGGCGACGTTTGCGTTTTGTAAGTCGAATGTCTTGTGTGTACCACGGGGCGGAAGGTCTATCAGGGAGCATGCGGGTAGTGGGGGGTGCATGTTCATCCAGCAGTTGAGAGAGGACAGTGTTGTAGTGTGTAGAGACATTGGTGCGGGAAGAAATTTTGGAAAGGCGTTCAGCAGCTTGAGAAGAAAAAGTGTTAATGTTGATGGATTTCAGGTTGCGACGAGTAACGGAGTTTTTGGTTCTGGTAGGTTTTGAAATATTAAGCAAGAATATGACAGCAGAATGGTCGGAAGAGAGTTCGTCAGTTACAGTCACTGACGCAATCATGGCATCAGAGTCACGTGTGATGAGCCAGTCCAACGTATGGCCAGATCTGTGTGTTGGTTCTGTAACGAGCTGAGAGAGAGAATGATTGGACAGAGATAGACATAGGCGTTTGACATCAGAGGAAGTTTGGTTGTCGAAATGAAAATTGAAGTCTCCGAGGATGATAAGTTTGCCAGAGCGAAGGTTGTAGTAATCAAGTAATGTTCGGAACTCATTGTGAAACAGAGAAGACGTTAGGTTGTTTTTACGACTTGGAGGAGGACGATAGAGACAACAGAAGATGATTGAGTGACCTGGAACATTGAGAGTGACTTCGAGCATTTCAAAAGTGTCATGTGGAAAGGCATGGTTATGGGAGAAGGAAAGGGAAGACTCCAAGATATTCCTATAGACGGGGGGTCAGTTGTTTAATTTTAGGTTCGTGACCTTGTAATTTCAACCAGGTTTCGGGAAATACGATATCAAAGTTATTTTCAAAAATATAATCAGAAATATAGTCAGTCTTTTGATCAGGGCAGACAGATTAAGCATTGAACAGACAGGCATGAAAGAGATCAGAGGCGGGCTGAGAGAAATTTAATGGTGAATCAGGTGAGTCAGACAGACAGGCAACGGAAGGAGACGATGGTGACTGAGCAGTGGAGGACAGTGGGAAGGCAGAGAAAGGTCCGGGAGTTGAGACAGGTGTGGAAGGGGTAGAAAGCAGACCAGAGCCAATCACGGGAGATACACCACATTTTGGAAAAGTGTCAGACAGGACAGTGTCACGGGAAGTAAAGGAGTCATCTTGAACATGTATGTTGAGGTTGTCAGTGACAGTCACAGCAACAGCAGGGCTGACATCGGAGACAGGACGATCAGTGCACGGGACAGAGATCCACAAACGGCGAAGTCTGCCCGCTCTGGTTCCTCTTTTTGTCTTTGCTCCGCCAATGCCCAGGCTGATGATGCGCTGCGTCGTGTCATCGTGTCGTCGGAATTGTTTTAGCCATGATCTATTTGACAGCAACGCTTTGATGAAATTGACGTTTTCCATGGTGACAGTTGTAGTGCGAGAGCAGAGGTCGGACGGTAAGAGAGGGCAGGGCACATGAAAAACGGAGAGTATCGTTGACAGGACGAAGATGGTCGCTGATGCGATAACGAGGGTACAGTGAGTAGCATTCATTGATGTCAGTTTGAAAATTGAAACACTGATATGATTATTATTATTATAAATTGGTTCCAAAAAGCAAATAAATATGATAAAACTGTTCCGACCTTAGATGTCCTGGAAATACGACGCACACACACACATAAAAAAAATGTCCAGATTAAAACAAGGAAACCATAGATTCAACACAAAAAAGGCAGAGGCCAACACAGTGCAGCCAGTGGGCGCAAGGGCAGGTTACTCTCTATAATTATCATTATAACCACCCCCGAAAACGGAGTATTGCTGCCTACATGGCGGGATAAAAAACGGACATACACGTAAAAGCCCACTCGTGTACGTACGAGAGAACGTGGGAGCTGCAGCCCACGAACGAAGAAGAAGAAGCAGAAGCAGAAGAACTGAGAAGAAGAAGAAGAATCATTATTAACCGCCACCACTACCATGACCATAATCATGATCATCGTTATATCGTTGATATTGCTGGCGTTGTTGCTGTGTTTTATTCATGTTGTTTCTATAGGAAACGAGAAACACGCATACAGTAAACGTCGTCTTCCGCACAACGAAAACAGCTCACATGAATAGACACCTCCAACACTGATGTGACAACCAGCTGCACTTAAAACGGACACAGATGAACCCTCTGGGCGAATCATTAGACACAGAATTCATCTACCTTCGCATGAAAAGAACGTCTTCATAAATCACCTGATACCTCACGCGCACACCGGTACCTCGTGATTCATTCATCTGAGAGGGTGGAAAGCCATCTCTAATTGGTCGCCACATTCAGCAAATCCGATCTTCGTTACGAAAGACGCATACGGGCGCTCGGATAATGGCGAACCCTAGGTTGAAGCTGTGTTTGTTGATGTAGGTCTGTCGGCCTTTTTCCGTCGTTAATGTGGAATTAAAACTACCTGAAAACAAACAAACAACCCCCCCACTCCCCCCCCCCAAAAAAAAAACAAACAAACAACAAAACCAACAACAAAAAAACAACAAAACAACAACAACAACAACAGCAACATACAAACGCGTTTGTGTTTGTGAAAGATTTGATACATGTTGTTGTGTTCTTTAAATCCCACAAAGACGACCATTTGCCATGGCGAGTTATACAACGACAAAATCCAGCCGAAGAAAGGAGAATGATGAGAGCGATCACCGTTCCTGGGGCGAGAGGATGTGTTTTCACAGCAGGCGTCGTTCCCTGGGGTGACGGATGAAAGATGATCGCCACTCCCTACTGTGATATCACCACCCGGATATATTTGATGCTCCCAAGATTTTAATCTTTTCACAGGATTCGGCATCGAGTAGTTTTACTCTATTCTTTTCTTCTTTTTTTCATAGTTTAGATTACCATTGATTATTTCAAACCTTTTTTTTCTCCCTTGAAAATAACCTGTGTTTAACTGTATTTTTGTGTTACAAATGCTACATTTATAATCACATTGCGTGGGGTATTTTCTGGGCTTAAGTATGTTTCATCATCCCAGGCAGAAAATGTTCACGCAAAGATTTATGTTATTCAAAAGAAGTTTGGGTAAACAGCAAAGTTTTGCAATGTGTTTGTGACGTGTTCTCAACTTCCACCGCCTTCATTTTGATCTTCTTCTTCTTCTTCTTCTTATCATCATCATCATCATCATCATCATCATCATGAAAAACACCACCAACACCGTCACCATCATTATCATCATCATTATCATATTGTCGCAGTTTTCGCTTTCATCGACGTCGTCATCATTTTCACTTTAATCACCATCATAAAAATAATTTCCTTCATGTGCCAATCTGTGGTGGGCTGCTATGTTGTATTTCTTTCCTCGCCAGTTTGACTGATGACTTCGCCACCCACTACTGTTTGCTACCTTTTAGTTTTTGTTTTTCCTCAGTGCACACCATCCTTGTGTCCAATTCCTCACCCTCTGCTTAGGTGTGTATTGTGTTGAAATGAATGAATGTGTATATGTCTGTTTCACCTCATCTCAAAGAGAATAGCGAATCAAACCTGAAGATATAGAGGAAGAAGAAATCACCAGGTCCAGTTTCTGTGTCTGACTGCCTCCATTCGTCCGTGTGTTATGGCGTGTGTGTGTGTGTGTGTGTGTGTGTGTGTGTGTGTGTGTGTGTGTGTGTGTGTGTGTGTGTGTGTGTGTGTGCTCTCACCATGTTTATGGATGTGCACATAATCATTGCGTATGCTCTGTATGCGCATGCTTCCGCCCCCCACCCACCCACCCCATCTCTCTCTCTTTCTTTTTTTCTTTCGCCATCCCTGTATCCGTTAAAAAGCAACAGCAACAACAACAACAACGACAGCGACAATAGGAACACACTCACAGATACGAGTTCTGACACATACAGACAAACAGAGACATACGGACAAAAAAGATCATACACACACACACACACACACACACACACACACACACACACACACACACCACAACACAACAGACACACACAGACACACACACACACACACACAGACACACACACGCACACACACACACACACACACACACACACACATGTACGATGGAAGTAATTTATTTGATATGGGCATCTAGACCAGTACATATCAGTCATGTGATAAGCAAGAAACCAAAAATCAACATATATCAGCTTTGCATTTGCACGCGTTTGGGACGACGCGGTGCAGTACAATGAGAAATGCAGTGCGCAAGACAGTTGAATACGATGCGATACGGTACTATACAGTACGATACGATACGACACGACACAATGAAAATAAATGCTATGTAACACAAACACTTTCCAGTATCGCGGATATAAGTGCAATTGTCACTGAAGTGCATTGTTTGTCTTGATATGACTATTCATTGACCAGTACTGACCACATCCCAATAGTGTACAACTTGCGTCATGTTAACCTCTTTCTGGATTCTGGAAACTGCTGCGCAGTGTTAGTACTTTATTGCCAGTTTTGACCACTGGCTAATACTGACCACTGACTATTATCCAAAGGTGTGTGGATGATGAAACAAACACAGACCTAGGGGAATATAAGCCTGTGAGAATACAGACCTGATGGAATTTAGACATGCTTCTAGTTCAAACCTTTCAAATGTGTATCATTTTCAGCTGGGTAATTACCCAGAAACTAAAGGACGTATTTAGAAGGGTTTTAGACTATTGGTATGTGTGCTTTGTAATGTTTTATCGTGGAATTCCCGAAGCTCTGCCTGAAGAGTTTCGTGCATTTTACCTCCATGTTTTTGTTTGTGTTTTTTTCAGACTGTCAGCTGACTATGGAGACTATGTCTCCAATAAAACAACCTTGCGTCCAAGTATCAGCATCTCAAAACCTATCATCTGGACATTTAACTGCTTAACTGTGTTTGATTACACACACACACACACACACACACACACACACACACACACACACACCCTAGCGAAAACTTAAGGAAGAAAAAGGAAATCAGATAAAAGCTGATATATTCAGCACGCAAAATGATATACACTGGTGTTTGTAAAGGAACTGAGAGTTCACATACGATGTACAAAATTTCACCAAAAAATGCATGATATGTACGACTGATTCTTCCCACTGGTTATGCTGGTTATGGGGGTCTATTTTTTGAAGAGCATAAGTTTTCGTACGCTTAATGTTGATGGAGCTGTAATGAATCACATGTCTCAATGAACGAAAGAAGACAATTCCAAACAAATGGTTCAAAAGATGCAAAAATGTAAAATCAATACTTACACGAAGCAGAATATAGATGTATGAATCGTAAGGCACTGATGCACTTTGAACAAATTCACTGAGGTATGACTTGTTTCTGTGTACTTTGAATATGAGGACCACTTTATTGCAGTCAATTTACTTATGCATGGATAAAATTTCCATTTTTTTCAGTACAACGTTGTAAGTGTTGTTAATTAACAGATATGGAATGGCCGGGCAGAATAAACTTGATTGCTCGTCTTTGCAATGAGTTAAATATTTTAAGCTGGTTGTGACTGGCCTTGCTCCTGATTGAAGTTAAGTAATTGATATGAGAAAGACCCTGCACTCCAAAAATATTTTTCGGGTTGTGACATCGACATGATATACCTACCTAAGTTTACTGAGTAAGAATAGACTGCAAGATAATTGTTTGCAGACATGGTTGAGATAATCTTGCGAGATCAGTCATCAATAATTATCCCGAGAACGTAGTGTTGAAAAACTTGTTCAACTTAGTTCCTGTTAACTTTGAGCTTGAAAGTAAGTTGGCGTCTTTATCTTGATGTCAGTGCCACACGCTTTGTCTTATGTGAGCTATGTTACGCGTACGTGGGTTATGTTCCAGTCAGTCCGATGATGGAACCTTGCGGTACATCGCAATCTACATCACCCTAAGAAGAATGGGACGTACGCACACACAGACGTTTCAAAACTCGAGTGTTTTTTTTTTTTTTAATTTTATTTATTTTATTTTATTTATTTATTATTTTAAAGAATAATCTTTCGCCCACAGCAAATAGATTGTTAGTAGAAGCAATTTGTCAACATCAGTAGTCACGGGCTACTAATTTCAAACTGGTGACAAATTGGAACTGAGAGTAGAAGAATTTTGTCCCTGGTGACAAAGTTGGTCTTGACAACAATTTGGGAAAGAGACCAGCAAAGTGAGACAGTCTTGGACACTGACGAGTCCCTCGGGAGTACAATTTAGAACACGGGTTCGTCCCCCGGAGGACCTACAGAAAGGAGGACGATTTGGGACATTACACCAGTATGAGAAATCTTTGTCTGTGTATAGCGCTGTTGTCTATTTAGGTTTCACCAGGAGCCTACAATCTTAGTTATCAATTTGATAATGGTATGTTGCGCTTTAAGTATTGTGAGAGGGAGACATTTTCTAAACATCGGATAAATATCACACTTGAAGAAAAAAACATGCAAACAAAGCACACAATTCACCATAATTATGAACGGGGTAAGAAAAAAATAGCAGGTGAGACCAGACGGAAAATATTCAATAACACTGCCTGATCTACACACATGAAGGAATATTATCCAGTTCGTCCTGACCTTTAAAAAAAAAAATAGGTGGGGGGATGGGGAAGTCTTAACCCTCCTCTTTTTACACAAAAAAGAGAGATCGTTGCCAGTCCCCACCGAGTTGGAGTAAATGATCTGCAGAAAAAAAGTGTATACATAATGTGTATAATAAGCAGAATTCCTCAAAACCAACAAAGTGTTTGTAAGTGCACAGAAGACAGCGAGTATCACCCCGCCTTACTAAACACAATCTCCAAGCGCACAGTGAGAATAACCAGCAGACGTCCAGTTGTGGCATTCGTAAAAACCACGCACCCCTTCATGCGATGTTGGGTAGCGTCCATCCGCTTCGCGGTCACAGGAAGGTAGTGAACCGCAGGGAGCTGCCGATTCCATGACGTCAACACAGGTACCACTGACGTCATCGAAGGTTTGCCCAAGATGGCAGGAGAACACGGCTATCTGGAGCCCACGCTCACAGAGGTAATACTGACCGCAGGAGGTGGCGACACCGTGGTCCGCGTGATACCCATCCTCTTTCTCCACGCAGGGATTGTGGCCCCTACCGCAAGGACTGGTGACGTCAGAGGAAGTGTCGCAGTGACGGGTCTGAGGGTTGAAGACCCCGTCGGGACACAAGGAAACCTCCCCGACCACCCCTCCGAGGCAGCTGTAGTAGTGCGTGCAGCGTCCGTAAGCGTCAAGGTATCTCCCGTCAGGTTTGGCCCTGCAGAAATTCTGCGTGTCCTGGTCTCCACACGGGTAGGGAACCTCGGACCGCCCTTGGCACCTTCCGCTCACAGGGTTGAAGAGGGAATCAGCGGGACAGCTGTGGAATCCCGTGAAGACCTGATCTTTGCACGTGTAGTACGATTCGCACCGTCCGTTCTCATCCGGGAACTTTCCGTTCCGCCTGCCACGGCAACTGGATCTCCAACCGCCATATTCTCGCGGGATGTTGTGAGGAGTCTCGCAGGTTCTCGTCAGTGGCGAGAATATGGAGGGCGTGTTGCAAGAGCCTGGAAGTCAACAGATGCAGCCATTTGTTCAGCTGGTACATGTTTCGTAATCAAACTTATTCGCTCCTGTTGGAGTTGGAATCAATTTACAAACGCACATTAAATGTTATAATTAGATCAACACGGCACAATAAACACAAACACAAAATATTAACTTATTCTTTGATCAAACACGAAAACGTAGTTCATGTCAAACATTTGCATGTAAATCACACACACACACACACACACACACACACACACACACACACACACACACACACACACACACACATTACTTTTTGACACTCGGATGTGCGATAAGTATATTTCGTGAAGACAAAGCACATAGTTCAACATTTCAGTTAAAATCAGTATTTTTGTCCGGAAAAAATACCACTTTCAATATATTTTTTATGATACATGCACTGAAAGCTACATACGCCCATTGGTAAAAAATATTGTAAGCTTTTCAGTACAAGAGCTGCTATACTTTTTAACATTTTCATTGCGATTAAAATGCTGTTATTTATCTGCATAATATCTACGTAAAGTATTCTGACGATTGCATGTGATACAAACACCAATGCCGCTACAAATAAAATTATCATGAAAGGGTGTATTAGATCACAACCTTCTGCTTTTACTGTAACCCTGTCATGTATGTATGTATGTATGTATGTATGTATGTATGTATCGATGGATGAACGCGCACGCGCGCGCACAGACTGTATACAGCCAAGTGAACGCGAAACTGGTGATTGAAAACTAATCCATAATTTTCATGAAGGACATGAAGAATCAATCCTCCACCCCAACACCCTCAGCCTCCCTCCCCCCCCCCCCCCCCCCACCCCCAACGACTGGGCTTCCTGTTGACTGGAATGCGATTCATTAGTGCGAAATAATGAGGACCTGTGGTATTTAGTTAGTGGAAATAATCAGAAGCACGTTTCCTCAGCTCACTGCAAGCGTGCGCGAATGAAGAAGCCGCGGCCGATATCCTTGGACACTATCGGTAGCTGCTCTCGCTGTGACCCTTGTCAGTGAGTGACCAGTAATGAAAACGTACTTCTTCCCGGAGTCTCGTGTTCCTTCATATTTTCCCCAGTAGTTCTAATCAAGTCTGCGGGGTTCAGGTGTTCATTATTTTTTTGTCGGTTGTGGAAGTAGAAGTATTGGATAGGTCTCACCGTCCAGAAACCAGTAATTCATAGAACGATAATTTGGTGGTCTGTCAGATAAAAAAAATAATCTTCTTGTTGTTGTTGTTGCTCTCACGTTTGTTGATGTAGTTCACATTCGCTGTAGATGACTTTCTTTTTTAGCTTAATTTCCTGATATATTGAGGGGGTAGAGGGGGTAGAGGGGGGGATGCACAATACCTTCACCACAGACGCATTGCACGCTGTGCTTTCTTTCAGTTACTGGCTGTCATTTGGGACAAAAATCAACAGCGGCAGTGCAGGGTCTCATGAGATGAGTGGCTTCATGGAGACCTAACATTGATAGCTTCTTGTCGATTGCCTACACTGAGAACTGCGACAATTTGAATCCAAGGGCGGCTGTGTGTGGATGATGAAGAAAGAAACATGGAGGGAGTGATGTCAGTAATACGGCGTGGATAACTGGGCGGCACAAAGACAGACAGACAGACAGACAGACACAGAGAGAGAGAGAGAGAGAGAGAGGGGGGGGGGTTTGATGAGCCCAGTACAACGACACGGCAGTTGGAGGACTCTCTCATTAAACCACTCGGGTTTTTTCCTTCAGCAAATTACGTTTTCCTCTTTTTTTCATTTCGACCACATGCCGATTTCAGATTCCACAACCGTTTTCTGCTATGTAGACGTGTCCACACCTGTTCATTTGACGTGGAGAAAGAAAGCAAAGACACATTGACAAGCTTCCTGTCATTATGTTGTTTGTTCGTCTGTGATCGCAACTGGAACGCTATTGTGACCTCCCATCCAGAAAGACAAGGACTTACCCTTAGAACGCTATACTGACCTCCAGCTCCCATCCAGACACACACCCAGGATTTACCCTTAGAATGCTATACTGACCTCCCATCCAGACACACACCTAGGGCTTACCCTTGAAACGCTATATTGACCTCCCATCCAGACACACACCTAGGACTTACCCTTGAAACGCTATATTGACCTCCCATCCAGACACACACCTAGGACTTACCCTTAGAACGCTATACTGACCTCCCATCCAGACACACACCCAGGACTTACCCTTAGAACGCTATACTGACCTCCCATCCAGACACACACCCAGGACTTTTACCTTAGAACGCTATATTGACCTCCCATCCAGACACACACCTAGGACTTACCCTTAGAACGCTATACTGACCTCCCATCCAGACACACACCTAGAACTTACCCTTGAAACGCTATATTGACCTCCCATCCAGACAGACACAACCAGCACGTACCATCGGAACGCTATACTGACCTCCCATCCAGACAGACACAACCAGCACGTACCATCGGAACGCTATACTGACCTCCCATCCAGACACACACCTACGACTCCGTCATTCAGCAATGCAACCTTCACCGAACTAAGACTCAAGATCCAAGCTTTGAACACCTTGACTTTAACCCTTTCACTGCCAAACTCGCATTTATGCAGCAGCTAGGTAGAGGACCAATGTCATTGAAGGATGAACAGATCATGGGTCTGTTATCCTTGAACCTACTGCTCTTTATGTTCGCTGGCAGGACAGGCCATAATTTTCTACACGTCAGCTATTCCTAGACACCATTTTTTCTGCGTTTATAGCACAAGGGAATTTTGCACTCTAAATTGACTGGCGGTGAAAGGGTTCAGGGCGTTAGTCAATAGGTCGTTAAACTCTCCTTGAACTGAGTATAAACCGGCAAACTGTATGCTCAACAGGAATAGCTATGATGATGATGATGATGATGATGATATTGGTGCTTATGTAGCGCTTGTCATCCGATCGGTCGGAGACCAAGCTCCAAGCGCTTTACAAACACGGCGTCATTTCCTGTTCTTGTGTAGAGCCGACTGGCAGCTGCCACTGGGCGCTTATCGTTCGTTTCGTGTGTCATTCAATCAGGTTTTAGTCACGCACACATACCCACTCATACAGACATGCAACATTTTACGTGCATGCAAGGTTTGCTTATTTACCCTGCCATGTAGGCAGCCATACTCCGTTTTCGGGGGTGTGCATGCTGGGTAAGTCTTTTTTCCCCCCCCCATAACCCACCGAACACTGACATGAATTACAGGATCTTTAATTTGCGTATTTGAGCTTCTGCGTGCGTATACCTCTACCTTTTATCCACCGTGCACCGTCACCAAGATTCGAAACCGGGACCCTCGGATTGAAAGTTGAACACTTTAGCTACTCGGCTATTGCGATATAATCATTGTTACGTTATATTAACCAGTCATGGGCGCAGTCTTTCTTGTGACTGTTTCACGCTTGAAAAAAAAAAGTCATAAAGAAACAACAACTTTGTCAAGCCATTTCCTGCTATAGATTCCCTTCACTATTCAGTTGTCAGTTATTGAATTGCTACTTTCGAAGGAACCAGCCGCTTAATTTATTTATTTGTTTGGTTAGTTAGTTGGTTGGTTGGTTGGTTTGTTAGTGAGTCAGTGAGTGAGTTATTTAGTTACTTAGTAAGTTAGTTACTTAGTAAGTGAGTGAGTGACTCACTGAATGAATGAGTGAGTGACTGGGTGGGTTAGTGAATGAGTTAGTGAGTAAGGTGAGTGAGGGAGTTAGTCACTTGGCTAATCTGGTTGATGCACCACATGGCTCGTTTGTTAGATTCCGGTTTTAGGTCGACATCAACGTCAGTAAATCGTCCAACAAAGTTAAAACCCTCTCCAGGAAAGACTGGTGAAAGTGCGGAGGGAAGGAAGAAAGGCAGGAAGGAAGGATGGAAGACAAGAAAGAACAGACAACGGAAGAAGCGAAAAGCAATCAGAGGGAGGAGGGGAGGGTTCGGCCTGTGGCGGGCGTCTGCAGTCAGCGACCGGAGAGGCCACACACCCCTGTTGAGAAGAGGCCACACACCCCTGTTGTGTCAATTAGCGGACGTCTCCGAAACAGATGTGGCCGACAGGACAGACTGCAGAAGGAAGACTCGCGGCATTGACTGTGGGGATATGGCAGCAAGGAGGGACAGAGAAGGAGGAAGAGGGAAAGGAGGGGAGGGAGGAGGACGGCAGGACGGTGAAGAAGAGGGGAAGGCAGAGGAAAAGGAGGGAGAAGAGGAGGGGAGGGGGAGGTGGGTGGTGGTGTAGAATTTGGAAAAGGAAGAGAACGGGGAAAAGGAGGGCGTGGAAGAGGAGGAACAGGAGGACGGGGAGAGAAAGAAAGAAATATATATATATATATATATATATATATATATATATAGAGAGAGAGAGAGAGAGAGAGAGAGAGAGAGAGAGTGAGAAGTCTTAGAAGATCTGTTTACCAAAAGCCCTAGCCCCATATTATGAATAAGGGATAAGAACACAATTTTTTGATGTAAAGAGTACGGTCCTTCCATGACCAGTTCTCATACAGTTATCTCTCTGTTGAAATACTCTAATAAGATTTAAAAAAAGAAAAGAAAAAAGACTACACACGTGTCCTCATCAGTCGATTCCTATTCTGAACAATTGAACACAATGAGTTTATTCAGAATATATTTTATTTCATTAAAAGTTCTAGACAATTATCATTCACCAAATAATGTTTCTTCATAGTATGTATCTAACAATGCAGATGTTTTGCTTTGTACATAAAGTTGTTTTTTATATTTGGCTACAAGACTCAGACGTGTATAGAAAAATAGCCAAAAATATTCATTCGCAATAGCAACAGGTAATAATATGCTACCTAAACCATCTTTCCCTCGCAGTTGGATAACCACCTTTCCTGCAGACAATGATGACAACTCTTACCGAAATTAATCTGTAATTGCAATTGTTTAAAATCAGCTGTGATTTTTGCACTGTGTTAGTTCAGATATATATATATATATATATATATATATATATATATATATATATATATATATATGTGTGTGTGTGTGTGTGTGTGTGTGTGTGTGTGTGTGTGTGTGTGTGTGTGTGTGTGTGTGTGAGGGGGGAGGTTGAGCGGGTGGGTGGGTGCGTGGGTGCGTGGGTGTGGGTGTGCGATTTTCTTTCAAGATTCTACGCGGCTGATATGAACGATCACCCTGTTCCTTATACCCACCACTCCCCTTCCAAAATAGTACGGTTTTCTACTTTTTTCAAGTCACGTCCTGTTTACCAACGCGAAGTCTTATTTTCGTGCTAATTGCCACAACAAAGGACGATAACTGACTGTTGAGAAGTCGGTGAAAACGATTGAGTGGGTTCATACCCCTGTCACTGGCCGATGGAGGGATCAGACAGGGAAGAACACGCTGGGAATGAAAACAGATTGGTAGAAAGTATGGCGAGGTATTCGTGTCGAACCAACGAAACTATATAAAATAGCAGATGTCGCAGATGTGCTGCCTGTCTCGTAAGACGAGGGATTCGTGTTTGTTGGTCCTCATACCATTTTGGGCAGCGTCTGTGATGGTTGAACAGTTTAATCCTGAAACGAGAATTCTCTTTTGCAGAATTCGCGTCGAAGACTAAATGGAACACAAGACAACACGGAACAGCATTGCCCAACACATAACAGCGCTGTAAAGTAGCGAATAGCACAGCGCAACAGCAGCAATATACAACACAGAACAGCAGAACAGCACAGCACAACACAGAACAGCGCAACAGTACTACACAACACAGCACACCACAAAACAGAACAACGCTGTTCAGTTCAGAACAGCACAGCACAACACAGCACAGAACAGCAGAACAGCACAGCACAACACACCACAACACAGAACAGTACAACACAACACAGCACACCACAAAACAGAACAGCATTGTTAAGGTCAGAACAGCACAGCACAACACAGCACAGAACAGCAGAACAACACAACACACCACAGCACACCACAGCACACCACAGCACAACACAACACAACACAGCACAGCACAGCTCAAAACAGCAGAACAGCACAGCGCAACACAGCACAGAACAGCACATCATAGCACAGCACTGCGCCCCATAGCACACAACAACACAGTGCAAAAGAACTGCAACTCAACAAAGCACAAAAGAACAGAACAGCGCAGCACAAATAGGACAGAACAGAGCAGAACTGCACAGCAGATAAAAACACAACTCAGCAGAGAATATAGCACCGTTTTGCAGAAAACAGCAGAACAGAACAGCACGGAACAGCACAGCACAGTCACATCACAACAGAACAGAGCAGCACAGAACAGCTCAACACAGCACAGTGTATACAGAAGTAAAAATGAATACAGTATAACGCATTCTGACGCCTCTGTTAGACCATACGAAGCGTTTGCAGTCATCCCCCAAGATGTGATCCTGCGCTGTTCGCTGTCAGGGCCTGGCTCAAGAACTCCGAATCAGTGTCGTCTGCTTGCTAACTGCATTATTAGTTTCGGACTTCATTTGGTAGTCTGCTGTGTGCACATAACGGACTGAGTGGAATGGGGCTGTTTTTGGAGTGGTGTGGAGTGGGGTGTGGTGGAGTTGAGTTGGGTGCGTGGGGAGTCGAGAGAAACAGGGTGAGATAGTTTGGAGTGGCGTGGGGTGTGGTGGTGGTGCGTTGGGTGCGTAGGGTTGGAGAGAAAAAATAATAGGATGAGCTGGATTGGAATGGAGTGTGGTGTGGTGTGGTGAGGTGCATTGGGTATGGTGTGGTGGAGTGGAGTGTGGTGCGTTGGGATGCACTGAGTGTGGTGGAGTGGAGTGGTTTGGAATGAGGTGTGGTGGAGGGAGTGCTGTGTGGTGTGGTGTAGTGTGGTGTGATGTGATGTGGAAGAGTGGGGTGGAATGCGTGTGGGGTGACGGTGTGCGCTGAATGTGGTGGAGTGTTGTGTGGTGGAATGATGCGGAGTGGGGTGGAGTATGGTGTGGTGGACTGAAGTGTGGTGTGGTGGAGTGGTGCGGAGTGGGGTGGAGTATGGTGTGGTGGACTGAAGCGTGGTGTGGTGGAGTGGTGCGGAGTGGGGTGGAGTATGGTGTGGTGGACTGAAGTGTGGTGTGGTGGAGTGGTGCGGAGTGGGGTGGAGTATGGTGTGGTGGACTGAAGGGTGGTGTGGTGGAGTGGTGTGGAATGAAATGTGGCGCTGTGGGATGCATTGGGTGTGTGGAGTGTGGTGTGGTGTGGCAGTGGGGATGAATGGATGTGAGGTGGTGGAGTGCTCTGAGTGAGGTGGAGTGTTGTGTGGTGGAATGTGGAGCACGTTGTGCTGTGGTGTGGTGTGGCAGAGTGGCGTGGAGTGTTGTGTGGTGGAATGTGGAGCACGTTGTGCTGTGGTGTGGTGTGACAGAGTGGCGTGGAGTGTTGTGTGGTGGAATGTGGAGCACGTTGTGCTGTGGTGTGGTGTGACAGAGTGGGGTGGAGTATGGTGTGGTGGACTGAAGCGTGGTGTGGTGGAGTGGTGCGGAGTGGGGTGGAGTATGGTGTGGTGGACTGAAGTGTGGTGTGGTGGAGTGGTGCGGAGTGGGGTGGAGTATGGTGTGGTGGACTGAAGGGTGGTGTGGTGGAGTGGTGTGGAATGAAATGTGGCGCTGTGGGATGCATTGGGTGTGTGGAGTGTGGTGTGGTGTGGCAGTGGGGATGAATGGATGTGAGGTGGTGGAGTGCTCTGAGTGAGGTGGAGTGTTGTGTGGTGGAATGTGGAGCACGTTGTGCTGTGGTGTGGTGTGACAGAGTGGGGTGGAGTGTTGTGTGGTGGAATGTGGAGCACGTTGTGCTGTGGTGTGGTGTGGCAGAGTGGCGTGGAGTGTCGTGTGGTGGAATGTGGAGCACGTTGTGCTGTGGTGTGGTGTGACAGAGTGGGGTGGAGTGTTGTGTGGTGGAATGTGGAGCACGTTGTGCTGTGGTGTGGTGTGACAGAGTGGGGTGGAGTGTTGTGTGGTGGAATGTGGAGCACGTTGTGCTGTGGTGTGGTGTGACAGAGTGGGGTGGAGTGTTGTGTGGTGTTCTGGAGGTGAGTGTGGTGTGGTGGAGTGTGGTGTCGTGTGTTGTGGTGGAGTAGTGTGTGGTGTTGTCTGTGTGGTGTTGTGTGGTTTTGCGTGGTGTGATGCGGTGTGGTGGAGTGAAGTGCAGCGCGGTGGTGTGCATTGAGGTGTGGTGGAGTGTTGTGTCGGTATATCGTACGGTAGAATGCAGTGGCTGGGGTGGAGTGATATTTGGTAGAGTGTGGTGTGGTGTGGTGTGGTGGTGGAGTGTTGTGTGGTGCGGTGGAGTGTTGTGCGGTGTGGAGTGCAATAGGAAGCATTGGGTGATGTGGGCTGTTGTGGAGTGTTGTGTGATAGCATGCAGAGGATCGGGGGTGATGTGCGTTGGATGTGGAATGTAGAGTATGTTGAAACCCTTCCCATTTTCCACATACCAGACTGATTCTCACGCACGTTTTACTCTTCTCTGAGATTTCACTTACCCTGATATAATTTCCACGGAAAACAGACTTAACAAAACAATCGAAAGTGGACAGATTTAAAAGAAATGGCCGGTACAGTTTGGGAGGTTGGGAGTTATGATAAACGACACTACTCATCCAGACAGCTCTCGGACTACCGCTAGAAACATCTTTCAGCTGATCCAGTTCTCCAATAAACAAAAGGCAGCACACTACAAATCAATAAACCTCTGCCTATGACAGCAACTGATGTAAACTTCACAGCGATACTAGACATCATTCTCTATCATAATGATGCCAACCAGAAGCATGCAGATGATTTGATAAGGTGTAACTGTCAAGTTTTGGGTATTATCTCCTATAAGGGAAATCAATTTGATGTGTGAAACCCATGAACAATACACAACAGTTACAGCCATTCAGTCATTAATAAGTAAAAGACATTATAAAATGTCATAAATGTTAACTCGGAGTTAATCATACATACGCTGGTCACAGTTACGCTTCACTACTTTTCTTGCCCACTTCCCACACCCCACACCCCAGTCCCCTAACCCGTACTCTCCTGCCCCAGCCCCTCACCAAGGCATCCACATCTACCCATCCGCTGACAATAGCAATCCACAAAGACGGCTTTCCAGTACAGGCCACGGCACATCACCTACCATCCGCTCCCCTAGCCTCCACTCCACTCACCCTTTTCTACTCTTCTTCTTGCCCCCTGCATCTCCCCAAACCATACTCTGCCGCCCCGACACCCTCCATGAGGCATCCACCATCCCCACCCCACCCCCGGCCCCTCCGTCACCCCCTCCCCCCTCTCACCCTGGAAGAGAGTCCGCTGACGGTAGCACTCCACAAAGAAAGGTTGCCAGTACAGGCCGGGCCAGGGGTTGAGGCCGTCCGGCAGGGTGACACAGCTGGCGTAGCGGACCCAGCAGGGGATGCAGTGGGACGTCTCTTGGCAGTGGTTCGCCCTGTAGTCACCTGCACGCGTAAGTATACGTACGTACAGGCATACTCACACGCAGGCACGCACGCGCGCGCGCGCGCCCACACACACACACACACACACACACACACACACACACACACACACACACACATGCGCAACGAGCGCGCGTTAGTCTCGGGTTAACAACTGTAGCATTTTCTACGATCGTTCCGATTTGATTTAGACTAAGTTTGATTTCGTATCTCTGTGGCTGGTCTTCCCCAAAACACGTGAAACTGGCTGTCGTTGATGATGGGGTGTCTGGAATAAACAGCGATTGGTTCGAGGATGATAACGTGATCATGAGACTGACTAATTGAAACCCGATAATGAATGTTGTCCCCTCCATGGTGAATTGCCAACATACTGTTTATTCTTCTGTTTTGAAGTATATTTCCTTCCCTGAAAAAGCTGCGGAGTTTTCTACGTAAGTTTTTGGAAGTGCCAGCACTGCTACTGTGATGGGATTTTTGACCAGTGCAGAGAGCATAGAGCACACGATACCTTGGTTGATCGTATCACCCATACAGACGAATGTGCAGGGTCTAGCGAGAGTGAAGGGAAGGAAGAAGGAAAAAAAAGTTCTTGAATGAGTGGAACCAGTCCAGTGCTTAAACCAACGTGACACAATGCACGCTTTAGGATTTTTGTGACCATTCCCAGAGTGCAAAAGAACCGCTTCATTCTCATTGCAGCCGCATCTACAATCTAGGTTCCATTTAAAAAAAAAAATGTCCGCCCCCCCCCCCCCCTCATCCTCAGGAGAGGGTGCATACTGGAAGTCTTTGTTTGACACAACTCACAGAACACTCGTGTACGTTATGGGATACAGAACGTGCGTAGTTTGATGTGTGCAAGGGAAACTGTACACTTGTCTGCTAAAACGTTGACTTAACAGGCTAAACAAGTCTCCAACTATTACGCATCGTGTGCTGCCAGATTCAAACCAGGAATCCTCCAAAAGGGATATCTAAACACCAAAACCTTAGGCGTCTACGTGTTGCTCCATTGCTGTTGTTTTCAAAGTTTGACTTGTCCACATTGTCACGGCTCGTGACGGTTGCTATGCATGTGTTCATGTGCAACTCTTTTCCATCCCTTCTCCCCCTTTCTCTCTCCCCCCCTCCTCTCTCTCTCTCCCTTCTTCCCTTCTTTCCATCCCTCTCCTTCACCTCCCCCTCTCTCTCCTTCATGCTTTTACACGTGCATATCTGAGGATATGTGTATGTCATGTCCCTTCCCCTGAACGTTTCATGAACTCTGAGCGATGGCTCAGTCACCAAAGACCAATCCGGTTGGGGATTCACTGCGAAACAAAATGGAAAAACAGTTAGGGAAGAGAATGCTGCCTACAAAGTCACAACCTCCAGCCTAACGATGGAAGTTGAAGCTGTGACACATGCCCTCCAGTGGCTATCGTCCATCCATACGCCCGGAAACCAACATGCCATGATTCTAACCGACTCAATGAACCTCATACAGAAAATTGAAAACGGAATGGGAAGCCCAGAGTGGCATAAGGCAATGCGCAACTTTCAGATTAAAAAACTCACATGGTCATACTGCCCGGGACATGCAGGTGTTAAGGGAAATGAGCGAGCTGACAGACTTGCTGGCAACGCAACACCAACGAGCGGCCTACATCTAGGAAAATCGGAAATCTTCAGAAAAGTCAAAGAATATCAAAAAGAACAGGTACAAGGCCATCACACCATCGATCGCCTCAAAGAAATAAAAGCAGAGAGAGGGAGTGGCCGTAAGTCTAACATGAAAGGCAGAGCACGATGCTTTGCTAATCAAACAAATATCGGCATCATTTCCAAACCAACATTGCGCAAATTTCTTCAAAACGGAACAGAGTGTCTGTGGGCTTTTCCAAATACAATAGACTGAGCAACACACTATACGCCACGTTCTTGGCATCAGAGATCTTTTCCCATCCCTCTTGCGGCCAATCAGTGGCAGCCTCTGTTCGTGTGTGTATGTGTGTGTTTGTGTGCATGTGTGGGTCTGTATTTTTGAGTGCGTTTGTGCATGCGCGAGAGTGTAAGTGTACACAAGTGTCAGTAGAGTTCTGTGCACGTGCGTGTGTGTGTGTGTGTGTGTGTGTGTGTGTGAGGGGGAGGTGGGGGTGCGGAGGGAGGTGGGGTAGAGGATGAGGTATGTGAGTGTATGCATGCCTACACTGTGGGAGCAACAGGATATTGGAACGTATATATATATATATATATAGATATATATATATATAGATATATATATATATATATATCTTTGTACATATGTGTGTGGAGATATGGGCATATGTGTGTGCGCTTGTACAAGTAAGTGTTCATCTGCGTGTGTGTGTGTGTGTGTGTGTGTGTGTGTGTGTGTGTGTGTGTGTGTGTGTGTGCCGTGGAAGCTGTGATACGTAGACTAGAAATGAGTGTGTGGAGGAGGGGGGTAGAGGAGGTGCAGGGTAATGTGTGTGGTGTGTGTGTGTGTGTGTGTGTTGGAGCTCATGTACGTTTATATGTATTTGACTGTGCTTTCATATCTGTGAAACTGCGTGTTCGGTGCATATCTGTTATGCATGTGTGGATGTATATGTGAATGTGTGTCTTAATGTTTTACATCTATTTGTTTTTGTTTTTTTGTTTTTTTTACATTATAGTTATTATTTATTATTTATTTCTTTATTTGTGTAAGCTTATCTATCATTGATTCACCTTTTTTTTCCCCCTCAAGGCCTGACTAAGCGCGTTGGGTTACGCTGCTGGTCAGGCATCTGCTTGGCAGATGTGGTGTAGCGTATATGGATTTGTCCGAACGCAGTGACGCCTCCTTGAGCTACTGAAACTGAAACTGAAACTGAAACTGAGCGAGTTCAGAAGTCATCTGGTCGGGAGAGAAAGATTTCCCTGGGCTTTTGATGCCAAGCTCTGTCAAGAGACGGATCACCGTTCCAGCGTGGGAGCTGTTGGGTGTCGTCTAACAGAAGTAGTGGGGTGTGTTCGTTGTCACCCCCTTCTTTCTGTGTGTGTGTGGGTCTGTGTTTCACCCTGGGTAGCGGTGTGCCCATTTACCTGGTGACAGGTTTTCCTGTTTCCCTCCCTTCCGTGCCACTGCCTTCGACGGGTCTCCGGGACAAGTCTGGAATGGTCCTCGTCCCCCTTCTAACGTGTCACCCCGAAACTCCCTTACTCCCGTTCCCGTTCCCACTTTCCCACTGCCCCTCTTGCCCGACCAGCTTCAGCCAGCAAACTACCAGCGTGGTCCGTCTTTGGCTGTCAGCATATGTCTGAACTCTGGCAGCGTGTTTGAGCAGAACTGGCGCTACAGTTGACTGCAAATTGTATTGTGCTGTAGTTAGAAGTTATTTTTTTTGTGTGTGTGAGTAATGCTTGGGTTTGTGGCGTTCGTTTATTTATGTATGTTTGCATGACCACAGTAAAACGAGCTGAACTTTTCTGTGTCTCCGTGTTTGTGTTGTCGGGACGTTAGATAGTCTGGGAAGGGGCGGGGGTTCATGGGCAACCCCTTACGGGTTGTGACAACATACGTGTGCGGTTCTGAAACGCCCCCAGTGGCCTGGTGAGCAGAAAATGGTGTGATGTGATCATTCATGCTCTTTAGTCAGATCACCAGAATCAAAATAGATGCAGTCAATATTAGTCACACCGAATTTTCCAGTATTTCATGTTTATATCCATATATAATATAAATCAATTCCTCGTGTTATAGCTGACTTGGAAAACCGACCGAGAAGAAGTATGAGAGGGTAGGGCGGAGGAAGAAGCTTTATGTTCATGAAAACGTGACTGTATGGCAAAAACAAAACTTGGCTAACAAGCATTAAAAACGGCTCAAACTGACTTTCGTTTGTGGGGAACTGCCCTGCCCAGGAAAGCCTAAAAGAAAAAATCGACGAGTTTAACATTGGTACACGCCAGGACACCCCAGACATCATTCAGTTCATACTATGTTTGGCACCGCTGACTGAAAGGTCATTCTCAAGGCTGAGGGAGCTCATTATTTCTGAGTACCGCACTCGCATTCTAAAACTGATGTGCTTGATCCTATAACGTGCTACTTGAACAACAAGTGGCTACGCTCACGTTGCATACGTGCAGAAAGAAAGAACGAAAAGAAGAAATAAATAAAAAAGATTTAAAGAAGAAAAGAAACGATCATCTTCTAAATGCACGCTTAAAATTCATGTCAACATGTTATAAGTATCTTCTGTTAAACTCTGAGATATAGCTTTATTTTCCCTTTTAAAAAATCATTACAAATATCTCTTCTTAAAATCTGAGATATCGCTCTAATTTCAACTTTTAGTGGTAGAATTGTTCATGCATGCCGAGTGGGAAACGTGTGGGTTTATTACGCACACTTACTTTTGTTAATCCACTTGAAACAAACAACAAACAAAAACAAACCAACAGACAAACAAACAGACGGAGAAACTAACAAAACAAAATCCGGCCTTCTACGCACTTCACACTAGTGTGTTGGTATTATGGTGGTGCCATTTTGGAAATGATGTTTCTTTTACCCACGTTCTCTGAGCTTGGTTTAGATAATCAAGCTCAGTTTAGTCCTGTCACGGAAAATGGATGTCGACATAAAACGTGGACGTTTCTGATATAATGTGCAAAACATAACTGCGAGCAACAAGGCCATTTCAGCAAATACTCGGCGGATCTAAACTAATTACATTCAGTACACAGGTCTCACACTCTGATGCTTTCATCTATACTGTTGATAACTCCGGAGGTCTGGACCACCACTCGTATCATATATACATGAAATGGATGCTTCGCACGTCAACCGCAGACATGATCTCTGCATCTCGAGGTATCACTTATGCAAAAAAAAAAAGAAGATAATCAAATGGACATTGCTATTAGCCAAACACGTGCGCTGATGATGCTGTGAAAGAAACTAATAGGAAACACGTGACAGGAAGGAGAATGGCCGATCAAGGACACGTGATGGGAACGGTGATCGCTGATTGGTTACGCGCGTGAAGAAAACGAGACCGGCACGTGAAGCAAAGTGGTGTGTGGGCAAGGCGTGAAGGATCAAAATGGAGGACATGTGAGTACGTATGTAGGGATGAAAGCTAAGCGAACAAAAGATCCAGGGCATGAAGAGAAAAAAAAAACAAAACAAAAACATCATTGACAAGTCATAAGGGCATGCATCATCCGCTACATGAAATGTACGAACGTTCTCTCTGACCATTTTCGTCTGCGATCACATTGACTCGAAACATAGACAGTCAGAGAGTTATGAATTTTATCCAAATACTCTATTTGTTGTTATGATTGTTGTTGTTGTTATTGTTGTTCTGTGTGTATGTACCTGTGATATTGATACGGATTATTTCGGCCACATCATGAATGAGTATGTGAACAAAAGTAAAGCTTCATTAATTATAGCTTAAACATATAAAACGAATGCACCTAAGAAAATGCAGTTTCTCTGTATTCTACTGGCTTATACAGATATTCATTCCTATTTCTAAAAACGTTCAGATCTGTGCAACACAAAAGTAGATAATATATGTTCGCATCAAAGAACACAGAACAAATTTGTATGTAATCGGGTTTTTTGTTGTTGTTTTTTAAATGTTTAAAATACATTTCTTGCATAGATGGCATAGCAAATCTGAACCTCCAAACTTTCTGATCCTAAAGTAATGAACACACATATCATATATATGCCCAGCCTTAATTTTGTTGTTGATAAGTTCAATGTGTTTGCCAATATCATATAACAGCAAATACGGCTTTTATACATGCACAGTATATAATGTCATGTTTAGGACCTAATTGTTCACTTGTTTGATTTCCTCGTTCCAAATTTAAGCCTGGCACATGCACTCAAACATTCGTTGACAAAATGCATTTATAAAACGTATAATGCAACCAGCACATTGATTCAACAAAACGTGTTCGAAACCATTTTCAAATAAACAAAACCACGCATTTAATATCCTGCTTTCTTTCCAACTGACCACCAGCTTATATAAATTTCTGCAGTATTCTCAGCCAGAAGGCACGTAAATTAAACAGCGGTTTGTTTCACAATATATCAGGTCATTTAGTATTTGAGAATCAACTCAAGTATTTCGTAAGTGCTAATAAATGCACTGATTCGCAAAAAAATTACCGCTTTGTCTACCCCCATGATTCTAGACCGTACTATGGGCTGCACTTATGATTCTAAAAGCTTGTAACCCAATGCGAGAGAGTTATCGTTGAGAACGCGTTTTGCAAAACTAAAATCATTTTCGCTCTGAATGAAAAAATCTTAACACAAAACTGCAAAACTAAGAAAAGTATAATCAAAGCATTCCCAAGAATTCAAGAAGAGGAGTCAACGACGGTATTACAATGCCTGTGTGAGAGACTGACAGCCCGACACACAGACTGACAGACAGAAACAGAGATACAGACAAATAAAGACAAACAGGCAAGTAGACCGACGCACAGACTGACAAAGAAAAGCGATGCACCATCAATATCTACTTACACGGTGTCGCCACACGTGAGCCAAAGCTCCCTAAAAAGCTTCTTCGAACAGACAAAAGAGGCATTGTTTGGTAAGCCCACGCTTTCTTGGAGAGAAGGAGGCAAAAATAATTGGCCGAGTGGAACATCAAATGGCTGGTCAAAAATAGACCAGCTACCACCGAGAATTGGTACTGGTCAAGTCAAAGAAGAGCATGTAGCTGCAAAAGATGTGACCATGTGCAACAGGCTTTACGGCGGAAGATACTGCTGCTGCTGTTGGTATTTTTGAATATTTGTTCTTTTTAGTTTGTTGTTGTTGTTAGAGTTGTTGTTCTCATTGTTCTTGTTGTTGTTCTTCTTGTTCTTTGTCGTATTCTTCTTGTTTTTCTCGTTCTTGATCATGTTATTGTTTTCCTCCTCCTCCTCCTCTCCCTCTTCCTCCCCACTTCCTTTTCACTGTTTTTTATTTTCGCTGTCCGGGGTTTATTTCCTGCGTATTATTTTCTTTTCTTAATATTCATTTTGCAACACAAACAGAAACACGAGAATACCACAGGAAAGCGCATCTTTCTTAATACCGAAAAAAGAGAATGTATAACACAGTTATTACAAAAGATTTTATAGTTGCCTGTTACCCTTTTCGTGTTTTCTGATCTTATTGCGTGTGTGTTTTCGTCTTTACTCTTGTATGTTCTTAAATTTCATTTCTTTTATCTTCCTTTATTTATGACTTTAACTTATCTTATGTGGTCAGTCGTTTGCTCCTCTGTCTGGCTACTCAGAAACAACCGACTGATGAGGAAGAAAAGAATAGAATAGTCAGGATTTCCTTTCTGATGTACACTGTGCTTGACATCATCCCATCCCTCACTGTCTATCTGTCTGTCTGTCTCGTTGTCTGGTGCCTGTATATGTTTCCAAATTCGCTTTGTTTGTTTCTGTCTCTGTCTCTCTGTCTTTGTCTTTGTCTCTCCCTCTTTCCTCCTCCTCTCTCTCCTCCTCTCTCTCTCTTGTTGTTCCTCCTTTCCCTTTCTCCCCTCTCTCTCGTTGTGAGTCAAAGTGATTTCTTCAATGCTTTACACGAGAACCTGCAGATGGGTTCGTGATAGACTACACACACACACACACACACACACACACACACACACACACACACACACACACACACACACACACATATATATATATATATATATATATATATATATGCACACACACACACACCACAGTCACTGCACTCTTGCACTCACGTGCGCAATACCGTGAGGCTCAGTCAGAAGTCACCGCCAGTCAATTTAGAGTACAAAATTCCCTTTTGGTATAAACACAGAAAAGACAGTGGCTAAGAATAGCTGGGGATTTCCCCTGAGATGTATTGAAAATATGACCTATCCTACCACCGAACATTAAGAGCAGTAGGTTCATAGATAACCGACCAATAAATGGTCACCTTTCAGTGACATGGGTCCTCTACCACGCCTGTGCATACATGCGAGCTTGGCGGTGAAAGGGTTAATGTGAATGCTTTTAACGTCAATCAGGCAGCAGAGCAGCATCCGTACATGGACTGAAAGTAGCGCTGCACTGGGCAGAGGTATGCATTGCCTTTGGCGTCAAAAGGTGCGTGTTTAGCAAGCTGTTGCGGTGAACAACAAAAGAATGGACTGTGTGGAACAACAACAACAAAACAATACAAAATGAAAACAAACAATGGCACGAGTTTACCAGAAGAATGTTCCCCCCCCCCCCTACATATATCAAATGCGTCTATTTCTCTCTTCCCTCCATACACCCCCCGCCTCCCCCGCCCCTCCCACACACAGCGCCTCTGAATTTGATATATTAGTTATATTTTGTTGACTCGGAGACAGCCACTCTCGCTTCCTGCAAGTCCATCTTTCTGCGCGCATTGATACCACAGTGCGTCCACTTATGTCCCACCGCAAACATCCGGCCCAGAAAGTCGCTAATGGATACCGCATACAATATGCTGTGTAAGATTCGAGCATAGATGCTGCAAAAAGAAACACAACACAACACAACACAACACAATACAGCTCAACTCAACTCAGCTCAACTCAGCGCAACGCAACGTAATGCAATGCAATGCAATACATTACAAACATCTGTGATCGTGCACACTTACCGCAGCTATTTGAAAATATAAAAAAAACCGTGACATTGATTCGCACGTAAAGTTACATGTCTAACAAGGTAGCTGAGTTCAATCCACCTTTCTCTTCGACGACATACCTTTTTATCCCGGCTGACGAGAAGCGTGTGGTCTTGATCAAAAGGCTTGGAAAAGACAGGCTCGATAAAACATCGAGCGCAAGCAAGGAAAGCACGCTGATTATCCAAGCAAATCCTGAATTACAGGTGTGGACATACTCTCCATCCCACAAATTGGGTGTAACATTAGCCACAGAAACGACCCATGCCGTCCTCTCACACATGGGATGCTGATTAATCGCTATTATGATGATGATGATGATGATGATGAGCATTCACGCCAAATCTTGAAAATAAACCCTAGGCGTATACAAATAGAACACATATATAAATATTTAAACGGAAAAAAAAAAACCAAGATACCAAACATTAATGAAGATTGTTCATCCTCCCCCCCACCCCCCCCCCCCCCACACACACACATACCCACAACACACACAAGCACACGCGTACGCACACACACAAGTCTTAGCACACAATCGTAAATAGTACACAATCAAAAATACAACCAACGATTTCTGAAGCTGTCAAAACTCACTCACTCACTAATAGTCATTTTATTTCATACTGGAAAGGGATGAGCTGTTGAGAATTATTCAGGAGGGGAAAAAGTGGGTCTTTAGACTGGATTTGAAAGATTGCTGCGAAGTTGAGTTACGGAGAGGCTGAGGAAGTTGGTTCCAAAGAAAGGGGTCTTGGTATGTAAAACTGCGTTGGCCATACGTTTTGGTTCGAGCAGGGGGGGATCCTAAGCATACGGGTGTCAGAATAAGAGCGGAGTTGGCGTGAGGGTATGTAAGGATGAATGAGATCAGAAAGATACTGTGGACCAGAAGCCTCAATGGACTTGAAATACAGAGAGACAACTTTGTAAGCAATTCTTTCTTATATTGAGAGCCAGTGTAAAGCATTAAGGACAGGAGAGATGTGATCAAATTTAGAGGAACGACAGACAAGACGAGCAGCATAGTTATGGACTTTCTGAAGCCTAGCAATGAAGTAGCTGGGTGAACCGAAAGGCAGGAAATTGCAATAATCCAGGCGGGACGGCACAAAGACACAGAGGGGAGTTTTGGCTGCATCTTCAGTCAGGAGATGACGAATGGATGCAATTCTGCTAATTTCAAAGTAACACAGTGTGCATATTTTTTTCAACATGCTGCTGATAGGAAAGAGACTGGTCGAGTATGACACCAAGATTGTGGACGGAAGAGGAAAGAGGAATGTCGGTGCCATTGAGGGAGATTGAGGAAGGAAGATGGACTGAGTGGAAAAGACTTTGTGGGTGATAGTCATGATTTGTTTTATCCTCATTTAATTTTAGCTTGTTTTCAGTCATCCATGTCTTCAGATCGTAGATGCAGGCCTTAGTAGAGTCAATGAGAGAGGGAAGGAGAGACGGAGGTCCCGACAGATACAGCTGGTTGTCATCAGAAAAGCTGTGGTGAGACAACGAATGATGATTCACAATGGTGGAAATTGGTTGTATTTAGAGAACAAATAGAATGGGCACAAGCACGGAGCCTTGTGCCACACCAAACTACTTTGGAATGGGAGGATGAAAGAAAGTAAACAGAAACGATATTGGAGCGGTCAGACAGATAAGAGCGGAACCATGAGAGAGCAAGATGGCAGACTCCAAAAGTGCGATTCAGACGGTTAAGGAGAATCTGATGATCAGCAGCATCAAAGGCGGCTGAAAGATCAAGGAGAAAGATAATAGAGATTTCGTTGTTGTCAAGGGAAGTTAATAAATCGTCTGCAATTTTGAGAAGGGCTATCTCAGTGCTATGACCAGTGCGGTAAGCAAACTGAAATGGGTAATTCAAGTTATTGGTCCCCTTAATAAAGTATTAAATAAATGGGACAGTCACACACACACACACACACACACACACACACACACACACACACACACACACACACACACACACACACACACACATATATATATATATATATATATTTAAGTGTTGTGGAATTGGATTTAAGTATTGTAACATGACATGAGCATTGTTTAGCTATTGTGCTGTATGATATGTATGATGTGCTTCGTGTAGTGTGTGATGATTGTGTGTATGTGTGTATGAATATAGATCGGTGTTTGGGTGTTTGGCTGGATGTCTGTATAGGGTTACCCATATCAATTTCTACTTTTTGCCTTTACCCCCCCCCCCCCCTCCCGCCCCCCATTTCCGTGGCATTACTCCTACGCTGCTAATTGCGAGTCCGCCATACACAGCCACATACGGATTCGTCTGTCGCAGTCCCAGCTTCAGCAGTCCACAGGTAACCATCGATGTTAGGTCGCCAGGAGGCCACACACCAGAGGAGAACCTTCATTGCTGCGGAGTCACTTCAGCGGTGTTCAGTAGTGCCTGTTCTGATTTAACGTATCTAGGACACCACTGATTAAGCCCCCTACTAACGACGGTAATGGCTCAGTCGCAGAGCCAGAGTCAGCGTTCCCCCAGAGGGGAAAACACCAGCACTTCCCTCCAACGACAGACCCCCAAGAATCTGCCGACACCGAAGACCTTGACAGGACTCATCCCCAGCTCGGAAGTGGAGGGGGATCGAAACTGAGTTCAGCATGAGAGCAGAGCATGAAAGGCCGCATAATTTGGGACTTTCTTTATATTGATGATGAAGGGGGAGGAAGAGGATGACAATGATGATGACAACGATGCTGCTATGGGAGTCCATTTTAGGTTCAGGACAAGGCTGTACTCTACGCTTCCTGTCACAGTGACATCCCGGCGTTAACCGTGTCGGAGAGAAACACTTGCAGTGCTGGTTTGGAAATTTGAATAACACACCCAAAGACACATCCGCAAAGTGGATGACACTCGACTGTGTGGTTCCAGTCTTCCCATTTGAGCCCTTTACACAAGTAACTTGTTAATAGCCGGCCGCGGGCCGGAAATCCCACCTCAGTTGGGAATCGAACCCATGTCGTCCCAACTGTCAGTCCGCTAGCGCTACACTAACCACTTCTCCACGGCAGCTGGTCTAAACAGGTACTTTTTTCTTGTTTTCAATTTTTTATGCATGCTTTAAACGTCGGTTTCTATATACTGTATAACGTAATCGAACATGTTTTTACATGGAACCCAATTTATAAATTAATCTATCATAGTATGATAAAACAGATCACTTACAGGGAGACTTGGGTTCGGAACGACTCTGGCAGAGCACGTCCGCAAAGTCCTCACACTGTAAGGACACAGAGGAGAAAAGCTGAGGGTAGGGGCACTCCACCACGTGGTCCCCATGATACGTCTCCATGACGGCGTCCGGAAGTAAAGAGCAGTTGAAGTACCACGCGCAGTTGCCCGGATGAGGAAACACGCTCTGCGCAGACCCGCACACCTCTTCCGGTACCGGTACTGGAAGACCTGGGAAGAATAACAGAACATATAATGCGTCCTTCAGCTTTATGGTGATATTTTGTGGACGTCAGCTACTAGGATATACAATCTAAAACAATGTCTATGTCCCCTCAACAAAAAAATTACAAGATATTTGTTTTTAAAAAATAATTCCAGGAAATGATTGTTCAAAACATCTATCTATTCACACAAAAGAAATCTATTTTCCCATGTAACAATCTCTCTCTCTCTCGTATTGTACTCCACTTGCTTTTGAAATAGATGTGTTATATTCGTTGGTCTTTGAAATAATTGTAAATCGATGCAAGTTTATTTTGGCAGATCACTTATTGATCTTGTTTCACAACTTTGATGATGATCTTCCCATGTAAATTTGCTTGATCATGTCATCAAAAATGTATACCCCTCGAACAACTTCGCTATTTCCAACTGTCTTCGAAATCGCAAAGTGAGGAAAATTAGTTACAAACATTGAAACAGATACACAGACAGTAACATGGAAGACAGATAGAGAGACAGTGACAGACACAGACACACACAGAGACACAGTCACAGACACACTCACACACAAACACATACACACACACACACACACACACACACACAGTGTGTATAATATATATATATATATATATATATATATATATATATATATGAATATATATATATATAGAGAGAGAGAGAAACAAACAAACAAAAAACACTAAACAAACAAGTAAACAGATCGAAAACGAGAAAAGCAAACAAATAAAATCACACCACAGACAAATATCACAATAAAGAATACATCGAGAAAAAACAACAACAAAATAACGAAAACAACAATAAAAAAAAAAACAACTAACTATGCCACCACCACCACCACCACCACCACCACCACCAGCAACAACAACAATAGTAGAAATTGCCCATTAAGAATAGATTAACCAACTAGAAATTAACCCATCAAGAATCAAGAAGAAAAAAACTACCACCACCACCACCATCAACAACAACCAACCCGATTGCTGCACATCAACGCTGGACAAAGGTACCAGCCAATCTTCGGCCGTCACCGCCTCGCTCTGAGACAATACTGGCTGCCCCAGGGACCACCCTTCCGTGTCTGGAAGCCGCAGCCTGTTCCAAAAGGAAGAATTTAAGAACGGAAGCTGGGCGTGCACATCGAAGGACGGCTCTTCACAGTCGTCCAGGGAGGAGCCCACAGCCACGCAGTGCTTGTCTCGGACAGAAAAGACGTGGCCTTCACCGCAGGGTGTCATTTCCCGGGCCTTGGAGAGAGACAGGACAACAACAATTGTTTTTCATTTGACAAAGGTTGCTTTCTGCGGGGGGTGGG
>NC_134880.1:37182229-37184729 GCF_041734735.1 Babylonia areolata
TTATTCAGCAAAAGCCTTTGCCCCAGACATCTTCAATACAGTCATTTGTATTTAAAAAAAATGCCATACCAGTACAATTTATCTAGTTCTGAACGCTTCAAACATACACAGACACAAGTTCCGGACTGTATCAGCATTTTTAGAGGACATCAATTGCATAAATCTAAAGACATTTGGGCTTTTAATAAACTTTAGAGCAATAAATGCAAATCTAATAGATTCTAGAAATGGACAACAGGAGAGAGGTAGAGAGATATAGATAGATAGACAAATATAGTAAGACTGATAGACAGATAGATAGATAGATTAGGTTACAGATTACAGATTACAGAATACTTTATTATCTCAACAAGAGGAATTCATTTGTGGTGTAAAACACATAAACAATGCGCGGAAATCACAGTCATTCAACATGTATACATAAAAGACATAAAATATTTAGATGGCAACCCATGCGTACAATAAGCAATCACAGTAGATAACAACAACACAACAGAAACCTTTAAAAGGTAACTTAGATTAAATCGCACATACATCATCACAGCCAGAGAGAGAGAGAGAGAGAGAGAGAGAGAGAATACATGTTCATACATCCTGCTGCTTAACCCTGTCTGGATGACAGGAAGAAACACACACACACACACACACACACACACACACACACATATATATATATATATATATATATATATATATATCAGACTCCTCTGGAAGAAACCAGAGAACGTAAAGCTAGCAGCAGCAGCAGCAGCAGCAGAAGAAGAAGAAGAAGAAGAAGAAGAAGAAGAATCAAAAGAAAAAAAAAATATTAATCCACAGAAGAAAGGTGGAAGAGAAGGAGAAAATGAAAAAAAAGAGAAAATAAGAAGAGATGAAAAAGAAAATAAAGAAAAAGTGGAGGAATACACCGAGGAGAGCAGAGCAGAACAAAATAGAAGAAATAGGAATGAAAAAAAAAAAGAAAACAACAACAACAGAAGGACAACAGACTTACAAACACATGACATCGCCACCCACACACACATAACACACACACTGCACGCGCGCACACACACACCAACACACAACACCACCACACACAGACACACCACCACACACACATTCAAGACCAATAAATATGTTGTCTAACCACTTTAAAAACTAATGCATATAAATCGGTTTTATTACAGAAGAAATCCACAAACTACCTCAGCCACACCCGCACCCCACACCACCCACCTCCCACAAACCCAGAACTACAGACAAAATAACGTTATCATTAATCACATAACAAAGTTCTTCTTCTTATATTAATTTTTTAAATTTGAACATTAAATTATTATTCATTGATAATTCAGTTAATTATTAAAATATTTATAAATTATCTTTCCGGCCGACAACGCACACGCTAGCAATGCTTGGCATGTTGCGTGTGCCGAACACGTGCCGCTCCAGTCACTGAACTATGCACGCATAATCTGCTTGCAATTCAATCTCTGGACTGTGAAGAAAGTTCTTCAGAGTGTTCCTGTGGGCAGGGTGGCGAGGGCTTGGGGATGGAGCTTTTTTTTCAACATAAGTGTAATTGGATGTTTTGGGAATTTGTGTGGTAATGATGTAGAAAAATGAATATGATCCGAGACATGTTCTGGCGCATGGAGCCTCTAAAACCTACTACATATTGATTAGACTTCTCTATGATGACAAAGCATGATAAAGGAGGGCTACATTGGATGTCAAAATTGTTTATTTATGTTTCATAGATGATTTTATTGTGATGTAGTAATATGGATTCTTGTCTTGTTTTATGTATACACCACGCGCACCGCTTTCTAATGACTTTTTCCAACCTGTCTTTGTCATGTTTGGTCAGGTTTCCCCCCCAGCACACGGCTCCGTATGTTAAAACACTACAGACAACAGATGTGTAAAACATTTGGAGCATCTGCTTGCATACATTAAAAGATTTCATTTTTCTAAGACAGTACATGCGACTGTTGCTCTTTTTAATGAGTGCAGTTGAGTTTTCATTCCAAGACAGCTTATTGTCGATTATCACACCGAGATATTTGTATGAGTCTACTTGTTCGACCACTTCAGTCGATTACAAGCTCTTTGGTTTTGCCAACATTCAGCTCAAGGAAATTTTCTTCACACCAGTTCACAAACCTGTCAATTTCTCTTCGGTAGTCAGTGTCATCGTCATCAGTAATAAGTCCTGTCAGTGCGGAGTCATCTGCAAACTTAACGAGGGGACACGAATTGGTCAGACTTCTGCATTCAGCCGTATACAAGGTAAAAAGAAAAGGCGAGAGGACTGTACCTTGTGGTGCACCTGTGTTTGTGAAAGAGACAGTAGACATAAAATCATTTAATTTTACAAACTGAGGCCTTTTAGTAAGATAGTCTAAAACCCATAAAATCGTCGGAAAAGCGAGTCCCATGTGCATCAGCAAGAAGAAGAAGAAGAAGAGGGAGGAGGAGGAGAAGAAGAAGAAGAAGAAGAAGAGGGAGGAGGATC
>NC_134880.1:37189729-37202229 GCF_041734735.1 Babylonia areolata
AGTAGTAGTAGGAGGAGGAGGAGGAGCAGTACAAGAGAATAATCTTGATTTAGAGCGTAGACTTGGAGAGTGCAACACCATATGCTGCACTTTTTCCCCCTTCTTGTGATGATGATGATGATGATGATAAGAAAAAGAAGAAGAAGAAGAAGTCTAAGTAGTAGTAGGAGGAGTAGTGCAGCAGCAACAGCAGCAGCAGCAGCAGCAGCAGTAGTAGTAGTAGTAGTAGTAGTAGTAGAAGGAGTAGTACAAGAGAATAATCTTGATTTAGAGCATAGACTTGGAGAGTGCAACACCATATGCCGCACTTTTTTCCCCTTCTTGTGATGATGATGATGATGATTCTTATCATTAGTATCATTATTATTGTTATTATTAATATAAAATTATTGTCATTATTGTTGTTGGTGTTGTTGTTATTTCTTTGTGCATCATTGCTGTCTTTGTTATTTGCTTTGTTTGTTTGTTTGTGTTCCATTTATGCGTCTTTGAGAGGGGGAAAATCGTGAGAGGAACGAGATCTCGCGAGATGCTGAGAGTAATTATGGGACAGATCTGTTGGAACGACAGGTGTCACGCGGGATTATGCGTTATAAAACATAAAATTGGAGTTCGAAACTCTTGGTCAGGTGACATCTGTCTGTCTGTCTGTTTGTTTGCCTGACTTTGTTTTCTATATCTTTTTTTTTATATATATATTCACGTCCGTTTCGCGTGTCGTCTTTCGTTGCGTTTGATTTTCGTTGTGTTTTGATTTTTCTTCTGTCGAGGAAAGTTTTTATCCCTTACGTTTGTACGTTACGATGATATATGGCAACTGCAATGTAAAATGTCTGTCTGTCTGTCTGTCTGTCTGTCCGAAAGTATGTCTGTTCTCTTCTTTGCATTTTGTTTTTAAATCTGTTTTCATTGCCTCTTGTGAGGAATATGTTCTTTTGTACATACTTGTGCGTTAAAAAATATATATATGGCAACATTTCGCAGTGAACGCAGACAAATAATTTTTAAACAGAGTATCAAGCATGCGGGTAACTACTAAATTATTGCTGTAAGCACGCACGCACGCATACACTATCTAATCTAAATCTTGCTTTCTGTCTGTCGGACTCTCTGTCTGTCCTTTTGTTGTGTTTTTCTTTCGTTTCTTTATGTTTTTTTGTTTGTTCTTTTCTTTTCTTTTTTGTCTTTTTTTTAAGTTCTTCTTTCTGCTGTTTTTTTAAAAGTATTTCTTAATTATTTTTGGTCTCTTTTTTTAAGTTCTTCTTTCTGCTGTTTTTTTTGGTTTTGTTGTTGTTTTTTTGTTGTTTTTTTGCTTTGTTTTTTTTTTTTTCAAAGATGTATTTCTTAATTATCTTCCTTTCGTTTTTGTTTTAATTTCTTTTCTGTTCTTACTGCCTTCTTTTTTCTGCCTGTCTGTTTTTTTTAAATCTTGAATACTTTAAAAAAAATTCTTGAATACTTAATTTTTTAAAATTTATTTTTATTTTTATTTTACTAACTATAACTTTTGTACGTCAATTATTCTTTTATTTGTTCCTTATTTCGTTTCTTGCTTCATTCGTTTTCTCGCTAACAGGCATTACGTTCTTTCCCTTGACTCCCCATCACATATAGCTTTTACTGGAATGTCTCTTAAAAAAAAAAAGTCTTAACAACTATCTCTTCCGTTTCACTGTGGTACTTTTTTTCTTTTCGAATTCTCTCTCTCTCTCTCTCTCTCTCTCTCTCTCCCTCTCTCTCTCTCCTCATCTATCCATCTCTGTATGCTTGTGTCTTTTGGACATGTTTTTATATTTCTTTTGTTTTGTCTTTTTTTATAATTCAAGTTTTTCTCTTAGTCTACCTTTTCCCCTCTCACTCTCTCTGTGTCTCTCTGTGTGCCTTTCTCTGTCTCTGTCTTTGTCTCTCTCTCTCTCTGTGTCTCTCTGTGTGTCTTTCTCTGTCTCTGTCTTTCTCTCTGTCTCTCTATTTCTCTCTCTCCCTCCCGACCCACGGCTGGGTGGAAAAAGGCATGTAAACTGCTTGTCTCATTTAGCTAGTTAAATAAAATTTCGTTTCGTTTCGTTTCGGGTTTTTTTTCTCTCTCTCTCTCTCTGTCTCTGTCTCTCTCTCTCTCTCCTCCTTTCTTAACTTCTTCATATTCTTCTTTCTTTTCGTCTGTGTGGCTGTCTGTCTTTGTTTCTTTTGGTTAATCACAGTGTCGTTCGTTTTCTTTTTCTTTCTTTTTAGTTTTTCCTTTTTGTCCATTATTTACCCCCCCCCCCTCTCTCTCTCTCTCTCTGTCAGTCTCTCCCTTTCTCTGTATGTCTGCTACTTACTATCTTTTTTTTTTCAAAGAAAGAACTTTGTTTTGTTTCATTATTTGCTTTTCACCATTTCATTCGTCTATTATAATGGTTTGTTGTGAATCAAAAGTAAGTTGATGCATTCACCCATGTCATAAGAACCTCATGGCCAATGAAATTAAAGCGTCTAAAAAGAAAAAAAAAAAGGCGCCTGTCTGTCTGCATTCTCTCTCTCCCCCTCTCTCTGTGTCTGTCTCTGTCACTCTGTGTTTCTTCGTTTCTCTGCATTCTGTCCATCCTGTCATTGAGGGAATAAAAAATCAAACAAACGAAGAGCAGATGCCTGGAATGATAGTATGACAGAAACCGCGTGCGGCTTTGACAGACACAGAATTATCGAGAAAACATTTTTTTTTTTTTTTGATTGAGAAATAATTATTTTCTTTTCGGCTGCGGCATGCGTTGTTTCAGATCTTCATCTCTGCCGTTGTCTGTCTGTCTGTCTGTCTGTCTATTATCTGTCTGTATTTTTCTTCCCCTCTCTCTCTCCTGTGTGTGCTTTGCGTGGGTGCGTGAGCACGTGCATGTGTGCAAACGTCGTTTCTGTATGTGTGTTTGCGTATCCTTGCGTGTGTGCGCGCGCGCGCGTGTATGTGTGTGTGTGTGTGTGTGTGTGTGTGTGTGTGTGGTGTGTGTGCGCGCGCGCGCTCGAGAAACAAGAACGAGAATAATTCAAAAACACTAACTTTTAAACATGAATTGATATCATCAAATAAGCGAGCGCTGTGAGCGTGACTGTGAAGTTTATTATTTTCGATTGCAAACATAGAACCAGCGACACAAATTTTTGTAAAAGCACGTTCTTTCGAATGAAAAGAAAACAAAATAGACAAACAATATGCGGATGAATATACCATCAACACGCAGACACACAGACGCACACACACAGACACACATACAGACGCAAACACACACACACACACACACACACACACACACACATACTTATCGTCTGTGTGTGTGTGTGTGTGTGTGTGTGTGTTTTGTGTGTGTGTGCGTGCGTGCGCGCGCGCGCGCGAGTGTGTGTGTGTGCAGCAAACCAACTGATGCTCTTGCATAACTTCACTCCCCGTCCTCTCGAGAAACCTGGACATGTCATCGGCAATCCATCCTCCCTGCAGCAGTCTTTTCATCAGACTACGTCGCCTGCGCTCCAGTCCCGAGTCCTTTAACTCTCTCCATACGAACGGCGAAAGAGACGACGTTTACAGCGTTTCATCCCAATTACCATCATCAAAATAATGCAAGCAGAAGGCTCTTATACTGAAGAGGTGAATGTTGACAAAGAATACCACAGTTCTAACGACGGAAGCTAAAGGTTGGGTCATTCAGACACCCACTGGACATCCGAGGGGTCTGTGTAGAGGAGAAGAAAGGACTGGCCGTACTGAGTGAGTTAAAACTCGCCGCGAAGAACTACAGAACTAAAGATACAGCTAAAAGAAAGAGGTGCAACCCATCCATGGTAGCCAAAGCACACTTGAAAACCTGCTGCCAAATGCCTCGGCCTCTGTAGGCCTCCAGTACCAGTCCAGGAAGAAGAACAGCAACAGAGTGCCTTTGACAGTTACACCTCACCCAGGCAATCCTCCTGTCCGAGGATGGATCAACGAGCTTCACAATGCTACGACACTCTCTCTCCAGCGCTTGGAGTAGCAGTCTCAAGACCCTCTATCTTTGTGTGTGTGTGTGTGTGTGTGTGTGTGTGTGTGTGTGTGTGTGTGTGTGTGTGTGTGTTTCTCTCTCTCTCTCTCTCTCTCTCTATATATATATATATATATATATATAGAGAGAGAGAGAGAGAGAGAGATAGATAAGACCCAGTTGTAAAAGGTCCGTTTAGGAAGCAAGACAATCTGAGCCCACGGGATCGAATCATCGAATCCCACACTCGCGATCGCCAGTGTCTCCCTGTCTTAAATAGATCTTGAGTGTTGGTCTGAATGCTAGTCATTCGGATGAGGAGATAAACCGATGTCCCGCGTGTAGCGCGCACTCAGCGCACGGAAAAGAACGTACGGCAACAAAAGGGTTGTCCGCAGTAATATCCGGTAAAAAAAAAAAAAATCCATTATGATTAAAAAAGGAAAGAAAAACCCCCAGAGAACAACAACAGAGAGACGTACATTTGCAGGCAGGATAAAAAAAAAAAAAGGGACTGGCGCCACACCGTAGCGATGCACTTTCCCTGGGGAAAACAGGCCAAAATGTCATTACAGAGACGTATGATGTGTCAAAGAATAACACAATATAATACAATACAAATGTGCAGAAATACAATACAATACAAATGTGCAGAAATGCTGCTAGCTGTGTTTATTTTCTGATATTGTGTAAATATTTCACATCAATGTTTAAAATAGTTTTGCTCTCTCTGCGCTTCCCTTTGCCCTCTTTCGTTCTCCTTTGTTTCTTTCTGTCTTTCCCTCTTTGTTCTATCCCCCTGCTTCATTTCCTTCTTTCTTTCATTTTCTTGTTTCATTTCTTCTTTCTTTGTTTCTTTCTCTGTTTAATCTCCTTTGCTTTCCATGTTTTTTTGTTTTTTTTCTGTTCTTCTCTTTTTTTCTTTCTTTCTTCAGCCAGTTTTTTTCTTCTCGTCTTTCTTTCTAGTAGTCAAACTTAGTTTATTCCTTTCTCTCTGATTATTTCCTTCCTTCCTTTCTCTTTCTTCTTTCTTTTTTTCTTCTCTTTTCTTTTTTCTCTTCTTTCTCTTTATCGACTATTCTTTCTTTCTTCCTTCTTTCTTTCTTTCTTTCTTTCTCTCTCTCTATTCTTCTTTCTTCCATTCCTTCTTCTATTTACACTTCTTTTTTCCCATTCTCCTCTTCTTTCTCTATTTCTCCTTTTCTTTTTTTCTTTGTTTGTTTCTTTCTTTCTTCTTGTCTTTGTTTCTTTCTTCTCTTTTTTCATTTTCATATACTGTCTTCTTTCCTTTCTTCTTTCCTTCCTTTTATCTTATTTCTTTTTTCTCTTTTCTCTCCCTCTCCTCTTTCTTTCTTGGTTCATATTAGTTGGGTTTTTTTTGGTACTGTCCAGCTGTGATGAGTGCAGCCTATCTCGGTGTTGGTGTTGTGGGCCTTTGATCCATTGGTGGTCCACCCTAGATGATGTCTGAGGGAGTCTGCAGAGACAGAGAGAGAGAGAGAGAGAGAGAGAGAGAGAGTAGGCTTCCTCCTAATATAAACCTGATCTCACGTCTTTGAGCTTGGGAACAGAGCTCTTCGCTCTATTTCTTCTCTGTCTTTGCGAGTTTCTCTCTCCGTCTCCATTTCTCTTTTTCTCAGCGCGCGCTGATTGATTAGGAACTCTCTTTCTGTGTAGTGTGTGTGTGTGTGTGTGTGTGTGTGTGTGTGAGCGTGATGAATGTGTTTGTGCAGATAGGTGAGTTTGTCACTTTGTGTGTATATGTGTGTGTGTGCGTGTGTGTGCGTGGTGCGCGCTTGCTTGTGTGTGCGCGTTTGCATTATAACGTGAAGCTTCAGGATGCTCTACTTTCTCTTGTTGGTAGTTTTCTTATAGTTCGTGAGATGTGTTGTTCACTCACACCCACTGTACACCCATATTTAGAGAGAGAGAGACAGAGGGAGAGAGAGGAGAGAGAGAGAAAGATAGAAAGATAGAGAGAAAAAGATAGAGAGAGACAGAGGCAGAGAGACAGATAGAGAGAGAGAGAAAGATAGAGAGAGAAAGATAGAGGGAGAGAGAGAGAGAGAGAGAGAGAGAGATGAAGACTGAAACAAATGCAGAAAAGCAACGACAACCATTGGAGGTGCAACTACAAAGGGTTTAAAGTGAAATACAATAAAAGAAAAAAAGTCGAAACAGCAAAGAAGTAAAGAAAGAAAGAAAAGAAAAAAGGAAAAAAAAAGAAAAAAAAAAGAAAGAAAGAGAATGAATGAAAACTGCTCTTCATGTGAACAGTAAAACCCAAGCAAGCAAGTATCAACCATTCACTGTTCAACCAACCAAGCAACCAACCAGCCAACCAACCAACCAACCAACCAACCAACCAGCCACCCAACCACGCACCCTCCCAAGCTGGACAGATATCCATCCACAGACTCACCTGCCCACCCGAGCAGGCCAAGTACCTGGAACAGTTATCCGGATGCCGGATCCACGTGGTGATCTCCCCTTGTTCATCCCAACACCCCCACCACCCTTCCGCCACCCGGAGTCCACCTGCACTCACTCCCCCTGTCTCTCGCGCTTCCTGTGACATCACCATCTCTGGTTTCGTAAAAGAGATGGCTTGTTCGTGAACGTCAGTCTGCTGTGTGTCCTGATTGACAGATTGCGTGACCTCGTTTGTGGATTCTGATTGGACGACCGAATTTCTCGGAATGACAACGAAAAGGACCACGACGATGACGACGATAGTGAACATGATGAAGAGGGAAATCAGTTTCTGTTTCGTCGTAAATCTTGCCAGTTTCGCTGCTGCCAAATAATGGTTCTTTTACTGCTGATTCGGAACACAGTGAACGAACTACAGTCATTACACATGGAGTGAAACTCTCTTCACATCTAGATACTGACAGACTGAAATTAGAGTCTTTGTGAATGAAGACCTTGGTACCTACTGCAGATGTACTTGATTCTCATATTTTCATATAATTTTGCACATAATTGTAATTGATTTCTTTGTGATTATACAACCTTATGCATACCACACATATTTTGTACTTTAATTTTTATTATGATTATAGAATTTGGCACCTACTACAGATACATTATGCTTGAATTATTTGCGATTGCAGAATCTGGCACATACCACAGATATCGTATGTTTTACCTGATTTTTTTTGTGATTACGGAACTTTGTACATACCAAAGATATACTGTACTTGAATTCTTTGTGATCTTTTAATTTGCCACATACCACATGTACTCTGTACTTGAATTCTTTGCGATTGTAAAACCTGGTAATACCAAATCGATCTTGTGCTGAAATTCTTTGTGACTATAGAACCAGACACATACCACAGATATATGTCCTTGAATTATTTTTATATAATAATAATAATGATAATTCATATCTTTTCTATGGCACGATATCCAGTACTAATGCTGCTCAAAACGCCTTACATGTTGGGGCTAGATATAAACACAACATAAAAACATTACAACAGCTCAATCCAATGCGTTTACAGAAAGAATCAAAAAGCACAAACCACCAAACAATAAAAAAAGAATTAAATAATGCTTAGATTAAAATGAAATACATTCCATAAAACACACACACACACACACACAACGCACACTCACACACACATGCACGCGCGCGCGCGCCCAGACAACCACGTTAAAGACACGTTAAATGTATCAACTGCACTAAAACAAGATAACAAAAGTATTAAAAGATCTCCAGCATAAAACTCCATGTGGCAAACAGACTTTGGACTATCCACTGAGCCGAGTACAGAAATGTTTGCGGAAAAGGTGCGGGTTTTTTTTTTTTTTTTTTTTTTTTAAATAATAGAACTTGATACATATCACAGATATGTTCTATGTTTTTGTGATTACGGAACCTCGCACACAACACAAACATATCATACTTGAATTCTTTGTGGTTATATAATTTGGTACTATAACACATGTATGATGTAACTGAACTATTTCTGATTATATCACGCGGCACACGCCAATCGCAAATTCATATTGTACGTCGAAACTTTATAATTAAAAGATTGAGATATCAAGCAATAACTTTATGCAATAAGACACCTCAGATCACAGGCCTAGAACAAATATGCTCACACTCTTTATGATTATGGATCCACAGAAATAAAGTAATTGAACACGCCTTCACTTTTCGTGCTTGCACAATGAAGTCCAATTCTGTAATTAACTGTCACAGGTTGTGAAGACCAGATCTCAGCACAAACCACTGACGTGAAAATAATCACGCCTTCATCCGTCGTGATCACAAAGACACCGACGGAACTTTTCCATCCCACAGCATACACCCAACCTTCCAACCTTCCAGCGTATCACGATCTGAGGTTTATTTATCACTGACCAGTCGTTAAACGATATGACCGTGCCTGTCTGTCCAATGATGGTTCACGTTGTGTTCACCAGTACTCTGGGTCTGTCGTGCGGGACTTCAAAATTCACCGAGACAACAATGACGCCACAGTGGACTTTGCCAAGACAGTCATGAGTGTCGCCGCCTCACTTGAGGAATGAACACACACACACACACAGACACACACACACAGACACACACACACACACACACACAAAGAAAACAAAGAAAGAAGCAGGGGTTTAGTTTGGTGTGGACAGGAGCGGGTTCTGTCTAACAGAAAGGGCACACGACGTGAAATTGGACTGACGGGAAAGCGGCGTACCTTTTTTCACCGAACGGAATGTTTTCGGCCGGCTGACCGACTCGTGCTGTGCACGTGCTCCTTTTTTGTTTGTGTCCTTCGACACTGAACGAACGAGGGTGAATGAATTAAAGCAGACACAAGGAAAAGAGGAACAGTAAATCAAAACTCCGCGTGCAGCGTGCATTTTGCATACGTCGAAGAACCCACAGAAAAGTAGTCCCTGTCAAAATGCAGCGTAAAATGTCTCGATAACCAACTTCATTCATGTAGACACGTAAAAAGGCGGTAATAGGCCACCATAACTAAATAACAAGTGAAATAAATAAACGAACAGAAACAAAAAATGCAAAAGAGAAACAGAAAGTGAATAAGAATAAGCATGCAAACAAAAATCAGAAAGAGATGAGAGAGAGAGAGAGAGAGAGAGAGAGAGAGAGAGAGAGACAGACAGACAGACAGACAGACAGACAGAGACAGAGAGAGAGAGAGAGAGAGAGAGAGAGAGAGAGAGAGAGAGAGAGGTAAAAACAGGCTTGCAATTAGTGACCTCACACCTCGACTTAGTTTTGTCTCTTTTGTTTCTTTCTTTAAAAATATGTCAAATATAAACACATACGACCTCTTTCTCGCACACACACGCAACAAACCCCCCCCCCACCCCCCCCCCCCCCCCCACACACACACACAAAAACAAAAAAAACAACAACAACAAACGAACAAAAACAACCCCCCCCCCCCCCAAATAAAAAACAAAAAAACAACAACAAAAACAACAAAAAACAAAAAAACAACAACAAAAAACCCCAAAACAAACAAAACAAAATAAAACAAAAGAGAGAGAGAGAGAGAAGACAAATAAATACTGTCACACGTTAGCATACGCATTCCTGAAGGTGAAACGAGCAACTAATGATGGAGATGCGTCTTGAAGAGAGAGAGAGAGAGAGAGAGAGAGAGAGAGAGAGAGAGAGAGAGAGAGAGAGAGAGAGAGAGAGAGAGAGGAGAACAAGAGAATAAGAGATCTGGTAGTTTGATGGTGAGTTTGTTCATTCCGTTTCTTTCTCTCTTGCTGTGTTTCTTTTGTCTTTGTTCTACCCTTCTGTCCTTCTTTCCTTCCTTCTATTCTCCCTTTTTTCCCTTTCTTTCCTTCATTTTTTTAAATCCGATTTTCATTCACAATATCCTTTGTTTGCTCCATAATTTCTTTCTCTCCTTCTTTCTTTTTTCCGTCCGTCCGCCTACCTGCCTTGCTTTCTTCTTCCTCCATTTTCGTACATTCCTTTCTCCTTTCCTTTATTCTTTCCTTCATCCCTTTCGTCCTGTCTTTTGGATTTTTGAAGAATACACTCAAATTGTAATAATGTTACGGAAGAAGAAGAAGAAGAAGAAGAAGAAGAAGAAGAAGAAGAAGAAGAAGAAAGATTTCAACCACTTCGCCTCTGATTTTTTGTTGGAAAGTTCATTTGGAAGTTTGAAGGTGAAGGACACGGATCGACCAACCGGGCGTTCCTTTCACATCTTTCTTCTCTGTCATCCTCTGTGGAGAAAAAGCTCTCTGTCCTCACCTCCTTCAACATCTCTGTTGACATCTCCTTCCCTGTGGACTCATCAAAGACGGCCGGGACACAGCCAGGGGGCACTGGCAGCACACTTCCGGTGGCTGAGGGGAGGTTGGGTGGGGGCAGGGGAGAGAAGTCAGACAAAGTCAGTGTCTGTGCGCAGCATGCGTCTGTCCTTGTCTTTGTGTGCTTGTGATCTTCCTTTTCTTTCGATGCTTTGTATGCTTAGCGCTGCGTGACAGTGAGTGAGTGAGAGAGACAGAGACGGACAGACAGACTGAGACAGAGAGAGAGACAAAGAGACACAGAGAGACACGGCGAGAGAGAGAGAGAGAGAGAGAGAGAGAGAGAGAGAGAGAGAGGATGGGTGGAGGGAATAGAGGAGATTCTTCCCATAAGTGAACGTGAGGTTTGAGAGAGAATATTGACTGAGTCGAAGTGAGAAGAAACGATTTTGAGAGAAAGTCGATCACAGGAAAAAGAACGGTCGAAAATCGTTTAGATAATTTTTGGTCATTTGTCAACTCCTCTCCGTCTGTCTGTCTATATATATCTGTCCCTCTTTCTCTCTCCCTTTCTCTTCTGTCTTCGAAAGCGTTCTTATGATTATACAAAGAGCAAACATAATATTGTTTTGATATATTACAAGTCTAAAATTACCAGTGTACTCAATGGTCAAAACACAGAAACAATGTATAAAAATGGCCAGAGGAGGAAATATGAGGACAGAAAAGAAAGAAGGAGAAGAGGAAGAGGTAGGAGATATAATAGGAAAAAGATGATGAAGGTGGAGGAGAAAGAGAAGCGGAAGGAAGACAATGCATGATGAAGGCGAAAAAGCAAAAAGAGTGTAATTCTTTCTATTAAAAAAAAAGAATAAAAAAGTATTTGACGAAATCTGAGCATTTAGAAGTTTATGATTTGAATTTTCAAAGAAGACGAAGGCTACAGAAAAGGAAAACGAAGAAAAAACTTAAAGAATAGAAGAAGAAGAAAAATTGTAAAGAAGACGGAAGAGAAGAATAGGGATAAGATGAACGAGTAAAAGGTAGGGGAGATGAAGGCAGAGGATAACTAGGAAGAGAAGAACGAAAAGATGATGGTGATGATGGTGATGATGATGATGATGATGGTGATGGTGATGATGGTGATGATGGTGATGATGATGGTGATGATGATGCTTGGCTGATTAACTGAACCTCTAATGGGTTGATGTTTGTGCAGACTTTATGAAGGCCTTTGCACAATTCTACCCATCATAACCGAAGAGGAATGATGATGATGATGATGATGATGATAACAGAACTACTACTACTACTACTACTTATGATTAAAAAAATGATGATGATAATAATAAGTTGAACAGTGAGATACAAACACTATGGATGGGCGACGAACACTGATGTTGAGATTTGCTTCCTTATTCCGTTTGGTAAAATAAAACAAATGGCATGTGATACTGGCAGATAAACAACAGTGCCAGACACATCAATAGACTGTAGAAACATTAACCCCCCCAAAACCCCCAAGAAAACATATACGCGCAGGCAGACAGACAGGCACAACGTACACACACACACACACACGCACGCACGTACGCACACACACACACACACACACACACACACACAAGCACGCACTCACTGTTACAATGGACACAATATCGTTTTGGTCCAGTCCATGGATTTTTCATAAGCATTGGGAGGGAGGGATGTATGGTAATTTGTCCGGAACAATATTTTGATAGATGACGATACTGTGATGGTGATGATGACGATGATGACGATGATGATGACGATGACTATTGTTGTTGTTGTTGAAGCTGCTGTTTTGCTTTATCGTTTTTTTCTTTCTTTCTTTATCGCCACGCTTAATCTGTATTGATTTGCTGATGGCGCTGCTGCTACAACTGCTACTGCTACAACTATGACAACTTCTACTACTACTACTACTGTTTATTTATTTCTATTTTTATTGAGACATTTTGCTGCAGCAAATATTCTTGAAGCTCCATGCGCTTTACTACCCTTTACTACTACCACTGCTACTACTGTTGCTGCTGCTGCTACTGCTGCTACTTCTACTGCTACTACTACCGATGGTTCTACTAATTATGGTGATGTTGATGATGATGGGAGATTCCAATTCAAATTCTTTGACTGTCGGTCATTTTCTACCATATATATATATATATATATATATATATGATAATGATGATGACAACGTTGGCGAAGAAATATTCAATTTCAACTTCAACT
>NC_134880.1:37204729-37232229 GCF_041734735.1 Babylonia areolata
CCTTGTATAATCTTATAATATATATGCTTATTTCGGGATTCAGCCATGGGGCTTTTGTTATCAGCCTTGAAGTTTATAAACACACAACTAAATCAATCTTTGATTTTTTTTAACCACACACACACACACACACACACACACACACACACACACACACACACAGAGGCAGAGGCACAGTGACAGAGAGAGATTTATTGCTCGTAATTGCACAGGTCATTATGAAAAAATAAAACTCGAACATAGAACGAAATGTACGCTATGCAGTTGTTCAGATATGTTTACTCGGGCACACACATGTCTACTAAATAACCACTGTCGCTTTAACACGAGGATCAAGTGGATTAAGTGGCAAGATGATGTTACCAATAACAAAGTCATGGAGAAGGTTGACCTTATGGGCTTCGAGGCCATGTTTACGTTGGTCACGTCCCGTGCTTGGAAAGAAAACTCCACGATGCCAAAGAAAATCTTGTAATGAGAGAGTGAGCTCTCAGATTAAACAAGGCCATGGGGAGCGATTGGCGGGGGGGGGGGGGGGGGGGGGGGGGGGGGGGGGTAGGCACCGTGACTGGTACCATTTGGAGTCTGGCACTAGTGACAGGACCAGTTGGAGAGCAACCCCGTCAGGACTGCTGTGAGAGTCCCACTTATGAAGAGTCCAGGACGGAAGCGGTGGAGGGAAGAAGAAGAAGAAGAAGAAGAAGAAGAAGACGAAGAGGAAGAAGAAGAAGACGTGGGAAGAAGAAGGGTAACGGGCAATTGTGTTATACATTCTCTTTTTCCAGTAATAAGAAAGATGCGCTTTCCTATGGTATTTTCGTGTTTGTGTTGCTAAAAGAATGAATTAAAAAAGAAAAAAAATACGCAGAAAATAAACCCCTGACAGCGAAAAAAACAACAGTGAAGGAGGAGGAGGAGGAGGAGGAGGAGCAGAAGAAGAAGAAGAAGAAGAAGAAGAAGAAGAAAGCAAACTGCCAGTTCATTCCTGTTCTCCCTTGTCAAGAGCCTGCATATCGAAGATTTGGTCTTTACAGCCATTAGATACCATGCGACAATGGACGAACATCTACCCATTGACCTTCCTGCGAGGAAACTGCCATCATAGCAATTGCAACCCTCGTCTCGAATTTATACTGTTGCGTCCCCTTGACATATTTACACTGTCGCGTCCCCTTGACATGTGTATATTGTCGTGTCCCCCTGACATATTTACACTGTCGTGTCCCCTTGACATGTTTACATTGTCGCGTCCCCTTGACACATTTTCACTGTCGTGTCCTCTTGACATCTACATTGTCGCGTCCCCTTGACATATTTATATTGTCGTGTCCCCCTGACATATTTACACTGTCGCGTCCCCTTGACATATTTTCACTGTCGCGTGATCTTGTCATATTTTCACTGTCGCGTCATCCTGTCATATTTACGTATTTTCACTGTTGCGTCATCTTGTCACATTTACACTGTAGCGTATTCCTGTCATATTTACATATTTTCACTGTCGCGTCATCCTGTCATATTTACATCTATTCACTGTCGCGTCATCTTGTCATATTTACACTGTCGGTTTCCCCTTGTCATATTTACACTTGTCATGATTCCTTATCATAATCATAATCATCGTCAGCCGGAGCCAGTCTCACTGTGCACATGGTTACGGTGAAGCAGACACGATGCGGGCTGTTAAGCCAAATAAAACCAAGGGCTGTTACCCCAGGGAGGAAAATAAAAAAAATCTAGGTCTGTTACCCAAGATAAAAACTAGGCAGGTCATAAACGCAGAACACATTCCCGTGAGGAATGAGCGTCAGTGCACTGTTTCATGTCAGCCTGTTTACCTTCGTGTGAGAGTTGGCGACTTGGACACGTTCCTGCGACATCACGGTCCTCTGTCCATGTTTGGCATGCTGATAGACACACACACACACACACACACACACACACACACACAAACACACACACACACACTAACACACGCACGCACACACACACACACACACACACACACACACACACACACAAAAGAAACAAACAAACAAAAACACACACACACACACACAAAATGCATATATTCTTTGAATATATTTTCAATTCATGAATATATTGTGAATATGTTTCTGTGAGGAATATTTGTTAAAAATTGTTTTTTATCATACGATGTGTGTGTGTGTGTGTGTGTGTGTGTGTGTGTGTGTGTGTGTGTGTGTGTGTGTGTGAATTTTACATTTTTGGATTTCCAATTTTGGATCCATAAATGCCATGTACAAAATTAATGTTTCTGTGGGGAATGTTCAGTGAGAACTGTTTTATCACGTAATGGGTTAGTATATTTGCTTGATAGGTTTGTGAAATCTATGTCCGTGCATGCATGTGTGCGTATGTGCGTGCGTGCGTGCGTGTGTGTGTGTGTGTGTGTGTGTGTGTTTGTTATTATCTTTCTATTTTGTTTTCAATCTTTTATAACTGATAGACTATTTGATTCATTCTATGGCGGGATATCTTTTGATTGTCCTCTCTTACTTATGTTTCAAATGATATGTGTATGATTGTGGGGGTGTTTGAGTGAATGCTTTTTAGTGCTATTGTATAGCGCATAGAGCTTCAAAAATACGCGCTATAGCAAGACATCTTAATGAATAAAATAAACGCGCGCGCGCGCGCACACACACACACACATTATTTGTGTTTTTTTATTATTTAAATCAGAACATCCACCTCCACACACACGCAAAACAATACCAAACACACAGACACACAGAACCAACCAACCAACCAAACAAAAACTCAAACACCAAACACACTCAAGCACAAACACGCAGACACACACTTTCTCTCTCTCTCTCTCTCTCTCTCTCTCTCTCTCTCACTAAGAATGTATGTATGTCTATTTGTTTGCTTGTTTGTTCATTCGCAATCACATAGACACGTACGATGTACATGCGCATCATTACCAAACACACACACACACACACACGTTTGCTTTTTCGTATGTGTGTGTGTGTGTGTGTGTGTGTGTTTTCAAATAAAAAAACTTCGGCAAAGAGCCTCCTCCACACACACTCACACACAAAAAGACACAGGCATAAAAATGCATAAACACACACACACACACTCTCTCTCTTTCCCTCTCTCACTCACTCATACACAAACTTACGCAATGTATGTATGTATGTATATATGTATGTGTATATGTATGTATGTTAGTTTGCTCGTTTGTTTATTCGCACGCACACAAACAAAGACAGACACATATACAGAGAGATAGAAAGAGAAAGAGACAGACAGACAGACAGACACACACACACACACACACACACACACACACACACACACAGACACACACACCCACACACACAAGTTTTTCTTTCTTTTTTTTTCGATAAAAAAAAACAAACCAAAACTAAATAAACTTTGGCAAACATCCTCCTCCCAAGAAAAAGGAAGAAATCAGTTAAACTCAAAAATAAAAGAGAAAAAAAAAAGTTTCCTCCCAAACCGTGTGTACTTCTGTCCAATAAGGAAAGCTGCTCAAAAGCCTCCTTCCCATCACCATCCTCACATTCACGTCAACCAAACTATTCCTTACCCCCAATCCCCACTCCTAACATTAGGAAAGGGATTAGGAAGAAGCGCAATGTGAAGTGGGTGTGGGGGCTGGGGGCTGGGGGGGGGGATGGGGGGGGAGTCGTGCGGTGGTGGTGGTGAGGGAGGCGGGTGTGGGGGGTGGAGGGTGTGTGTGTGGGGGGGGGGGAGGACGCGGCGTCGCAGGGTGAGGATGGATGGTGGTGCAGGAAGGGGTTGACTAACTGCTGGACTTTTACGTCTAGACAGATTTAAGTATAGCTGTTTTGCTACCGACTATTTTTTTTTTTTCTCATGGGTATGAATTTGTATTTGTATTTCTTTTTATCCTAACAGATTTCTCTGTGTGAAATTTGGGCTGCTCGGCCCAGGCTGAGCGTGTCGCTACACTACGGCGCCACCCATTGTTTCCATTTTTTTCCTGGGTGCAGTTTTATTTGTTTTTTTCCTATCGAAGCGGATTTTCGAAAATAAAGAATGGGTGACTGTCCATCCTGATCTGTAATGTCAGTCTTACCCGAGTGAGGCGACAGACCTTCACTGACGAGCATACTTGTCAGCAGCAGTCAATGGGTTAAAATGGAAAGAAAAAAAAGGCAAATAAATATGTATGATAAATCAAAAAAGGAAAACAAGACAGCTGGGTGTGTTAGTAGGAATGGGGACACTAACTATACATTCTACATCCGTCCCAGTTAATCCCGCCTGTGCGATTGGCGCAGCAATCCAGTGGTTTAAGCGTTGTGCTTTCAGTTTAAACCCTAGTCGCGCAGCTTGGTGGGTTATTTAACTTTTAAGGGTAGAGTATTTTTCCTATATCTCCCAGGTCAACAGATGTGCTGGTCTGCTGGTACTTAAACCTACTCCATGTGCATGCGCATATAGAATACACAATACGCATGTTAAAGATCACAGAATCCATTTTAGCGTGGGTTATAGAAACAAGAACATGCTAAGCTAAGTACATCCCCGGATACGGAGTACGGTTGCCAGCATGGCGGGGGAAAGAAAACGGTCAAAATCATAAAAGCTCATTCATGGAGACGAGTGACGTGGGAGCTGCAGCCCACGAAAGAAGAAGAAAAAGGACAAGATTCCATCTTGCCTTGTAGCGTGTCGCGTTTGTTCAAAACTGCAGTGCATTAATCAAGCCACTGCGTCGATGAAGCCACAAGAACATCGTCCTACTGCCGGCTTCTAGACGACCAGTTCTATCAAAAACCATGTTGTTGTTTTTTGGAAAGGCATTGCCATGGCTGAAGTGTGTGTGTGTGTGTGTGTGTGTGTGTGTGTGGTATGCGTGTGTGTGGGCGCGCGTGCTGATCTTTTGAGGGATTTGCAAAGCCAAATAACAATGCAGACATGGAGAGTGCTGATATGGGCTCATGTTATCAGAAATCTGTCCCGCCAGCCTTTATCAGAATAATTGAATTTCTGTGTAAGAATGCATTTGTTTGGTTTTTAGAGGAAACGATTCCCACCACCCACCCTTCCTCACGCGCACACATAATCATTCCCCCCTCCCCCCCGCCTCCCCTCCTCAACACACACATACTCACACATGCAGCACGCACACTCACACAAAAAAACACGCACTATCACTACAACAAACCACCACCACTACTCATAACGGACAAACACACGAATGTGCGTGCACACATACATACACAGAAGCGGGAACGCGTGTGCATACCCCCCGTCCCCCATTCTCCATCCCCCACACACATTTACGCATGCAGCTCGCACACACACACACAAATTTGGCCACACGCACGTACACATGATTAAACACGCACTGCGTGTCTGCCTTTCTCTAACACTCTTTGTGTGTGTGTGTGTGTGTGTGTGTGTGTGTGTGTGTGTGTACTCGCGCGAGTGTGCGTGCGCTCACGCGTGTTTAGCTTTTATAACAAAAAGAGTTAATGCCCTCCACTGCTCCCCCCCCCTCCACCCCGTCCCCCCTGCCCACGTCTCCATCGGCACAGCAGGATATGAGAGGAAGCGTGTAGGCTCTTACTCTATTTCGTGTGATACGGGGACAGTTCATGTAAATGATTATGGCATCGCTAGCACTGATAGTAATGTGAGTATAACGACCCCCCTACACCCACACCCCGCACGTGCACAGCCACAGAGACACATATTCCCTCACAAACACACTTGCACACTCGAGGCACTCATAAACGAACAGACACAGAGACACACAGCACAACGAACAGACACACAGAACAGACACTTGCACACACAGAGGCATTCATAAACACACACACACACACACTCACAGAGACACAGCACGGACAGACGGATGCAGAGACACAGCACAGACAGCCAGCTGCATTTCCACGCATTCAGATTCCTACGCGCCCCAAATGGCCAAACACTCATAGAAAAAAACCAAAAAACTAGCAGCGATTTCATGTGGTTTGGTGCGTGGTCTTCAGGAATTTCCCTGCTTCGGTTCTGTTGGTTTGTTTTGTTTATTTTAAATTTTTTATATTTTTTTTAGGATCAACCGTATTCCGGTCAATAATGTAAATAATGCTTCTAGCTGTTGTTTTCAGAAATACCGTATTGTAGTAATGAGTTGGTTAAAATATCTTGTTCGAAGGAAAAGATGTTGCTGTTGCTCAGTGTATGTGTATGCCTATGTGTGTGTGCGCGCGCGCATGCGTTTGTATGTGTGTGTGTCTGTGTGTATGCATGCGCTTTGTGTGTGCGCATGCTCACATGTGTCTGTGTGCGTGCATGTGTGTTTGTGGAATATATTGGGTGGTATGTTTATGCTTGCGTCTGTCTGTCGGCGCGTTTAGGCAAGAGAGGAAGCTCAGCAATCAGAACTAGCATGTTCCTCCAACCAATTACCCAAACACAGTAATTCAATTATCTCCAAAATGACGACCGGAAGACAAATTCCTCGACAAAAGTCCCCGCATCTTTAATTCATACTAAGCTAGCTTTGCAAGTCTTCCAAACAGAAAGCATATAACTGAATGAATGCTGTTCTATGCCGACGTTTGTGTTATCAACAAACAGTAAAGAGTGGTAACTCTCTCCAGTCACAAGATACACAACTGCAAGTCAATGCTGCTTACGCCACCGATTCAGCGAGCACACAGGTAAATTGGAACAAACCCATACACTTCCTCAAAATACAGGAAGCGCCGGGCCTGTCCTTATACCGATCATCCGACATGTGCACACAGCAGCAAGACAGAAGAAATGCGCAAAAACAAATAAGCTTTTATTCAGCTTCCTGTGTGTTTTGTGTTATTACTCTTGTCGTTCGAGTTTCTTCTATCTTGATGGATGCTATTTTGAAATACGTGGGCGAGATATGATAGATGATGCGCAAGTTGCATCGAATTCCGGGAAAAGGGGGTGGGTTAGTGCAAATGTCCTACGTATTTTCCGTCAGTTCACTTTTTTTTTGTTTCAACTTCATTTCCCTAATGGAGGGCACTGTAATCACATGGAATAGCTGCGATGTTTGCGACTGTTGACATGAATCATAGGTGGGTGGCAGTGTGCTGTACTGTAAAATAGTATAGTACAGGGTAGTATGGTGTGGTGTGGCGTGGTGTGGAATGGTGTGGTGGTGGTGATATATATATATATATATATATACATATATATATATATATATATATGTGTGTGTGTGTGTGTGTGTGTGTGTGTGTGTGTGTGTGTGTGTGGTTTGCTAGTCACATTTTGGTGTTTTACACGTAACATTTATGTAAAGTGTTATGCAAAGAAATGTTTTGTAAAGCACCCTGAGAAGATTTTTGGACATCGTGCCATAAGAATCCATTAGTATTATTATTGGTGTTGGTAGTAGTAGTAGTATAGAAAAGTGTGGCGTAGTGTGTGTGTGTGCGTGCGTGCGTGTGTGCGTGTGTGTATGTGTGCGGTGTAGTATAGTGTAGTATAGTATAGTATAGTATAGTATAGTGTGGTGTGGATCGTGGTTTACTGTCGTGTGGTGTGGTGTGGTGTATAGTATAGTGCAGAGTGTGTGTGTGTGTGTGTGTGTGTGTGTGTGTGTGTGTGTGTGTGTGTGTGTGTGTGTGTGTGTGTGTGTGTGTGTTATACAGCCAGAGCAGTCACAGACAGAGACCTACCTTTCACCATGATGTGGAGCAACACTTGAAACATACTTCTGGAAATGACTATCCAGAGCTACTTTTCTCTTTTTAAACTGAAACTTTGTTCTACGGGCCGCGGCTGGGTTGCATAAGCGATCAGGGCGTTTCAAAATACGTCAGACAGAGGAAAATCTTTAATACTAAGCAAACGTAGCACTGCTAAGACCGAGCGTTAAGAATTTTCTGAAATCTAAGACGATCTTAACTGCGCTGTTTTTTGTATTTTATTATTTTTTTTTTAGCGTGTATATATATTAGCAATTTTCTTTTTACTTCTTGGTCCAAAAACTTGACGTACAAAATCTAGGGAAATTTCTTAACGCAAAGCAAACTTAGCGCCGATAAGATCCTTTATGCAACCCAGCGCAGCTCTGCAGATCCTTAAAACTGAACGCCAGGAACACGAACACGGACGGAAAATGCAATACACGCCCACAACGTGACTGATTCCGCTCACACAGACCAAACTAAAATCAGTTCTTAAGTCTTCATGGGTTGGAAAAAAAAAGCGGATCTGATCCGTTGCTTGCTAAGGAATTGGGCCTAAAGTTTACGTTTCTCGGAGAGGCATCATTGCGTTCGGACAAATCCATAAACGCTGCACCACATCGGCTTGGCAGATGCCTCCTGACCAGCAGCATAACCCAACGAGCTTTGTCAGGCCTTGGGTACATGCAGTTTGTGTACCTATCAGAGTGGATTTCTTCTACATAATTTTGACAACACTCACGTTGCCATGGGCCTTTTTTTCTTCCCAGTGCGCCAAGTGCGTGCTGCACACGGGACCTCAGTTTATCACCTCATCCGAATGACCTGACGCTCACTTTGATTTTACAGTCAAACTTTGGAGAAAGGGTGAGACCGGGATTTGAACCCAGACCCTCACGGACACTGTACTGACAGCCACACTAAAGCCAATTTTTTTTTTTCTGAAAACGTCTTCACCGGTGATGACGTAAACGCTGGGAACCGAAAGCTATGTCATGACGATTACTGGATCGAATGTGGATACTGGAAATATTTCCGCCACCCTCTCTCTCCCTTTCTTGCTTTCGTCAATGAATGCTCACAACTCTGTGGGTCAGCACCACCTCTATTGAGCGATGGACTGACAATCTATGGGCTGTGGGCTGCCACGCCCACTTTAGCTGGTTTCAACATGCTCACCACGTAAAAAAAAGAAAAAAAAGCACAAAAAAAGCGGCATGATCACTGTGATTACTACTACTACTACTTCTACTAATGGATTCTTATCCTATACAGCACTTTATCCAGAAAGCTGCTCTGTATGCTTTACAAACGTAGACATACTGTTCTAAATAACACATAACGTTATGTCCCTTGTCTCAACAAATGGAATATGGGTTACTTTTCACACGTGGAAGGAAGTGGGCGTCGCCATAGTGCAGCGCCACACCTTTTTTCTGCAAGTGTAAACTATTTATATTGCCATGATTTTTTTTTCTATCTTTTAAATTTTTTTTTTTTTATGGGAAACGACTTTTGTCGCGGGAGCGCTTTAGATTTGTGACATCTGAATCACTGTTAACTGTTAGACTGGATTACTGGGCTGTCACTATTAAACATATGTTATCAGTGTAATGAAAATAATAGTAAAACAACAGCAAAACAACAACAAGAACAAAAACTAACAAACACAAACAAACAGGACCACACAGGATTCAAGATCTAACTCTACAAACTAAAGGATCCCGAAGCAGCAGAGGCCTTCCAAACTATGACAGGATGTAGATTTGCTCCCATCACCATCTTCGACGCTAATGCTGACATATATGGATATGATGATCGATACTTCAACACTGCATTGACCGACACAGCCAGCGAGATTCTCGGCAAACATCGACCGGCAAAGAAGCCCAGGGTCACGGCAGATGTTCCGGACCTATGTGGCAAAAGAAGGGAGCTGAAGAAGAAGAACAATGAGGTAGATAGCTATGAACCAGGAGATCATGAAAAGGGCAAAAGAGAAATGGGTCGAAGAGCGGTGCCAAGACATTGATCTGAGACAACCTGAAAGCGAACAACAGGAACAGAGCAAAAAAAGAAATGGACGAAGAGCAGTGCCAAGACACTGAAGACAGCCTGAAAGCCAACAACGGAAAAAAGAAAAGCGTACAAGCTTAAAAGCTTGTGGAAGACTTGATAAGCACCAATAAGGGCATTCCACAATTATCCAAGGCAATGCAGGGAACTGTCTGACGGAGGAGCAGGATATCCTGAATAGATGGGCTGAATACTGCTCAGAGTTGGACAGCCACAGACCCACAGGGGATTAAACCATTATGAATGTCCCTCCAACAAATGACAGCGACGAACACCCCATCCTCCGCGAGGATGTCGAGGCAGCAGTGACAGCACTGAAGTTAGGAAAGTTGCTAGGAGTGGAAAACAGTCCGGCACAACTAGTACAGACAGGGGGAGAAGCCATGGTCAACGCCCTCGCCACAAACTGCATCAAGACCTGGCGGACTGGAGAATGGCCGACACCATGGACCCAATCTATTGTCATTACTCTCCCCAAGAAAGTCAATCTACACCAATGCCCAAACTATTGCATCACCAGCCTGATACGCCATTCGAGCAAAGTCACGTTGAAAATCATTGTGGACAGACTGAAACCACAAGCGGATGAATAGGTAGGATTCAGACCAGGGCGCAGCACAACAGAATGAGTCTTCAAACTCAGAATACTGTGCAAGAGGTACCTACAACAGCAGCAAAACCTACATCACGCTTTCGCGGATTTTAAGAAGGCCTTCAACAGGGTATGGTATGAAGCCTTGTTGACAACTATGAAGTTGTACAACATCAACCCCAATCTGATTAAGGTGAGACAGCGTCTGAATGAAAAAGCCAGTCTGCTACAATGGCAGCATTGAATACTGGTTCATAATTTCTGTTGGAGTTAGACAAGGCAGTCTACTATTTCCCACTCTCTTCAACATCTTCCGGGAGAGGATCATGACTGACACACTTGAACACCATGAAAGAACAGTCAGCATCGGTGGTAGGACAATCACCAATCTGTAACGGGTAACGCTGGGTATAAAAAGTGGAGCGCCCATCCATCTTCTCATACCCACACGTTTTTAAAAAAAAAAAGAAAAAAAAAAAAAAAGGCGGACATCTTAGTCGGGCAGAAATGATACGGTAAAACTGATTTGGAAATGTGTGTATAAGGAGTGGTGCGCCCACTCCACTTTCTATACCCATATTTAGAAACAATATGACATGTGCAAATAGTTATTAAAACTTTTGGGATGGTATAGTGTTACCTAAGCTGCGTGTGGGGAAAAACGACCAGTCGGTGGGAACGGGGGCTTGAAGCGGGGAAGAGGGGTGGTGGGGGTAGTAACGTGGGAGTGGTGATGGTGGGGTGGGGAAGGATATTAGGGGAATGGGAGGGGTAGAGGTTAATGAAAGGGGGAAAGTGTGATTCAGGGAAACAAGACAGTCAAGACAAAGAAAGTGGCGGTGTGGAAACCGAAGAATTTGGACAGGGATTATGCAAAGATGGGAGATAAGACAATGCTGCTTGTAGAAAGGCAGAACGAACTGGACACAAACGGAACAGCGTATATATGAGAACAGTAACAGAACCAGAAATGGCAATGACGTGAAAGCTTTGGAAGGGGGAAGAGACAGAGATAGCTACAAGAACACAAATGAAAATGGTTATGGGCAACAAAGGCAGGATGAGGCAGGATTAAGGCAAGGTGAATGATAGAAGTAAAGATAGATTAAAAAAAAAAAGGTTGACTGGGTCATGGAGCAGAGTTGGGGTACATATAAGATGAAATGAGTGAATAGGGATGGGCTGAAATAGGGGGTGGGGGTGGGGAGGTGGGAGGGGGGGGGTTATGAGAAGGGGGTGCAGAAATGGCTGGGAATAACCACTTGAAATAGAGTGGAGAGATCGATATTCGAAACGATTTTTTTAAAATCAGGGAAATGTAAAGAACGAACGAAATGTATAAATGCACTGAAAGAAGACAAAGTTTATCACGAAAACAATATTGAAACAATAAAAACATCAAGTCCAGCACTCAATCGAAAGAAGAAAACAAATCCAGAGAGGGATCACACACACACACACACTCTCTCTATCACGCGCGCGTGCTACGAAACATTGACAGACATGAAAAATCAGATATTACTCACATAATGATAGAATAAGATATGAATAGAACGAAGACACACCATCTGAGAAACACACTGTTACTGACTTGAACACAAAAAAATCTGTCATCTATTGTGTTACTCGCAGTTATTTTAAGTTCTTGGAATAATACCGTTTTCGGAAACCGATCTAAAAATTAGATGCATGAACAGGTAACAACACACATGTTTGAAGCCAAAAAAGTTCAATTTGAAATAAATTTAGTCAATCGGATAACATGGTTAATGTATTCCACAACAGAACAAAGCCGTGTTTAAAGAATATACAGATTTCAAGTTTATTGTGTCTCATTTGTTCAAAAATATGGTTCATACCACAGCCTTTTATGTTTATTCTGGGATTACAACCATGAATAAATATACAGGCAGAAAATACATGGTTTTACGTCCGAGAAAACAGACAGCCGAATACCCTCACCTATCCGATTATGTTCATCATACGAATTGGAAAGAAAAGAAAAAAGAAAGAAAAAAAAACAAAACAAAAAAACAAACTTTAAAGCCACATAGCCCTCTTTCCAATGATAACGAACTGACGTGAAAAAATATCAGAAAAGCAATGGAAAACAAATGGCCGTAACAAGAACTCCTCGACAAGGTTGGGGTCACGTTTAAGGATGGGTCGCCTGAAGGGTGCAAAAGATACTGACGAATAAATCCGCACTTGATTTTGCAAGTGGTGAGGATTTTATTGTTAACGATGGTCAGAGTAAGTTGTGACAAAGGGATCGAATAGCAAGATATTTTATGTCTCGTCTAAAGAACGGAATCCGCTGTGAATGGAACAGAGAAACCAAGGATTCAAAATGAGAGAAAAAGAGAAAAAGACTGAATGCTTCAGATGAAAAGGGAAGAAGAATGAAAATAGAATAGGGGAGGAATGGGATGGAGTAAAAGGTAACTGGGCTGGTGTGAAAATGTGAGGATAACGGAATAACTTATCTCGGGAACAATATAAATCAAAAAAGGTTTGCAGGAATCGAACCCCCTTTACCAGTGTAGCACTGAATATCTAACCCCGATACTACTGATGCTGCGCGAGGAAATAAAAGTGAGGGGCAGTTTAACCTCTTGGACAGGACTGGAAGGGCAGGACATAGTAACATTTAACAAGAGAAGAAAACAGTATGGCATATAAGTGAAATGGCAGGACTGTAATCGTGTGCCACTGGGAAAGGGGTAATGGTGGAAGGCGAACAGGAAAGACAAGGTTATAAACCAATAGGAAGGAAACTGGGGAGAGTTAAACAGAGAATCAGGCTGAAATGACGAAATCGCTTGTCAAATATGAAAGGTTGGTATGTGCGTTAAGGAGGTTGATTCTGGCAAGACAGGGTAGACTGAAAATACATGGGCTTTGGAAGCAGATAACAGGCTTAAATCCCTTTTGCAATGGGTCGCAATAGGAAAGATAACATGAACTGGCAGGATTGGGAAGAAATTGTGAAACCATAGCAATGAGCAACATGGTGAAGGGATAGGAATTACAGATAAAAGGAATGAAAACGGAAGAGGCGAAGGAGGGAGAAATGGGAAGAGGAATGATTAAAATGGAGTGAAAGAGACTGGGCAGGGTGTTGGGGGAAGTAAGTGGAAAGGGTGGAGATGGACATGAGGGAAAGCGGAAGGTATATAAGAAAGCGGTTGGGCTTGGAATGGAGGAAATGAGAACGGGAACTGCTATGCCTGAGCATGGGAAAATGGGTGGGAAACCAGTCTTGTCAGCATGGGGGGGTTGGGGGGTTGGGGGGGGGGGGCGTAGAAACTGTAAATTAAATGGCGAGAATGGAAAGATTGAGTGTTTGGAGAGAAAATTAATTGACTTGAAGGAAGAGTTCGTTACAGAGAGAGAGTGAGGGAGAGAAAGAGAGAGAGAGAGAGAGAGAGAGAGAGAGAGAGAGAGAGAGAGAGAGAGAGAGGATTATGGAATGGAAGGCTAAGGATATGCCTTTCAAGTCAAACCTCTACAATCAAAAATGAATCGTACACACAAAATAAATCAATGCTGAAACTACTCAAACAATCGTTCATCTGTTCCTTATTTGGCTTTCTTTCCGAAGAAAAAAATGGTTTAGTGTCAATGTCTCCTGGACACTTGACTGCAATAATGACCGAGTACCAGTTCTGAAACTATCATAATTATACATGAAAACATTTTTTTTATTGAGAGATGTAATAATCTGATTATATTTACGTCAATTTGGATCATACTTTTCTTGCAGAAGGTTTCATTAATGATAGTCGTTCCGAATGTTTGATTAAAAAAAATATATAAGACGTTACAACAGGTGATTTGATCTGGCTCCAAAGTAAAACCGCAAGTTTTCCAGCAATTAATTGCACAAAAAAAGAGGTTGGGAGGGGTGGGGGGTGGGATAATTTTCATTTGATTAGATTTTAATTGGGTGAAAAAGTCCTTCACCGACAGCCATTGCGCATGCATTCGATTGCAAGGTTTGTTTTTCTTTCTTTCCTGCTGAAAACTTTGGATCCTTGAATCTGAAGCGAGTGAATATGAACAGAACGGTGGTCGGGACATGAGATGTGGGAAAGTCAACAGTAGGGACAGGAACAGAATTCCAGCATGCAGGGATGATACATACTGCAGCCACTAAAGTCCCTTCACTTTTAACTATTCAAAGGCGATAATACGAGACGAGATCAGTAGCAAAGACGCTTGACCGACGATCGAAAGTATGTCAGTCACCAGCATAACCACAATTGTACTCTCCAAGCGTGCGTGATCTTCAGCCCCAATAATTATGACTTTGATTTTGAAGTATGACCTATGTATGGAATAGGAAATATGTATTAGACATTTAATGTTATAGTTCTCACGTTGTTTTTCATTGCTTAAAAAACAAGCAAACCCCCCCCCCAAAAAAAAAAAAAAAAAAGAAAGAGAGAGAGAGAGAGAGAGAGAGCGAGAGAGAGAGAGAGAGAGAGAGAGAGAGAGAGAGAGAGAGAGAACAACACCAAAATACAAACAAAAACCAAACGATTTAAAAAAATATTGAATGGAACTTTAATGTGACTTTTTGAATGTGGAAAAAACAATAGCTAGAAAGGACGAGAAGTATATGAAATGTTACGAGAAAGGACTGGCAAGGGAATGAGGAAAAAAAGTTTTACTAGCGTCATAAACACAACTAAACACACAAAGACTCTGGACAGTATGGAGAAAAAATGCTTCCCGATGAACCCCAGCTCAGCACCCATCAGATGTCGTGGACACACCCGGGCAGGAACAGTGCGTTCTGGAGTGTCGTCCGTGAAGGCCGGGCGACAGTGGGTTTTCCACAACAATGAGGATTCCTTTGTGAGAAAGTGTGTGTGTGTGTGTGTGTGTGTGTGTGTGTGTGTGTGTGTGTGTGTGTGTGTGTGTGTGTGTGGGGAGGGAGAGAGAGAGAGAGAGAGAGAGAGAGAGAGAGAGAGAGAGAGAGAGATTCTCACGGAAAGATTTTAGGCATTGCCTAGTCTTCCAATCTGTCCTTGTGACAAAAACAATAACGATAAGATAATAATTATTACGGCAAATACTACTATTACTATTACTACTACTACTGCTACTACTAGCACCACCACAACTACTGATAACAATAATAATAATCATCATCATTATCATAAAAATGTAATAAGGGGAACATAGTCACACTCACAGACCCACCCACCCACCTATGCACATACTCATCCCCAAACACACACACCCTTATGCACATACGTGTATGCACATAAATTATACACACATGTATGTAAATAAAATTATTAGAGAGAGAGACAGACAGACAGACAGACAGACAAGCAGGCAGGCAGGCAGGCAGGCTGGCACACACACACACAATGATATGGAGACGGAGAGAGAGAGAGAGAGAGGGGGAGGGAGGGAGAGAGAGAGAGGGAGAGAAGGAGAGAGAAAGAGAGAGAGAGAGAGTGAGAGAGAGAGAGAGGGAGGAATGAAAAGAAGAATGGGTGGAATGATTTTTTAGTCAATGCGACAATCTAAGTGGAGAACCACATACTTGATATTGTTTTAAGAAATGATACAATATCTGCAAAAAGTGCAGTACGCCTGTGGCCCACCTGCTTTACCCTTTCTGATGGACCAAGACAGACTAACACATACCGTTAACCTGCCTTCTGTGGATGGAGGGAAACGATGCATGTGCATAAACAGTTCAAGCTGGTGCAGCTGAACTGTACGAACCAGATGGAAGAAACAGGTCACATGGCCACAGCAGCTGTCAGAATCAGAGGGCAGAACAATGGAATAATGGTGTCTCCCCGTCGGACCGACGGACGAGTTGGCAGGCAGGCTTATCTGTCGATGTGTGTCCTCATATGGGAGAAGAGGCTGATTCTGGATGCACAGCACTTCCCACAGGTGTTGCATGGAAAAACGTCTCCAGAAGTTGAGCCTTGCTTTCTTCGCTCACGCTTCTCCTTAATGGCCAGCGTTCTCTTGTTTTCAAACGTCTGTATGCCACTAGAGCACAGCATCTTCCAGCAAGAGCGGTCAAGGGCATCAGTTTCCCAGGAAGCGATTTCTATGTCACATGCTTTGAAGTTTGTCTTCAAGGTGTCCTTGAAGCGCTTGCAGGGTCTTCCAAGTTCGCGGTGGCCTTCCTTCAGCTGGCCATACAAGAGCATCTTCGGGATCCTGCTGTCTGTCATGCGGACAACGTGTCCTGTCCAGCGTAGCTGGCACTGGATCAGCAGGCTTTCAATGCTGGACAGGCCGTTCCTCTCGGCAGAAACAGTCCATGCAGAAACACAACCAGACGTCACGGAGCGTTGTGATCACGGGCTGGCTGTCAAACAGGAGCAGAGGAACCAGAGCCACGCCAGGGAACTTGTCTTTGGTGACTGCACACAAAAGATCAGTTTATTCTTCTTCTTTTCTTATCAGGAAGATTTGTGAAACGTCCCCTGCTTTTCGTGCAAAAAGTAGTTAAACTGATCACCCAATAAGGAGAACAACAACAATATCAATATAAGTTATTACTTATGTGGCGCAAATTCCCCATATTTGTGAGGTGCTCTTCACACTTAATATGAAACAGGTTTCAGTTTCGGCTTTGCTTTTTTCAGGCCTTGACTGCATGCACACATACACACACACACTTATCAGCGTGGATTTACTTTAGAATATTTTGCCAGAGGACACTACTCACGATACCACGCCTTGACGCTCAGTTTGATTTTCCAGTCAAACTCGGGAGAAAAGGCTGTATCGGTATTCGAAATCACTCAGTAACTGTACAGGCAGATATGCGCCTTAACCATTCTGCCACATTCCTCCGTGAAACAACACTGCAACAGTGCATATGGCACACAACAGCACATGAAGACACAAAAAAGAAAAAGAAAAAAAAAACAAAAACAAAAAAACAAGGAAAAACATGTCACCAAGAATATTCCAAATTGCAAAAGCGGTCAGTCCACACACACAAATAAAAACACATGCATAAGATATGCCCGACACACGCGCACGCATTCTCGAGCGCATGTACACGGAAAACACACACACGCGCACGGGGTGGGGGGAGCTCAAGAGGGAGTGGGCGTCGGGTTGTATGATTAAAGGGGATAAACGACCATGCTAAGTCACATCTAAAGGCCATAGCTAAACGACCTCTGTAGCAGCAGCAGCAGCATCTTCATTCCCATTAACAAAATACAGGAGAATAAAACAAGCGTATGCTAAGATGTGGCCTTTCACACCTTAATCTCATGCTTATCTTTTCCATTTCCTTCTGCACGTCCATGCTTGTAATCTTTTTCTTTGCGTTCGCTGTCACACAGTCAGCCTGTATCTTGTGAAGAACAGAGCTGTCCTCTCCAGGTCTCACTGGCTGCCATAGACTTTGGTCCTCAGTTGAGTTGCTTCTGACCATACCGCCTGTCTTCTTGATGGCACCTCTGAAGACTGTGATCGGCTGTCTTGTCTTGACCACAGGAAGCAGGATGGGGAGGATGCCAGCCTGAACCACTTTTCACATGAGTCTTGATTCCGCTGTAGTTGGTTCGGAATCTCACCAGGATCACTTGCTGCTCTCTGGACAATATGACGGAAGTCGTCACTTTTCTGTCTGAGGCTTCAGGAGTGAGGGTCCACTTTTCACAGAAGCTGACTGCTTTTCCTTCCTGCGCTCCTGTTTTTGCCTGCTCATCTACCCTCTCGTTTCCTTGGGGACTGCTCTTCTGGATTTTCCTGCCCGTTGCAGAGATTTTGTTCAGGTGGGTGAGCCTTCCGTTCTTCATCACATGGAACACAGAGAGGGTACCCGAGAGGAAGACCTCTTGACGGCATGAATCTTTGGAGCACTGAGTCATGTGGACGGCTCGCATGAGTACTGTTGAGTGTATGAAGTGCGAGGATTAATCTAATAGAATCTAATATTGCTCCGTTATGTTTTTCTCAGTGTGTCCTCTTCTTGCTTCCCGGTGTTTGGGGATGGGGTGCGTTAACTCAGTTTGGCTCATCGACTGATGTGATTGTTGTCAGCAGTTGATGTTTCGCATAATTGGAATCAGAGTAGGCATTGCTAAGCACCACCAAAGTGACCCAGCAGCAGTGGACAGTCCGCTCATGTCAATCTTGATTACCGTTCCTTGTGGAGTACTGGATTCGGGACAGCGAAAGTACAGCCGTAGTGTAGCTTTTTGTCGAGGAATCGGTATGAACGGCGTCAAGCATGTGAAAACAACCAATAAAAATCTATCAGTATTGATGATGGGGTAGCAAAATAGCTTTAAAAAGTCTGTTTCGATTGCTTTCGAGACGGAAACGTTTTTCATCAGGCTGACACACATAACATATAATTCGTTATTTTCATTCAGGGCAATAAAAGGCAACCGCCTGCACTGAAGAAGAGCCTGTGGCTCGATACGTTGCCTCTTATCTCCAGTAAGTCGACTTTTACCAAGATTCTTTTGGTCTACCTCCAACCGCCTACATTTATGAATTCCATTAGACAGAGGGAGGGGCAAAGACACACAGAGACATACACAGAGAGAGAGAGACAGAGTTGAAACTTTGGCACTTTAGTGCCATTGGCCATGAGGTCCTTATGACATGGGTTAATGCGTCAACATATTTTCATTGCATAACAAAATATCAGCATAAACGAATGAATATTGTAACAGAAAATACAAAACAAATGGACATTTCTTTCCTTGACCATAAATGGTAGCAATCAAGAGGCCACCACGGACCACATCTCCGTTCATTCTTCCATCAAACGGATTCGATTACTGGTTACAGAGAAAAATGTGAAATATATATGACCACTCGGTTTGTAGCTGTGAGTAGTGATTTTTGCCCGATCTTCAAAGCTTTTGATATACATTTTGCCACCAGGTCTATCACGTCATTGTTTCCCGATGTTAACATGCTGAAGGTCTTTTCTTTTTGCAGTATCTTATTTAATCATTCATTTATTTCTCAAGCCATCATTAAATTTACAATCAAACATAACATTAATTCAATCATTAGCTGTGGAGTTACACAAAGGGCACGGTGAATCTGGACATACCTGGCATAAGCCATTTTTGTTGGCATTACAGGCAAGAGTTTTGAATCTTAATTGTGCAATCGTTGTGCGATGCCATTGGTTCGTTACAAGATTTTATTGAGATTGGAATATACTTTTAAGTGAATGGAAACAACTGTACTTATGAGAGAGAGAGAGAGAGAGAGAGAGAGAGAGAGAGAGAGAGAGAGAGAGAGAGAGAGAGATTAGCTGAGACAGAAAGACATGACAGAGGAAGGAAAAAGTGAATTAAGAGGAAAATGTACAGCACACACCCTGTGTTTGAAAGAGCTGTCTGCACGCAGTATTGGGGCGGGAACGGGACATTCAGTGGCAACAAAAAACCCCGACAGGGACTGTGATCATGCCAGTGGGGACTGAATCTGAAAGGCAAAGGGGTTTTATTTTCATGATTACGAAAAATAGTTGAATAGATGGATAGAGGTGAACAGTTATCATACTGACAGAGACGGTGGACGGGAAAAGAACGAGGAAGAGAGGGGGCGGGGGACCTGGTTTAAAACACACACACACACACACACACACACACACACACACAGAGTTATCATTTTGGGAAGATGCATTTATGCAAAATGAACATCTGGAAGGATAATTATTCATAAAATACATTCACCGCCTGGAAAGATTATAAAGCATAACCACCACACAACCATACGGATAAGCATAACCATGTTGTTTTTTGGGTGTTTTTTTTTTTACACTGTAACCATATGACATTTTTCGATACAGTAGCAACCTGCCTTATTACTGCCTTAAGAATCTGGCTGGAAGAGAGTGACGGGGGGAGGAGGGGGATGAGGGGAGATAGGGAGAGAGAAAGAGAACCAGGGTACTGAGATTATTATACATTATTCCATCGGGCACTGGGATGGAAAACAAAACACTACAAAGAAAACGAAACAACGGGGATGGGGTTACATGGAAAATATCAAAGAATTATCAACGATAAAGAAATCAAAATGAAACACAGATACGCAGGATACCAATGAAATAGACTAACAAGTACGGCAATAAGGAAAGGACTACTGCAGGCCTACATACCTTTGTGTGCATGAAGGCAGTGTGCGCAATATCGGGGCTGGAACCCAGCCTGCATAGGACCAGTGTGGAGGGCGCTCAGTAGCCTGGTCAGGTGCTGTAGTCATGGCAGTGTGGATGAATCTAGATCAAAAGCAGAGGTTTGTTTTCATCGTGGCTGCACAGATACATAGATGGATAGATATGGATAGACAGATCAGCAGAGAGAGAGAGACGGAGGGCGGTGGAAGGGGAGAGAAAAGGGGCGGGGGCGGATTAGACAGTTCATTATAGCGCAAAGAAACTAGTAAGTGCGTTTCCATGAGTGATTAATAAATTTTTTTTCAGATAACACTCACTCAAAACGTTGCATATAAACGTTGCGTACACACTAGAGACGCGTATAACTATGATTTAAGATAAAAGGTGCAATGAACATCTGATTCTTCATAAATATTCGCTGTATCAATGGACATCCACTCCGATAATTGTTGGTTTTGATCATACATGCCCGCACACACACACACACACACACACACACACACACACACACACACACACACTAAAACGCATACCCCACACCACACACAAACACCTTTTTGAGAGTGTTCAGAAAATGTGCACCATCATTCATAAATGAATGGTGGCCTTGTGGTTACGTGACAGACTGGGAAGCGAGAGAATTGTTGTCATGCACTTTCCCTGGGGACAGCAGCCCGAACTTCATACACAGAAATGTGTCGTGACAAACAGTGCAATGCAATACATAACTACCGCAGGCTGTCGCACCATCACCACCACTACCATTGAGATATCGGCTATATCCACATTTCCCCCCACCACTCCTCTCTGTAACTGACAGAGTGAATGTCCACGCCTCGTTGTGGGCACTACTCAGTCGTCTTGTGGGGAGGGGGGGGGGGTTGTGGATATTCTCGAAATAGATTTCATGCGATATCACCATATGGAACGATATTCTTCATGCACAAAAAATCATCCCGCTGCCTCCTCCCCTTCGTTTACAACGAACTTTGAAAGACTGCCAAATGACCATTTTCTTCCCCCCCCCCCCCCCGACCCCCACTCCAAGTACTCTTTCCAGCCCATTCCCGTCAACACATTTTCATAACTGAAATGAATTTGAACTTTTTGACATGTTCTTTCTTTTTCCATTTCCCATGTTCGTAAGGGCATTAACTTTCTTTGCGGGGAAAGGGGTGGGGGGTGGGGGGTGGGGGGTAATGTTTGCTGTTGTTTTTTATGTACACAAAGGGGGAAGGGTTGGAAGTCCAGAGGCGAGCAACAAAACTCCTGGGCTCACTGAAAGAGAAGCCTTACCCCGAGAGACAGACTACGGGGGCTGCCAAGTCTGGAACACCGGAGGCTGAGAGGGGACATGACAGAAGTATTTAAATACCTTCATGGTTGTTATGATGCACAGAGGCCAGTGTTCCAGTCGTCACTCAGTGGAAACCTCAGAGGCAACACTTTAAAGCTCCAGAAACAACGCTTTCGCCTTGATGTCAGGGGGAACTATTTCTCTAATAGAGTGGTGACACAGTGGAACAGTCTCCCAGACTCCGTGGTCCTGGCGCCGTCAGTCAACGCCTTCAAGAGCCGCCTAGACAAACACGGGAGGGGCCTGCCTGTTCTGTACAACCCATCTTGTCAGAGCAACTGATTTGGTCTAGCCGCGCTCGCCACGCATGCAACCAATTCAGTGATAGTTCTTTTTTGGAACACGAACAGGCCTCGGGAGAGTCCTAAACCGTTTGTCAAGTCTTTCTGTTTCAGCGATTAGGTTTGCTATCGTTGCACAGGTATGTCATCATGTCCTACTCAAACTAACCTTTCAACACCAGTCAAAAGTGGCTGGTACGTAGGAGATTTTTGTCAAACTCTCACAGCAATGGCTGCTGACATCGTGCAGAGAGAGATAACGTTTCAGCAGTTCTTGATCTATTCTCCTCTGTCAAAAGGGCTGTGCTTTTCTTACCTGCTTTCTTTCCAGGCTGTTTTCACCGAACCGATGTCAAACATGAACATTTGTGAAGTGCGCGCATCTCAGTTCGGAAGGCAAGCAATTCAGCTCTCTTGTGAAGTGTTCAAGGTCTGTGAAAAATCAGTGGGAAAAAAACAAACAAACAAAAAACAAAAACGAAATGCACGTGAACATCGTGCTGAGAGCCACGTTACCACCCCCCTGTGTCGTGTGAGTGCTATCTCTCTCTCTCTCTGTAACTGTGTGGGTGTACGTGTGTGTGTGTGAGTGTGTGCGTGCGTGCGTGCGTGCGTGCGTGTGTGTGTGTGTGTGTGTGTGTGTGTGTGTGTGTGTGCGTGACTGTGTGGGTGTACGTGTGTGGGTGTGTGAGTTTGTGTGGGTGTGTGGGTGCGTGGATGGGTGTGTGTGATAAGGAGGATAATTTATGAAAAGTGCTTTTGTCTGTTACAACAGAGTTGTGCAGAAAACACACACACACACACACACACACACATACACACACACACACACACACACACACACACACACACACACACAGATCTATCTATCTATCTATCTATCTATCTCTCTATATATATATGTGTGTGTGTGTGTGTGTGTGTGTAGATTTATGACAGATGTATTGCGTAAAGTGTATGCCAAAGTCGAACAATATCCGGATTTATTCTTCTGTTGATCATGTATTACGTCCCATCTTGGTGACTGTTGTATGAAAGCTGGGTTTTGGAAAACCAGTGTGTGTGTGTGTGTGTGTGTGTGTGTGTGTGTGCATGTGTGTGCGTGCGTGTATGTGTGTGTGTGTGTATGTGCATGCGTGCGTGCGTGTGTGTGTGTATGTGTGTGTGTGTGTGTGTGTGTGTGTTGTGTTGTGTTGTGTGGTGGAAGCTGAGCTTAGAGAAACCAGTGTGTGTGTGTGTGTGTGTGTGTTTGTCTGTGTCTATGTCTGTGTCTGTGTGTCTGTGTGTGTCTGTGTCTGTATCTGTGTGCGTGGTTGAGTGCGTGTGTTCGTTCTTTAGCGTCTTTTCACTATCAGTGATATTAGACGTGACTGCGTGTGTGTGCATGCGTATGTGCGCGCGTGTGTGTGTGCATGTATGCGCGTGCGTCCTTGTGTGTGTGCGTGCATGTGCGTACGCGTGTGTGCGTGCGCGTGCGTGTGCGTGCATGTGCGTGCGTAAGTGTGTGTATGCTTCCGTGTATGTTTGAATGATCTTACGTGCATGCATGCATGCATGCGTGTGTGTGTGTGCGTGTGTGTGTGTGTGTGTGTGTGTGTGTGTGTGTGTGTGTGTGTGTCTGTGTGTGTGTGTGTGTGTGTGTTAGCGAAAGAAATGTAAAGAGTGCGCACGAGATCGCCCGCGTGCGCGTGCGGAATTCAATGCGATTTTTCCCATGCAATATTCATTTCATGAATGCACAACGAAATGCAGATCATGGTGCGTTATCGTGGGTCATACAGGTCGACATACACTGCATTGTATATGTCACTATGAATGGCACAGATTGTTTCATGTGGACATCTGTGTTTTGATTTGCAAAACAAACGAAAACATCAACAATAATGTGACAGGTGCTTTATACGAGGGTCATTCAATAAATAAGGTGAATTTTTCGGTATAAGGACTTCTAATATAGATAGAAGCTTACTTTTTTTTCTTTTTTGTTTTTTTTTTGTTTTACTTCTTTTTCACATGGACTTAATTTGTTTTGCAGATTAAAAAAAACTTTGAGAGTTTTGGCGATTAACAAAGATGGCCGACCAAGAAGCATGCTCCAGGATTGAACAGCGGTCAGTTATCAGGTTTTTGGTTGCTGAAGGGTGCAAACCAGTTGAAATTCATAGGAGAATGTCAACTTTGTATGGTGCCACATGTTTCAGCCGAAAAAATGTCTACAAGTGGGCTAAATTGTTTAAAGAAGGACGGAGCAGTGTTGAGGATGAAGACAGGCCTGGAAGGCCTACAGAAGTGAGGTCTCCTGAGGTGATCGAATCAGTCAATGACCTCATTCAGTCTGACAGAAGGGTGACAGTGGATGGCATTGCAAGGACTTTGAGCTTATCTGTTGGGACAGCACACAAAATTGTCCATGATGACCTTGGCTACTCGAAGGTCAGCTGCCGGTGGGTGCCAAAGATGCAAGGCCTCACACAGCAGCCCGGACGGTGCAGACCATCAACGAGCTGGGCTGGGAACTGCTCCCTCACCCCCCTTACAACCCAGACCTTGCCCCTTCAGACTTTCACCTGTTTGGTCCCTTGAAAGCGTTCACGAGAGGCACGAAGTTTGAAAGTGACGATGAAGTCAAAAGTGTTGTGAGCGACTGGCTGAGACATCAGTCCAAAGATTTTTACGCTGAGGGAATACGGAAGCTTGTGCACAGTTGGGAAAAGTGTGTAACAGTGCTGGGAGACTACGTTGAAAAAAAAAGAAGAAAAAAGTAAGCTTCTATCTGTATTAGAAGTCCTTATACCAAAAAATTCACCTTATTTATTGAATGACCCTCGTATATTACGGTGTTGTCAGTCCCTGTATTGTTGTCTTTAAGGTGCGTATTTCAGGGAAACTGAATTATAATAATGATAATAATAATTAATATTTGGACGCCCTCTCTCCGGAGAGCCTAGAGCGTTTACAAATACACTTACACATACATACATCAATGCAGATGCATTTCATGACATTCATTTGACTCTCCGCATCACAAAATAAACATGCCACGCACAGAAATACTCTGAATGGAGAATACAAACGAATACTGTTGAAGAATGCAAAAGAACGTTTGCAATTCCCCCCCCCCCCCCCCCCCCCCCCCCCCCCGAATAAATCTGAAACTAAGTCAACAAAAGACATAATCATTCACAATGGAAAGAAAACCTGATATCAGCGAGTGTTTACAGTTCACACAGAGACGATCCAGCGTTCACGAAACAAAATGATATAATATTTCCGAGTTATAAGGAAATTATATCATAACTGTGTGCAAACGGTATGTTGCCGGGGACCCAGACATTGAATGTTATAACTATTTGCATGTTTATAAGCCAACGGCTAGGGACAAAATTGCGAAAATGATTGAAACTATATATTCTCCTCCATATCCATAATTAACACGAACAGTGGGTAACAAGAGGAGATACATTTCCTACCCAATGGTAAAGGCAAACAGAGGACACGGAAAAGATGTTAGTATCCTCCTTGTCTATAATGGCGAGCAAAAAGAAAACAGAGGAGATAAGTACCCCCACCCCCGCAATATCCATGCCTTTTTCAAGAAGTGTGTGTGTGTGTGTGTGTGTGTGTGTGTGTGCGTGCGTGCGTGCGTGCGTGTGTGCGTGTGTGTGTGTGTGTATGTGTGTGTGTGTGCGTGTGTGTGTGTGTGTGTGTGTGTGTGTGTGTGTTTGTCCTGTCAGTTAATGTTTTATGCGAGTTGTTCCAAATCTTTTTAACTGCCAGTACACAGTGAAGGTTTAGAACCTTCTTGAACAGCTGTGTCCAGATTGCTGGACGTGGCTGTCGCCTTGGGGAATTTTACCTTCCAGCTTTAAGGAGATTATTGTTTCACCCTGATTTGTGCGTCTGTCAGCAGGACGACGCGCGAAAAACAAGGTGTGGACGGGTTTTCCTGAACAGTTATGGAAGTGTCGGGGAAAGGCCATAGACCAGTCCCTCAGAGTTAACTGTATGGTGATCCGGGTCGGTGTACGGAATTATTTTCAACAAGGAAGTTTTCACTGTGAGAGACCAGTTGGAAAATGAACCTCGGTGGGGTATTTCAAAACAACACTGGTGGCTTTCCAATGAATGTTGTAGGATGACAGGTCATAGAATACGGATAACTATGAATTGTCAGTTTCGCAATGAACAAACTCCGCTTCTGAACGGCTTTTACCCCCTCAGTACGGCCATAACTCGATTTGCGTTTTTGACAACATGACTGTGCCGCGTTGGCAGTAGTGTACTGTCCAATGGTCATTGTGCGTTTGGAACACAGTTCGTTTCCTGAAGAAGAAGAAGAAGAAGAAGATTTTTTTCGGGCGTTAGAAGTACTGAGATTCTGCTTTAGACTGTCATCCATTTGCATGAAGTGGAACATTCTCAAAGAATACACTTGCAAATTCATATATGTACGTAAATGTACTCAATGACAAGAAGAAGAAGAAGAAGAAACAGTAGTGGTAGTAGTTGTAGTAGCAGTGGTAGAAGAAGAAGAAGGCTCTAAAAACAACCCCTGCAAAAACACCCTGACTCCGTTACACAGCCGTATTAATCTCACCTTTTTACATCTCCCCCAACCCACCCCTTCGCGCCCTCACACACACCGTTTTTTGGGGGTTTTTTTCCACAGCTACCAATCTTGCGAATACACGCATATCTTTAAAACTCCCAATTTTACAAACAGTACCGATAATGCTTGCTCAGCTTTTCCCAATATAGTTTTCGCTGACGTATTCAACAAATTGTCCAATTACGGAAGATTAATCCGGATTTCAGCCAGAAATAGTATGATGTGTCAGACAGACAAGCCAATCGGAAGAGTGCAAAAAATGCCAAGTTAATCATAATGTTGTCAACAACAACATATCTAGAAATTGTGAGTGTATTAATCACCTGTAAGGCAACATATGGTACGTCACCTCAGCTGCCTTCGACTGGAAAAAAAAACAGGTGCTTTGCTTTAACGGGTTTTTTTTTCTGTATTTCATTAAAAAAAAAAAAAAACTGCATTATTTTTGCCCGGGACTAATTCTTCGGAAGCAACACATTTTCAAGGTTACCAGTTACTATGGGGAAGTCGTTAGCGTCGCGAACCTACGCTTAGAAACGGAATCGAACCGCACCCTATGCCTGTGGCGAAGCATGTGATGTTCCGCGTATGTTGAAACAGAACACGAACTTCGAGCACGATCGAAATGACTCAGCAGTACTGCAGGGTCTCCTCCAGTGTGTGACCTCAGAGCATTGATAGTTTACTTAGGACTGTCGGCGACACAACAAGACTAAC
>NC_134880.1:37239729-37249729 GCF_041734735.1 Babylonia areolata
TAGAATAGATTTTATTGCCATGAAACCGTAAGGTTTATAAGACACAAGTGCAATGGTAAATGAATGAACGAATGAAAAACACACAATTAATCAATCAGTTAATGCAGTAAATTGCAGCAGCATTCATAAACAAATTTTCCCAATCTTTTTTGTATATATTCATCATCTATTAGCATCACCTGACTGGGAATATGTCCTGTGTTATTCGAATTTTGAATATCCTTTAAAAAATTGTTGCCTTAAGGTTTTATATTTAATACAATGATCAAGAAGATGGATTTCGTCTGCCAAGATGTTACACTTGTTGCACAATCTGTCTTCTTGTGGAATATTTAAATATCTACCTTTCTCAATCTTTTGGTCATGTTCGCTTATTCTGAGTTTCGTTGAAGCTTGTCTGTGTTTTGTATCTGATATATTTAAAAGATAGGTTTCAGTTTTGTACTCTGCTACAATCGTATTGTAAAATTTTAGCTTTAATGTTTTTTTTCTCTTTTATCTTTCCAGTATTTGATATATTCATTTTCTAAATTTTTTTTTTACACGACGTATTTCAGTCTATGTACGCTGAATATGAACTGATTTTTTTTCCAAATGTGATCAAGGCCTATGTGTGTGTGTGTGTGTGTGTGTGTGTGTGTGTGTGTGTGTGTGTGTGTGTGTGTGTGTGCGTGTGTTTCTAAAGTGACTATGGTATATAATAAAATTGTGCAGAAAAAGGCACCATGCGTATGCTTTGTACAAGCCTAATCTCTAGAATGTCACCTGGAATCTAGGAGCAAAAAACTAACTATTGATCTGTTGATGTATACTCAGCATTATAATCTTATGTGGAATTAAGGTGTGACTGAATATTTTGATCGTACTATTGTGTTTTGATGTTAGTCCGGCATTGTAAGAACATTTTGATCTTACAATTGTGTTTTGATGTTATCCGGGCATTGTAAGAACATTTTGATCTTACTATTGTGTTTTGATGTTAGCCGGGAATTGTAAGAACATTTTGATCTTACTATTGTGTTTTGATGTTAGTCCGGCATTGTAAGAACATTTTGATCTTACAATTGTGTTTTGATGTTATCCGGGCATTGTAAGAACATTTTGATCTTACTATTGTGTTTTGATGTTAGCCGGGCATTGTAAGAACATTTTGATCTTACTATTGTGTTTTGATGTTAGCCGGGCATTGTAAGAACATTTTGATCTTACTATTGTGTTTTGATGTTATCCGGGCATTGTGAGAACATTTTGATCTTACTATTGTGTTTTGATGTTAGCCGGGCATTGTAAGAACATTTTGATCTTACTATTGTGTTTTGATGTTAGCCGGGCATTGTAAGAACATTTTGATCTTACTATTGTGTTTCGATGTTAGCCGGGCATTGTAAGAACATTTTGATCTTACTATTGTGTTTTGATGTCACGGGGCATTGTAAGAACATTTTGATCTTACTATTGTGTTTTGATGTTACGGGGCATTGTAAGAACATTTTGATCTTACTATTGTGTTTTGATGTTTGTCGAGCATTGTGAGAACATTTTGATCTTACTATTGTGTTTTGATGTTAGCCGGGCATTGTGAGAACATTTTGATCTTACTATTGTGTTTTGATGTTTGCCGGGCATTGTGAGAACATTTTGATCTTACTATTGTGTTTTGATGTTAGCCGGGTATTGTAAGAACATTTTGATCTTACTGTTGTGTTTTGATGTTAGCCGGGTATTGTAAAAAAACATTTTTATCTTACTATTGTGTTTTGATGTTAGCCGGGTATTGTAAGAACATTTTGATCTTACTATTGTGTTTTGATGTTTGTCGAGCATTGTGAGAACATTTTGATTTACTATTGTGTTTTGATGTTAGCCGGGCATTGTAAGAACATTTTGATCTTACTATTGTGTTTTGATGTTACGGGGCATTGTAAGAGCATTTTGATCTTACTATTGTGTTTTGATGTTAGCCGGGCATTGTAAGAACATTTTGATCTTACTATTGTGTTTTGATGTTAGCCGGGTATTGTAAGAACATTTTGATCTTACTATTGTGTTTTGATGTTACGGGGCATTGTAAGAACATTTTGATCTTACTATTGTGTTTTGATGTTAGCCGGGCATTGTGAGAACATTTTGATCTTACTATTGTGTTTTGATGTTTGCCGGGCATTGTGAGAACATTTTGATCTTACTGTTGTGTTTTAATGTTAGCCGAGCATTGTAATATCAGACGGAATCCCTTCTTCTTTTTCTTTGTTCATGAGCTGCAGCTACCACGTTCACTCGTATGTACACGAGTAAGCTTTAACATGCATGACCTTTTTTATATCCCGCCACTTAGGCAGCCATATTCCGTTTTGAGGGGTAGACTGAATCAATATGTAAGTGAATGCCCATCCTTCTGCCTGTATCATTTTTAGCACTGTAGCATCACACGGAATCAATGTGTGAACAGAAAATTGGGCATTACAATATCACATGCTTCAGTGCTCGAAGGAATATGTACTGTTCACTACCCGTATTGATGTTGGTGTGGAGTGATTAATATTCAGAGCAATATAATGTTGTAATTCCCAATGTTCACACTTATATTCGTATCTGTAAACCTTTCTCTGAATATGAAGAAAAGCTGGTGGAAAGAGGGGAACAGAGGCAGACAGACAGACAGACAGAAAGACACACATACAGCACAGACAACTGAAAACCCACGCAGTCGACTACAATATGGGTCAACCAATGCGTCGAACAGAAGGAGATCTTTTTCTCACTACAATGAACGCGGACCCATGATTTCACGTCATGTTGCCAGAGAAAAGAAAACTTTCTTACGAATGAATATTCTACACTTGTTAAACAAAGAACAACGAACCCTGCCCCTGTTATAAAAGTCCTGGAACTGTAACACAGTTTTCGGGTATGTTGAAGAAGTGCGGAGAACAATTTTATGGATCGGGGTTTGTGCGGTTTTTATGCGAAACGAAGGGAGAGGGCAAGGTCTAATTTGTTGGTCCAGCATTATAATCGCCTGGGGCTCTGGCCGTAAAGGTACGAAGAAATAACACGGTAATGAATAAAAGCAAGGCAAGCTAATTGTCTGTTGTGTTCTGTTTGCCATGAGCAGAACAGCCTGGTTTATGTTTCTAGCCCACCCCCCTCCCCAAGCCCCTCGATGTCTTTCTTTCAAGTTTATGTGTGTTGAGAATACGTTGGATTCGTATCACCCAATAAACATTATCCTCCAAGAAAATACGTGTGGAATGAGTTGTTCTGAACTGGCCATAAACCTTTGGCAGATACTGGTTTACTTTGGTGTCGAACAGTGATAAAGTTGTATCTTTCACACACCCACCCCCTCACGTACTTCTAGAGTAAAGAAAATAGAATAGAATAAATAACATATAACAAACTTAGGGTCTGGGTGTTGGTTGGAAACCTCTCTAAAGGACGGAGGCGTACATAATGTCCAGTAGAGATTTATTATTGTTAAGGCGAGTTAAAAACAACAACAAACAAACACACAAACCGATAAAAGCAACATCAAATTTAACACACATAACAGATCATGTTAACAGCACATCACACAAAGTTACGCTTAAACACCCACCCCTAGGGAAACAACTTCTCACAAAGACGCGGAATTCGCTCAAAGGTCTCTCTTAAGATCCACTCCGCACTCTTAGATAACACCTTGAGCTGAACTTGGAACTTGAGGATTCTCACTCAGTCTGCCTCATCAGCGGAGCAAGAAAGAAAGCCTGTGATAGATTTGACGGTTTGGGATGAATGATGCTCTGGAGGCTGTCTGGATAAGCTGTCTTCCTCTTCTTCTGCGCTCGTGGGCTGCAACTCCCATGTTCACTCGCATGTACACGAGTGGCCCTTTACGTGTATGACCATTTTAAACCCGCCATATAAGCAGCCATACTCCGTTTCTGGGGTGTGCATACTGGGTGTGTTATTGTTTCCACAATTCGCCGAACGCTGACATGGATTGCAGGATCTTTAACGTGCGTGTTTGATCTTCTGCTTGCGTGTATACACGAAGGGGGTTCAGGCACTGGCAGGTCTGCACATGACATGTTGACCTAGGAGATAGGAAAAATCTCCACCCTTTTATCACAAGGCGCCGTCACCGAGACTCGAACCCGGGGCCCTCAGATTGAAAGTCCAACGCTTTAACCACTCGGCTATTACGCCTGTCGGATAAGCTATCAAAATATCAGAATGTTTTTATTGTTGTTTATTTGTTGGTGTATTTTGTCCTTTGTGTGACTGCCTGTCTACTGTCTTGTTTGTTAGCTTTTTTCTGCCTGTTCTTAGTGCATATTTGTGAGATACGCTACACGCATGGAATTATGCTGAACTACCAGCATGAGATATGCATATAAAAATGTCAAATTCAGATGAAGTGAAGTGTAAAAAATAAAAATCTGCATGTATGTATGCGGCTACCCGACCTCTTCCTCTGGATGAAGACGTAACTGAATTGCTGGACAGAGAAGGGCGTGGTTCTGAAGAATTCAATTTGGGTCTGACGTTTCCATTATCACATGCATTTCCGCAGGCTGGATACTAGTGTATGTACATTTCCTCCCCCCCCCCTCTCTCTCTCTCTCTCTTTCTCTCTATCATGTAAATATATCTTTTTTTTCCCTCTCTCATGTTTGTCTATCTTTGTCTATGTGTGTCTGTATATATATATATATATATATATATATATATATATATATATATATATATATATCAGACAGAAACACACACACACACACACACACACACACACACACACACACACACACACACATTCTCTCGGTCTCTCTCTGTCTGTCTGTCTGTCTGTGTGTCTGTCTCTTTCACACACACATACACGCGCGCGCGCGCGCGCTTGCACACACACACAAGCACGCATGCAACCACACACACACACACACACACACACACACACACACACACGCCTCACTTGCATCATTAGTTTTCAGGAAAACAAGAAAACAACAACAACAAAACCCCAAATAACAGCAACAACAACAACAACAAAAACAACAAGGAAACGCCAGCAGACAGATTAACTGACCCATCAAACCAATAACAACGTGCAGCTGCCACGAGACAAGACAAGAGGCTGATGTTCGGTCCTTCAGTACAACAGACCTGGGGCAAACAGGTGTGCCTGGCACAGTTCTTATCAACACAGCCAACAGTCTAAATATCAATCAGCAGCAGTAATCCTGATACTGTTTACCTCTCTCACAGAGTCGTTTACCCCTAAGCCATCATGGCTCCTTTAGTCTGGAGCAATTTTTCCACCCAACAATATAGCAGCGAAACGGCAAAGGCAAGAAAAGGTAGTCGTGATTGGATGCAGGAGGTGGCAAAGTGGTCAAGACGTTTGTCTGCCAATCTAGTGTCAGTGACGGTTTAGGTTCGATTCCCGCTTTCAGCCTGTCTCCCAAGTTTGTCTTGACAATCGAACTAAGTGTCTAGTCATTTGCATGTGACGATAAACCGAGGTCCCGTGTGCAGCGCGCACTGAAAAAGAATCCTCCGTAATAAAAAGGTTGGTGTCTCTGGCAAAATTCTATAGAAAAATTTACTTAGTAAAACATGTACACTTGCAGACAGGAGAAGAAAAATGGCGCTACATGTTGTGGCTACGCGCTCACCTCGAAGACAGCCGTCAGAAGTTTACACAGATGAGCTGTTGTGACAAAATGTAATACGATACAGTTGTTGTTGTAGTTGAATGATTATTTTTGTAAGTTGCAAAAAGAAACTTTGCCGTTTGTCTTAATATGTTTTTTTTTCTTTATCCAATCACATATCTAGTTGTTCCATGATGTACTGAGTCATGTTCTTATACTTCTTGAAATGAAGATGAAGTTAATTGTCTGCTTGTTTCTATTACTGAAAGAAGACAACCCTTATAACCTCTCTTCTCTCTCTATCTCTCTCCTTCTCTCTCTCTCTCCCTCTCTCTCTCTCTCTCCCTTCCTCTCTCTTTCTGTCTGTCTGTCTCTCCCTCTCTCTCTCCCTCTCTCTCTCCCTCTCTCTCCCCCACTCTCTCCCCCTCTCTCTTCCCCCCCTCTCTCCTTCCCTCTCTCTGTCTGTCTCTCTCTGTCTCTGTCTGTCTGTCTCTCTCCGTCGCTCTCTTGCTCTCTCTCCCCCTCTCTCTCTCCCTCTCTCTCTCCTTTCCACTTCTCATCCCCATCATCCTCACAATTATGCGACTCCAGCCACCTTTCGTTTTCACTCTCTCGCTCACCTGTCCTTCCCTCTCCCACAACTACCACAACAACCTCTTCCTCTTTTCTTTCAGTTTCACCAGTAAGTCACACACCTCTGTCAACATCCATCGTAGCAGGGATCAAACCACTTGTCCAATAGGTCCACCAAGAATCGACTTATAGGGAGGGATGTTGGGCTTTGTGGGTGATCAAGTGTTGAAAATTCGGTAATAGTTTGGTGAGGGTTTGTGTCCTGGTTCTTTGAGAGGTGAGGTCTTTGGGTGACGTTTATATCGTTCCTGTTAGCTCTCTCACGGTCTGTGGGTGACGTTTATATCGTTCCTGTTAGCTCTCTCATGGTCTTTGGGTGACGTTTATATCGTTCCTGTTAGCTCTCTCATCTCCGAGACTCTACTTCGTTTTCAACACAGCTTAGTTATTCAGAATTATCGAGGACTGCTCCAAAATATCAGTTAGTCGTCATTCTTCAAATAAATCCATTTGAAATTGTGGCTCGGCTCAGGGAGGTGGGACCCAGTTCCGCAGTTTCACCTTTTCCCAATCGAAGTCAGGTACCCATTCACAAGTGCGTGGGGGGAAGGAAAACCGGGGTGAAATATCTTTCCTAAGGAGACAACACCAATGCCGACACAGAGCCTGGAACTGTGATTACTGGTGAACACCGGACCATAAATCCATCGCTGTACTTAAGCGCGTTGGGTTACGCTGCTGGTCAGGCATCTGCTTGGCAGATGTGGTGTAGCGTATATGGTTTGTCCGAACGCAGTGACGCCTCCTTGAGCAACTGAAACTGAAACTGTACTGATTCTCCTACGACGCCTCACTTGACCTTTTCATCTGTTGCTCATACCTTGCTTCTGGGTTAAACTGGAAGACGTTGGTGGCTGAGTGGGGAGATGAAGGTGAATGTAATAGTAAGGGTTTGGTGAGGGTTGGTTACTTTGTTTTTCTAGAGGATAGTTGGCTGACGTATGTGTTGACTTGAGACATAAACTGACAAAGGTTGTGTAAAAAAATATGTGCTTGTTTCTGTATGTCTGCTTCTCTCTCTCTCTCTCTCTCTAACCTTTTTCATCCCCTTCAGTCCGGCTTTCGGCGTTATCACTCCTGTCACACAGCATTAACCCGGCTTTGTGATACGTGGTTATCTGCAGTCAACCAAAACAAGATCACTGGAACAGTTTTTCTAGATTTAAAGAAGGCTTTCGATCTTGTTGATCACAGAATACTGATAAAAAAACTGACTGAGTATACTCAAAACAAGGCAACTGTTTCCTTCTTCCAGTCTTACCTGGAAAACAGAACACAGCGTGTTTACTTAGACGGCTCGTATTCTTCTGAAGGTCATGTAGATCGTGGTGTTCCGCAAGGCTCTGTTCTTGGACCCCTACTCTTTTGCATCTATATTAACGACCTGCCGATGCATATATCACCTAGCAATGTCATCTGCGATATGTTCGCTGATGACAGTTCCCTTCATTGTAGTGACACCGACATTGATCTTGTAGAATCATCTCTACAACAGGGAATAAATGACATCTCAGACTGGTGTTATCAAAACCACATGGAACTTAACCCACACAAAACAAAAAGTATGGCATTGACATCCAGACAGAAACACCAACGTAAACCTCTCATTTTCAAGCTCGAGGTAAACAAGAAATCAATTGAACAAGTTTGTGAGCACCGCGTTCTAGGGGTAATTATTGATAAAGAACTGAACTGGCAAGCTCATATCAACCATGTATGCAAACAATTAGCCCGCAATTAGTTCTTACTCAATAAACTTAGATATTACGTCGATACTCAAACCAGAAAATTATTCTTCGGGGCACACTGTCTCTCTCATGTCAATTATGCATCTACAGTCTGGAGCAATGCCAGTCACAACCAGCTAAAAAAAGTTAACTCATTGCACAGACGAGCAGCTAAACTTATTTTACCAGACCACTCCCTATCAACAGATGAAAAATTAACAAAACTGGAAATATTACCACTGTACAAGCAATTCGACTACAATAAAATGGTCCTCATGTTCAAAGTACACAAAAACATGTCACCACCATACCTCAGTGACCTTGTTCAACGGGCATCAGAGCGTTACGATTCAGCTAATTATATTCTGCCTCGTGTGCGCATCGATTTGTACAAATCTAGCTTTGCATTTTTTGGACCATCTGCTTGGAACTCTCTTCCTTCGTTCATTAAGACGTGCGATTCATTACGTTCCTTCAAATCAAACATACGAGAACTTCTGCTCCACAAACAATAGGCCCACAAAGCTTGCTTTTTTTTTTTTTTTTTTTTTTTAATAACCAGCCAAAAAATACAAAAAATCATGCTTTTTTCCGTGAAGTTTGTATCTATACCTACATGCAGTGAATTTATTTTATTTCTACCTTTGTGCTTTGTTCTTACTTGTTCGCCTGTAAATTGGATGTTATTACCTGTAACATCTGCATCAGCAAATTAACCACTTTTGTATATGTGCAATGGTAAAGTTGTGCTTCTCTATTTTCTTTATGTCCGCTATATGTTTCTCACCTCGGTCATGTCTCTGTATGTGCATAAGTATATATATATATATATATATATATATATGTGTGTGTGTGTGTGTGTGTGTGTTGGGTGGAGAGAGTGTGTGCATGTGTATGGATATGAATGTATGAATGCGTTCGTTTTATTACTTTTTACGATGTTAATGATGATGGTGGTGATCATTCTTCGTTGTAGTAGCAGTGGATGTAGCAGTGTTTACTTTTCTTTTTTTCTTTTTTTTCTTTTTTTGTCGTTATCGTTAATGTTGTTATTGTTATTGTTGTCACAAGGACAGATTGGAAGACTGGGCGATGCCTAAAATCTTTATCCTTGAGTAATAAAGTTTTAGAATCTCTCTCTCTCTCTCTCTCTCTCTCTCTCTCTCTCTCTCTCTCTCTCTGTGCCTGTAGTGAATGCATATAAATACCTAGGAATATATTTTTCAACTAAGTTAATTTTCACAGCTGCATGTAAGGATTTATCAAGTAGAGCTGAACACGCATTACTTTGTATTATGAAAACAATGATAACTTTAGAAAATCATTCTTTTGAGTTGTTTATGAAACTATTTGATTCTCAGATACAACCTATCGTACAGTACGGAGCTGAAATTTGGGGTCTGTCTAATGCTGCAGTATTCTGTGAGAATGTACATTTATTTGCGTTGAAAAAGTTTGTAGGAGTAAGTATGAAAACGCCTAACGATTTGATCTATGGTGAGACAAAAAGATATCCGATATATCTCAATTCTGTGAGAAGATGTATCTCTTACTGATTAAAACTAACACAAATGGAAGATTTTTGGTTGCCAAGGAAAGCATATAATATATTATATGATTTGGATGTAAGGGGTAAGAAAAACTGGGTATCAATGGTGAGAATTAAGTTATATGAAGTGGGATTTGGTTATGTGTGGTTACAGCAGGGGGTAGGGGATATAAATGGGTTTATCCGTACATTTCGAAATAGATTAATTGATTGTAGATGACAAATATGGTCATGCCACATTCAAGACAGCGATCGATTTGGGTTAATAAGCAGTTTATTTTTGTGCATTCACTTCCGATTTATCTGTCAATGAAGATGGATAGGCATTTGAAATATATTATGACAATGTTTAGATTTGGGATTTGCGATCTGTCTCCTTCACCGTTATCGCTATAGTAAATTGAATGATCACGATATTATTTGTCCCTTGTGCAGATGTGCTGAAGAAAATGAAC
>NC_134880.1:37254729-37274729 GCF_041734735.1 Babylonia areolata
GTAGAGGAGGATGAACAGCAGCAGCAGCAGAAGAAGAAGAAGAAGATGGTGATGATGATGAAGGTAGAGGAGGAGGAGAATGAATAGCAGCAGCAGCAGCAGCAGAAGAAGAAGAAGAAGAAGAAGATAATAATGATGATGAAGGTAGAGGAGGAGGAGGATGAATAGCAGCAGCAGCAGCAGCAGCAGAAGAAGAAGAAGATGATGATGATGATGAAGGTAGAGGAGGAGGAGGATGAATAGCAGCAGCAGCAGCAGCAGCAGCAGAAGAAGAAGAAGAAGATAATAATGATGATGAAGGTGGAGGAGGAGGATGAACAGAAGCAGCAGCAGCAGAAAAAGCAGAAGAAGAAGAAGAAGAAGAAGATAATAATGATGATGAAGGTAGAGGAGGAGGAGGATGAATAGCAGCAGCAGCAGCAGCAGCAGAAGAAGAAGAAGATGATGATGATGATGAAGGTAGAGGAGGAGGAGGATGAACAGCAGCAGCAGCAGCAGAAGAAGAAGAAGAAGATAATAATGATGATGAAGGTGGAGGAGGAGGATGAACAGAAGCAGCAGCAGCAGCAGCAGAAGAAGAAGAAGAAGAAGAAGATAATAATGATGATGAAGGTAGAGGAGGAGGAGGATGAATAGCAGCAGCAGCAGCAGCAGCAGAAGAAGAAGAAGATGATGATGATGATGAAGGTAGAGGAGGAGGAGGATGAACAGCAGCAGCAGCAGCAGAAGAAGAAGAAGAAGATGATGGTGATGAAGGTGGAGGAGGATGAACAGCAGCAGCAGCAGCAGCAGAAGAAGAAGAAGATGATGATGATGAAGGTGGAGGAGGATGAACAGCAGCAGCAGAAGAAGAAGATGATGGTGATGAAGGTGGAGGAGGATGAACAGCAGCAGCAGCAGAAGAAGAAGAAGATGATGGTGATGAAGGTAGAGGAGGATGAACAGCAGCAGCAGAAGAAGAAGATGATGGTGATGAAGGTGGAGGAGGATGAACAGCAGCAGCAGCAGAAGAAGATGATGGTGATGAAGGTAGAGGAGGATGAACAGCAGCAGAAGAAGAAGAAGATGATGGTGATGAAGGTAGAGGAGGATGAACAGCAGCAGCAGCAGCAGCAGAAGAAGATGATGATGATGATGAAGGTAGAGGAGGATGAACAGCAGCAGCAGCAGCAGCAGCAGCAGAAGAAGAAGATGATGATGATGAAGGTAGAGGAGGATGAACAGCAGCAGCAGCAGAAGAAGAAGAAGAAGATGGTGATGATGATGAAGGTAGAGGAGGAGGAGAATGAATAGCAGCAGCAGCAGCAGCAGAAGAAGAGGAAGAAGAAGAAGATAATAATGATGATGAAGGTAGAGGAGGAGGAGGATGAACAGCAGCAGCAGCAGCAGAAGAAGAAGAAGAAGATGATGATGATGATGAAGGTAGAGGAGGAGGAGGATGAATAGCAGCAGCAGAAGAAGAAGAAGAAGATAATAATGATGATGAAGGTGGAGGAGGAGGATGAACAGCAGCAGCAGCAGCAGAAAAAGCAGAAGAAGAAGAGTTGTGTGTTCCACTGAGCCAATGGATGTATATTTTGCAATCATTGCTATCTGTGATGGGGAGTGGGGTTCACTGACATGTCTGTTTCTCTTTCTCTCCCTCACCTTTCTGCCTGTTATTGATTCGGAATGTTCGTTCACACTACCCCATTCATGAGGGGTCATGTCTTTCTTCGTCTCTCTCTCTCTCTCTCTCTCTCTCTCTCTCTCTCTCTCTCTCTCTCTCTCTCTTCTGTGTCTTTCTCTCTGTCCTCCCCCCTCCGGGTGTGTCTCTGCTTCAATCTCTTGTTTGTTCACTTCTCCTTCTTTTTTCTTATTATCATTTCTAATGTTTTTCGTTCTTTGTGTATTTGTTTGTTTGTTTTTTGTGTGTGTTATTTTGTGGGTTTTGTTTGTTTGTTTTTTGTTTTGTTTTGTTTTGTTTTCGAGTGCTGGGTGAAAAAACAAACACGTTTGATTGATCTATTACCCTCCGAAAATAAAATAACAACATACATTCCTCCCTTCCTTCGTTCCTTCATTCATTCTGTGTGTCCTTCTGTCTCTCCCAGGTGCTGTCCTCACAACCCTCCCTACCCTATCGTTCATCACCATGTTATTCATCAGCCCCTTTTCCAAACACCCAGTCAGGTCAACTCCAGAACTAGCCACTTCATCATCATACACTACTAATTCGTCATCTCCCTTCCAATCTGACTTCCTCAGATCCAGGGTCAACGATTCTGTCAAACTACAGGGTACACAACCTCTATCGGGGTAGTTACCGCCCCTGGATGGGTGCTGATGGGAAGCTACATTATTGATGGAAAGGGAGGTAATAAGGATCACGCAAACAACAACAACAAGGGGGCGGGGGGGGGGGGGGAGACAAAAAAAAAGAGGAAGTCTAGGGGACTATATGTGTGAGGCGGGTAGAGGGAGAGGGAGGGCACGAACACACACACACACACACACACACACACACGCACGCGCGCGCGCGCGCGCACGCACGCACGCACACACACACACACACACACACACAGACATACACACACACATACACACACAAAAAAGGGGAAAAAGGATAGAGAGTCAGAGATATACATACACGTGCGAACAAACACATAGTACACACAGACACAGACACATACGCACACTCACACACAGACACACACAGACACACACACACACACACACACACACACACACACACACATCCTTCACTGAACGACTTCATTCCAATCGCGATTGATCCCCAAAGCGCGCGGCTCTTCATGCAAGACTCCCACTGCAAACGGTCGATGTCAACGTCAATGAAGAGGCCGAGGAATCAGCAAGAAGAAGAAGAAGAGCAGGTTGAAGTGGAAATGGAATAGGAGGAGAAGGATGGGGGAAGAGGAGTAGAAGGAGAAGGAGGAATCGAGCAAGGCGGAGGGTGGGTAGGAGATGTTAAGGAAGAGGAAAGTGAAAATTGAAAAGAGAAAGCAACGATCTTGCCTTGATGACAACTTCAGGATGTCCTTTCGTACCCTATCCTTTCCTTCTCTCGTGTGCACAATGAGATAGGGAGAGAGAGAGGGAGAGAGAGAGAGAGAGCGAGGGAAAGACAGACAGACACACATAGAGGCAGACAGAGAGACATACAGACAGACAGACAAAGACAGAGACAGAGACAGAGAAGCTTTACTATTTCAAGAAGAACTGTTGCTAAATAACATGAGAGGAGGGAAATCTTTTGAAAGTGTAAAACATGTGCCACATAAAATATATACATGAAACAAATAATAATTATTGATTGTTTAAGTGAATCTGTTAAAATATGTATCAAAGTTATACTGTAAAAAAAAAAGAGAGAGAAATAAATGCATTATCTCAGCGGAGCGAGAAAGAGAGAGAGAGAGAGAGAGAGAGAGAGAGAGAGAGAGAGAGAGAGAGAGAGAGAGAGAGAGAGAGAGAGAGAGAGAGAGAACCTATTCATGTGTAACTGATACAAATTATTTTGTTCTTGTTTCTTTTGTTTCTTTTTTCGAGAAGAAAAAGCAAATCAAACAGAAATGAAACGATCATTTGAATAGGAAAGAACATAATTCTTGTTTTGGGGTGGTTTTTGGGGGTTTTTTTTGTGGTAATGTAATGACATATAGCAATGGAATTATACGTACTTTTATTTTGAGAGAGAGAGAGAGAGAGAGAGAGAGAGAGAGAGAGAGAGAGAGAGAGAGAGAGAGAGAGAGAGAGAGAAGCACTGATTATTTGATCAAAGCTGGTATAATGTGTAAAATGAATTTATAATGGTAACTTTGAAATAAGAAATATTTCCTTCCATTTGTCTGTTCATCTGCCTGGTCATCTATCAGTCCGTCAATTCAAGTCTGTCTGTCCTTATAGCTGCCCATCTGTGTGTCAGTGTATCTGTCCATCTATTTGTCTATATGTCCGTCCATCTGTCTGTCCATTTGTTTCTCCATCTATCGAACCGTCTGTCTCTCTATCTGTCTGTCCATATCAATATCCATATTACTGTCTAGATGTTTATTAAAAAAAAATGGACATGAAGAATATATATATATATATCCTCCAGGATGGAGGACCACCGCCTGCCCAAGATCGCGCTGTATGGCGAACTGTCCACTGGCCACCGTGACAGAGGAGCACCCAAGAAGAGATACAAAGACTCCTTGAAGAAAGCTCTCGGTGCCTGTCACATTGACCATCGCCAGTGGTCCGCAGTAGCCGCTGATCGAGAGACCTGGCGACGCACCATCCACCAAGCTGTCTCCTCCTTCGAAAACAACCGCAGGGCCAGCCTTGAGGACAAACGCAGAAGGAGGAAGAACCATGACGCTGCAGCCGCGAACCCAGACCAGACTTTCCCTTGCAACCGCTGCGGCTGACTCTGCTTTTCCCGCATTGGCCTTGTCAGCCATGAGCGTGCCTGCATCAGACGTGTACAACGCCCTTCCTAGATCTTCGTCAGCGAAGCCAGGCCATGAATGAATGAAATGTATGTATGTATGTATGTTTTCCCTCTTTGTTTCAACACCAGCAGAGAAATATAATACCACAAAGACTTTCGGGTCTTTCCCTCTCTGGGTTTTTTTTTCCATACCATATATGTTAGTTTTCCGATCCGTATCACATGGTTTGTCGCATTCTAAGCTCAGAATGCTCGCGTCAGATATGTTTGAAATTAATCTTACAATGCGTGCGTTTGTCTGCCTGCCTGCCTGCCTGCCTCTTTTCTCCCAGTCTGTGGTCTACTTATCTATTCTCTTTCTCTTTTCCCTTCACTCTGTCATATCCGTTTTTAATTAAACTGAAGGTATAATCAGCTGTGTCTTGTTTTCTTCTTCATTCTTCTCCCTCTGTCTCTGTCTATGTCTCTCTCTCTGACTCTCCCAGTCTGTCCCTCATGTTTCTCCCACATCCCTCCTCCCACTGTCTGTCTCTCTCTGTGTGTCTGTCTTTCTGTCTCTGTCTCTGACTCTCCCAGTCTGTCCCTCATGTTCATCCCACACCCCTCCCCCACTGTCTGTCTCTCTGTGTGTGTCTGTCTTTCTGTCTCTGTCTCTGACTCTCCCAGTCTGTCCCTCATGTCCCCGTCACGCCCCCGCACCCACTGTCTGTCTGTCTCTCTGTCTTGCTGTCTCTGTCTCTGTCTCTGACTCTCCCAGTCTGTTCCTCATGTTCCCCCCCACCTCGCCCCCCCACCCCCTCCCCCTCCCACTGCCACTGTCTGTCTCTCTCTCTCTCTGTCTCTCTGTCTTTCTGTCTCTGCCTCTCTCTGACTCTGCCAGTCTGTCCTTCATGTTTCTCTCACACCCTTCCCCCGCCACTCCGTGTCTGGCTGTCTGGGTCAGTACAAAACACGACTCAAGTTCCACACAGTTGTAAGCAGCAAAGGAAAGCCGCAATTACACATAACAAGGAAGTAGCCCACTTATTGGACGTCTGGTCACTAGCTGAACACACACTGAACAAACAACAAGAAGCTCGGTAGCCAAATGAAGATGAGAAATAGGATTTTGTCCAATTCGTGTTCATCATACATACACACGCACACACACACACGCACACACACACACACACACACACACACACACACACACACACACACACACACACACACACACACACACACACACACACACACACATGATTCCTAGGGTAAACCAGAATTCATTCGCCCTGGTACCATTTCTGCGTGGCAGTAACTTTTGTGATTAAACTGAATAACAAAAATGTCAAAAGTCCAAGGCGGTCATCGGCTGCGGCATAGATGTCATTTCAAAAACAAATAAACAAACAAACAAGCAATATTTCGGCTTTTCGCCGTTGTCTGGGTATGAATTACACATTTTATAAGGAATTTTAGGCTATATATATATGTAGACCAGCGCCGTCTACCTCAACAATAGCATCGGGGACTGGTTCAGAACCACAGTCGGAGTGAGACAAGGCTGTCTACTCTCCCCAACACTCTTCAACATCTTCTTAGAAAGAATAATGACTGACGCACTGGAAGAGCATGTAGGAACAGTCAGCATAGGCGGCAGAACAATCACAAACCTACGTTTTGCCGACGACATTGATGGACTGGCTGGGAAAGAAGAAGAACTGGCAAGCCTGGTCAAACATCTAGACAAAGCCTCCACATCGTATGGAATGCAAATCAGTGCGGAGAAAACCAAACTGATGACTAACAACACCAACGGCATCAGCATTGACATCAAAGTCAACGACGAAAAGCTTAAAACAGTCCACAGCTTCAAATATCTGGGAGCAATCGTGTCAGATGAAGGATCTAAACCAGAAGTACTCTCGAGAATTGCCCAAACAACAATGGCACTCAACAAGCTGAACACCATCTGGAACAACAAAAGCATCGCTCTCAGCTCAAAAATCAGACTGATGCGTTCCCTGGTTATATCAATATTGCTCTACGCCTGCGAGACTTGGACCCTGACTGCGGACATCGAGAGAAGAATCCAAGCTGTCGAGATGAGATGCTTTCGTAGACTACTTGGCATCTCCTACAGAGACCACATCACTAACACGGAAGTGAAGAACAGAATCAAGCAAAGTATTGGACCCTACGAAGACCTTCTGTCCATAGTGAAAAAACGCAAACTTAGGTGGTATGGACACATCTCCCGATCATCTGGTCTTGCCAAAACGTTCCTGCAAGGCACCGTACAAGGAGGCAGAAGGAGAGGACGGCAGAAGAAGAGATGGGAAGACAACATCCGGGGGTGGACAGGCTTGACGCTCGGTGACGCCCTGAGGAAATCAGAAAACCGTGAAGAGTGGAGAGGGGTAGTGGCCAGGTCAGCAGCGGTGCCCCAACGGTCTGAACCCAGACTACGGGAGAGGTGAAGGTGAAGGTGATATATATATACATTTGATAGATAAAATACCTAGAGAATGAGAGAGAGAGAGAGAGATTCGCAACAGTTGGATATGTCTTTCATCAATCACATCAAAGCATTATATCATTGTCTTTTTTTGTCTTTTTTTAACCGAAGAGAGCCATTGTCCACAATAAGTTACATTCATTCCCCCTCAAACACGCCTCGGAGCGAGTTTCTGAAAAAATAACAACAACAAAAGTGTGATGGAAAACAGTTCTAACTAGCTCTATGCTGAAGCAGATTCTGAATGTCTCTGAATTTTGGAAGCTGTTCAGAATCGTCCCGAAGTGGTCACGAGCTGTCAGACTCTTGAGAAAGCATCCTTGGTGAATGCTTTCAAGACAATGGTAGATAAAACTGTTCAATGTAGAAAAAGGAATGCACACACACACACACACACACACACACACACACACACACACACACACAGAATAAATGAATGAATGAATGAATCTTTATTTTTCATCGGTGAAGACATTAGCACTTTGGCCGACTTACACATCTGCCGTTGATCTAAGAGATACACAAACACACAGGCATATAAATGTTGCTATACTTAATACATGTGTAATGTACAAGTATAGCACAGCGTCAAACTGAGAGACACAACATCGCTCACATCCGTACGAAACGGAAGCGAGTAACACACACACACACACACACACACACACACACACACACACACACACACACACACACACACACACACACACACCAAGGGAAAAACAACAACAGCAAAACCCTATCATGAATACTACACATGAATGATTCAAGTGAAATTAGCACAGAAAAGTAATGATAAAATTTAAAACACAGATGTAAGAGACATAAAAAAAATAGCAAATAAGGCGATGGGAAATAGGGATATGGACAGATGGACACATTATGAGAAAGACAGACAGACAGACAGAGAGAGAGAGAGAGAGAGAGAGAGAGAGAGAGAGAGAGAGAGAGAGAGAGAGAAGTTAGAAAGGGAGACGGAAAGAGAGGGATATATATATTCATATAGCGCTCTTTCTCTCTAAGAGTTCAGGGTGCTTTACATTAAAGAAAAGTATTACAAATTACAAATCATTTATACCCACACTTTCTCAAAATCCTCCCTCGCCCCCCCCCCACCCTCCTACACACACACACACACACACACACACACACACACACACACACACACACACACACACACACACACACACACACTCCGTTTCCCATGCATCCAAAGTGAGCTGACATGTGTGATGGTGGAGAACGAGGAAGCTGAGAATGATTACATATAGGTTTTAAAAAGATGGGTTTTTAGTGATGAGCGTAAAGCATAGATAGAATCAAATGCTCGGATATGATGAGGAAGATTGTTCCAGATGTGAGGAGCAACAAGGAAGAAAGAACGTTCACCATAGGTTCTTGTATTAACACGAGGAAGTTTCAAAAGGTAACAGTCAGAGGAAGAGAGGAGATTTCTTGCGGGAGTGTAAACACTGAGGTCAGAAAGATATGCAGACCCTGCGGAGTGGAAAGCAGAATAGCAGAGACACACAATTTTGTATTTAATTCTCGCTTCAATGGGGCGCCAATGTAGAGTGCGGAGGTGGGGAAAAATGTGATCAGTACGTAGACCGGCAGCACTGTTTTGAAGTTTTTTGAAATCGCTGAAGATAACGTGGACAGCCTATGAGAAAAGAATTACAGCAGTGAAGCACAAAAGCAGAAAAAAGTTCACAACTGACTATGCGTATCAGATTTACTGCCTGAGCGTGCATGCTGAGGTTTGAGTCAAGAATGGCTGCAAAGTTCCTTGCTGATTTAGAACACTGAACTGTGGCATCACCAACCACAATAGAGGCAGGAAAAGAAGCAGACGTAGACATATATATCAAGAGAACGAGAGAGAGTGAGAGAAAGACTGACAGAAAGATAGAGAAGGACAGAAGAGACACAGAGACGCAGACATAACATAGGGACCCATGAGATACAATCATTTCGCAATTTGAAGCCGTCAAACTGACAGAAATGCCATTAATATACTTGCAATTACTGCGACTTATCAAGGCCACAAGCTGTCTTTCAGCAAAATGTGAATGTGCAGTGAAATGGAAATCACTATTTTCACTTATAATTCATGATCCTGCTTGATCATTTTCACTCTTTCATTGATGACATGAAATGGATATATGGATGCATTGTACCAATGAGTGCTTTGAGAGAGAGAGACAGACAGACAGACAGACAGACAGAGGGAGTGAGAGAGAGCGACAGACAGACATAGGCAGAGACAGTGACAGAGAGGCAAAGGGAGACAAAGACATATATAAAGACAGAGGCGGAGGTAGACACAAACAGACAGGCAGACAGACAGAAACAGAGACAGACAGACAGACAGAAACAGAGACAGTGACAGAGACACAAAGGCAGACAAAGGCATACACATTGAGGCGGACGAAGAGAGACAGACAGACAGACAGACAGACACAGATAAAGACACAGAGACAGGCACGTACACATAGAGACAGATGGAGAGAGAGACAGACAGATAGAGAGGAAGTAAGAGAGAGAAGGAGAGAGGGAGGGATAAGTTTGAGAAAAAGAGCAAAAGAGAGAAGAGAGAGAGGGGTGGGTTGTGATATCTGAAAAAAAATATGCCCACAGACAAGGTCAAAACATAACCACACACACACACACACACACACACACACACACACACACACACACACACACACACACACACACACACACACACCATAATGTGCCAGACCGCACAATCCCCTCTGAAGTTTTGAGAACTAGCCAGCCAGGTTTCAGTCTTCAAGCTATTCGAAAAAAAAAAAAAAAAAAAAAAAATCTGATGGCGACGCTGGAATGCTCTTAGCAGAACTTTTCAAAACTGGTTCATTTTTTCAGTCTCTCGACACAAAGAGGAGGAATAGCGAAAACTAAATCCACGAACAAAGTCAAGACGTCTTTGATGAGCACTGAGCGAACACAGAAAACCACGACCAATGTACACAATGAAATGTGTACCTGTCTCTTTGTTTTTGTTCTTTGTCCTCCGCCACTATGGGTGATAACTTATCAAATCATAGAAAAGAGAAAATCTCCGTAGTTATGAATGGACATTCATATATATATATATATATATATATATATATATATATATACTATATATATATAATATATATATAGAGGGTATTTGTGTTAGACCTCTTCACACACACACACACACACACACACACACACACACGCATATGAACACATGAGCACACACACACACACGCACGCACGCACACACATATACACAAGTTTCAAGTTTCAAGTTTTAATTATCCTTTCACTCCTATTGGAGTATGGAGGATTACTGCAAAATAATCTTTTCGTGCCCAGAACAAACATTTCCAAATACACAACAATGTCACATAAAAGTTGAGAAAACACAAATGTCTTTTAACTCCAAAAGTATAACTAGGCAACATTTGCAAATCTAATCATCTTACTTACAGCGAAAATGACTTTTTTGCCTCCTTTGAGCATATTACAAAAATTAAAAACCGATTTTGGAGACATATTTTTTTAGGAACATATCTGTTTCGTAACTGATCATAATTGGGACATTCCATTATAAAATGAAACTCATCACCAGTCACAGACATGTTACAAACCTTACAAAACCGTAACTCTCGTGGTATGCCTTTGTGTCTCCCTGTTTCTATTTCCAGCTTATGATTACTACTTCGAAATCTGAAGAAGCTGATAACATAATTATCAGGCATTTGACTTATATATTTTTCTCTACCAAATCCACTTTTGAAATTTCGATAAAACAAACATTTACTACTCGCCTCTAGAGCATGTCTCCATAGATTTTGAAAACTATCTCTCAAAGCAATGTTGACATTCTTGCAGAAAGATTCCCTCTCCAAGAAGAATTGACCATCCCAAACACAGTCATACCCTGCTTCTATTAAAATTTGTCTGATCCAACTCATCCATTTTGAAGAATAAATACCATTTCGATATAAGTCAAGTAATATCAAATATATTTTCCCAGAATATTTTTCTGTGTTTGATATTACTAAGCTGGTCCAAAATCGAACTAATCTCATTTTCACTAACACACTAATTGGATAAATACCAGTTTCTCCATAAACAATTTGGGTCATAGTATTTCTGTTCACATACACACAAAATTGCATCTCTCTTCTACACCTCCCCTCTTTACATCTCTCTCTCTCTCTCTCTCTCTCTCTCTCTCTCTCTCTCTCTCTCTCTCTCTCTCTCTCTCTCTCTCTCTCTCTCTCCGTACACAGTGGTGAACTTTATCAATGTTTCTGGTTGTTTGTTGAAGCTGATGCACGCAATCCAAAGACCACGCTTTTCAATTTGCTTCTTTATTCAAACAAGGACTGGAAAACAAGTCATCGGCAAAAACGAAAACTGACAAAACACGATGAGTAACGCATTGGTCCTGTTTCCTTCATAAAAAAACATACATTTTGATCGATTGTTCTGCATTGTTGATTGTTTTGCATTGTTTTCCAGTTGTTCAGGAGCAATGTTCTCAAAACACCCTTGTATGGATTAAGAGTGCTGAAAAGACACCACCAATAACATCAGCAATAAGCTTGAAGCATTCCAGACTCGCTGCTAATGCAAGTATTTTGGCCAAACACCGTCTCATACAATGAACTCTAGAAAAAGAACCCCTTTGCTGGATATCATCGCTAACATCAAGTGGAGAAGATGGCGCCAGATAGGACAATTCCATAAAATGCCAGCAGATGCCGTCCAAGGAGTAGCCCTTCGCTGGACACCTGCATGGCAGAAGAGCGTGAGGAAGACACGGGAGACAATGACGTTGAACGATTGAAAAAAAACCAACAAACAAACAAAAAAGATTGGAAGGAGAATTACTCCGCCAGGAGAAAAGCTGGCTAAGACAGCGCAAGAAAGCCTGCAAGCAATGTAGATCTCCATCGGCAGCCGTAATGGCCAACATGTCACAAAGAGGATCACGTTTACAAGTGAGTTTCCAGTGCTTAGTTGTCGGTTTACACGAACGCACGCAGTTTAACTGCTATTTTCCTCGTTATATCCTCTGTGGTTCTCATCCAATCTCTTGTGTGTTTGTCTCTTAGCAAGATTACTGAAAATGTCCACAGATTTCCCTGACGCTACAGGTTACAGATCAATTAGCCAGGGATAAAGGTATATCACTAATAAGAAGAAAATGGTAGTGGTGTTCCTCATGGATGCGGATTCAAAAATTCTTAAATAGTGTGTCACGTTTGAGAAAACTGGGAAGGAAATCAATGTTTAACGTGATCAGCGTAGATGGTGGTCTGTGCTGTGTGGTGCGAGTGTCTTCTAGTTGTAGTTATTTTAGAACCGAAAAAAACAACAAGAACAAAACAAAACAAAAACAAGGAGAATGAAATATTAAACAACAACAAAGAGAAGTATATACCTCTCCATTTACAAGATCCATTACTCTGATTCTACCGACTCAACGAACACAAAGGCAAACAAAGGGTACATTGGAACAAACCCAGACAGTTTCTTTAAAAAAATAAAAAAGGAAGCTCCAGCCTTGTCTTTATGCCGATATGTTTCCATGTGCACACAGCAGCAAGAATGCGTAAATACAAATTGAACGTTTTTATTCAAGACTTGCATAGCCTTTAAGTCCCGAAAATGCTACACATAATAAACGAACAAAAACAAAACAAACATATGGCTGCCTCGATGGATTTTTGACTTTATTTAATTGTGTGCGAGCTGCATCGATAGCACAAGAAGCATTGACCTTGTGTTCCTTGCAAATTGAGGGAATTACTTCTCTTTATTGTAGTTATCTTAGGTTTTGGTGTGTTGAGTTTGTTGTTGTTTTTTTCTTACTGTGCCATTTGTCCTAGTTCCTTTATTCGTTCTACCATTGGGTAACCTGCTAATCTTTCCCACATTCTGCCCCTCGCTCTCTTTATTCATTTTTATTTGTTTCAAAGCCATCTCTGTCTTCCCCCTTCCTTTTTTTTCTTCGCCGTTCTTACAGTTCTTCCCGTTAAATACTTCCATCTTTTTCTTTTCTTGAATTGCCAGTGCCAGAGCTCCCTGAAGTAAAGCCTTTATCTCTTTTACAGCATTGTAATCTTCCTGTTCTGATCATCACTTTCCATTGCAGTGACAACCGTGTCATCAGTCTCTGTATATGTATCTGTAACATGTACGTCGGCAGGAACCAAATCTGTCATAACAGCACCGACGGGAAGACTTAGAGTAGAGCACCCTAAAAAAGAAAGAAGAAGAAGAAAAAAAACACCCGAGAAAAAGCACCCAGAACTGAACCATTTCAGGGTATTCCTTCCTGGGACTGAATCCTGACCGGCACAACCTCAGTCCATCATTTACCCCAGCTTTGGATCAGACCCTAACTAATGTTCTGTGTGAGACAGGAGGCGGTGTTTAAAGGCCTCTACTGTTTCAACATTTACGGTTTCCTCACTGGGGCTGTTCCAGGTCTTGGGGAAAAAAAGTTTTACTGTGTTCCATCATTTTAGCTTTCTTTTTTCACTTGCTCCTCATGTTTTCATTGTAGTCTATTTGCAGTTTTCTAATGTCCCCCTTTTCTTTTAAATCTACGATTTTTTTTAACAGGCGCATTATTGTAATAGCATATGTAAATTACTTGTGTTGACTCACTTTTTTCAGTCTGGAATCTTCATCTTTTGTAGACAGACTACCATGTACTAAGAAACCACATCGAAGAAATACGAGCAAGTGAGAATGTCAGCCCGGGACTATATAAAAAGAAGGTAATGTTGCCCACACCTTAGGAGACATCGAGAGAGGAACGGGATCAGCATTGTTGGCACTACGAGAATGGTGCTTGACACTGAAGATGGGCACACTGATAAAACAAGTGCATTATAATATAACACGCCATAGATTCCAACTCACAACTTTCATCATGACACGAAGAGTATGATTTGACAATACTTTTTTTCTTTCTTTCTTCCTTTCTTTCCTCCTCCTCCTCCCCCCCCCCCCCCTCCCGAACCCCCAGTCTAGAGTTATGCATGCGTGTGACTGACTGGTGTGGAAAGGCTTTGATTTGTCTCTTCACAAGATTTAACGCTGATGATGATTATCATTATCATTATTATTATTACAATGCATAACATTATATATTATTATTATTATTATTATTATTATTATTATTATTCCTCCTCCTTCTTCTTCTTTTCTTCTTCGTCTCATCAGACCTTATGCATCAACCTATAGATCGAAACTCGTAAATCGATTACCGTTTGTGCCCCCTTTCTGTCCTCGAGCCTGTGGTGCCTTGTCCGCACGCTCTGTTCATCAGGTTGCTATGTTGCATGATCTGTTTGTTCCCCGTTGTGTAGTTATCACCGCCCCCCCCACCCCCACCCAACCCTCTCCCCCCACCTCCCCCAACCCTCCCCCACCCACACCATTGCTCCCCTCCCTCTCCTTACGCACCCGGTGAGGGGGCAGAGAAAAGAATTGGAGGGGGGGGGGGGATTTGGGGAAGATGAAGAGGTGGTGAGGGTGAGTTTGGGGGAAGATTGAAGAAGGTGGGTAGAAAGAGGGAGGGGGGGGGGGGAACTTCCTGCTGCTTGCTTCCTGCCGTGTGACAGTGTGTGTGCCCTATCTGTAGTGTGCAGGGGAAGCAGACGGCACGTTCTTGTCTTTGCCTTTGTGAGATTAGAATACTTTTTATCTTTTTGTGTTGTTCTCTAGTCTTCTCTCTGTCTCTCTACCACCACCACCCCACCACCTTCTCTTTTCCCGCAGTGATATAGAGGTCAGTACTCACACACACACACGCACACACACACACACACACACACACACACACACACACACACACACACACACACACACAGTGAAGAGAGAGAGAGAGAGAATGGCAGGAAGAGAGTGAGAGAGACAGACAGGCAGAAAGACAGAGAAACAGAGAGAGACATAAAGAGACAGACACAGAGACAATTAGAGAGAGCAAGGACAGTCACCAGTCCAACTTTGAACCCGTAGTTTTAGAAGGAAAAAAAAGAGTTACTTTTGCAAAGAACGACATGCATTTCAACTTCAGTCTAAGAATTAATTAAAAGTGTATCAAAGTTGGAATTACATACTTCCCATTTCCCATTGACCCCCATACCTGTGAGGTATTCGTTTAAAATAATGAATTGTAGATAGATAGATAGATAGATAGATAGATAGATAGATAGATAGATAGATAGATAGATAGATAGATAGATAGAAACACAACTTTAGTGGGGATTGTCTTTTGGGGGAGGCAAGGGGATGCGGGGGGACGAATTGATCATCCGCACTTCAGAGGACACGCCCCCTCTGTCTGGCTCTCCGACTAATCAATTACTTTGGGTCAGTGGAAACTACTTAATGCCGTCCCATCCCCTAAGCTGTCCGTCTCAACAGCATCATTCCCGGACCGTTCATCCAGAATCCCTCAAAATTACAGAAACGCACCTAAGGCTTGGCTCATTTTCTGGCAGGCCCGAAGCCGGCAGTCCACAGGGTTCTATCCATTATCGTCTTGAGGCCACCCGCCAGAGAAGAAGCAGCGCTGCAGTTGAATGATTTTGGCGGTGTTCAGTGGTGCGCGTTCTTTTTTTTTTTTTTTTTCCAGAAGACACTACATTCTAGGCCCATTCGTTGATGACAGCAACGGTTTACTAATCAAACGCTCCTGTGTCGTTGGACGCATGAGGTTGTCAAATCTCCTTTGTCAGCGGTTCTCAGTCAGTTTGCTAATGCCCCCCCCCCCCCCCCCCCCCCACCACCCCCCACCCACCCCCATCGTTTCCATGCTTGCCGATGGTTCATCGTGGGCCATCCTCTCTTTAACCATTTAGTGGTGGAGCTGAAAGAGTCTCCCCCGGAGGTGAGCGCCACCTCATCCCTCTATCGACAGCCCAGCTTTGGAACGCTTTTTCTTCAGCATTTACGATTAAGAATTAGGTCTGGTGGAAAAGCTGGTGTGGAGATCCACTCTAGGCTCAGAGTCAACTGAAAGCTTATGATGGTGTCCCGAATTTGTTGAACAGGCACTGCAGAAAACCACTGAAGTGATTCAAGCTGTGGGGCGTCGTCTCCGTAGATGGGTGACCTGAAAGTGACAGGCAATGGCAGCTTCTCTGAGAACTGCTGGCTCTGGGACCACCAGTATGGGTGTGTATGTGTACGAGAGTACGAGACTGGGGAGCGGTTTGAGAAGAGCACCATTGAGAAGACAGGCCATCGCAAATTGGGCATGGAAAAGCAACAACAACAACAACAACAACAACTGCATTTGTGTGTGTGTGTGTGTGTGTGTGTGTGTGTGTGTGTGTGTGTGTGTGTGTGTGAGAGAGAGAGAGAGACCAGACAGAACTCAGAACTCAAACCGTTTTTATTCAAGGATTAAGATTTTAGGCATAGCTTATTCTTCCAATCTGTCCTTGCTAATCTACATCTATTACAAGTAGCACACACATAAAGGAAAGGAAAATGTATTCATGCAGAAGGACATACATAATGAAGAAAACAAACGCCCCACCCCCACTCCCCTTACCACACCCCCACCCCCACCCCCACGCACACACATGCATACACACACACATACACACATACGCGCGCGCACGAGCGCACACACACACACACACGAACACACACACACACAGACACACACACACACACACACACACACACACACACACACATACACAGATTAACAGATTAACAGATGGAAAGGAAACTGTGTCAGAGAGAGAGAGAGAGAACAAGAACAAGAACAAGAACAAAACTTTAATCTCCAGGCCTCCGGCCCCTAGAAAGAGGTCAAAAGTACACAATATGGTGATCACTCAACCACAACAAAATGTAAAATACGTACTAACTTAACCTGTAGAACAAAAGTGGTTCTCGTGCATTGTAAATTAATTCTAACTTTCATCATTGTTGTCACAGAATTCCTATCGTATCTTCAGGGTATTAAATATATAAACGCATAGTTTACGAATACTGTAAACAGAACCATTCTTCATCAAGTGAACATACGATTGACCTTCAGAGTTCAGATGTTAGGTCGCGCCGATGGAACATGGCGACGTGCTTACAGTTTGATGATGATGAGAGAGAGAGAGAGAGAGAGAGGGAGAGAGAGAGAGAGAGAGAGAGAGAGAGAGAGAGATATCATCTGTATACAAGTTCCAGAAACATCCGGGTGTTTGAAAGGTACAGTATTGCCTCAGAAGTCTACGTATGGCAAGTGCAACACACTCGAGTGACTACCACCATCACCAATATTGCTTGGACACGATTATGATAGAACGAAATGAATACATTTGTGCATCCATATAAAATAGAACAAAAGAAGAAAAGAGAGAAAGAAAAGAATAAATAAAAAGGACAAAAAAGCAAACGAAAAAAAAGAAAGAAAAGAAGATAAAATGAGAAAGCCTAAGAAAAAGGACAAAGAGAGCGAGAGATAGAGAGACACACACATACACACACAGAACGAGAGAAAGAGAGAGGGAAAGAGAGAGAGAGAGGGGGGGAGGGGCGGGGAGAGGAGGGTTTGGGGGGGGGGGGGAGGGGACACGGACACGGACACGGACATTCACACGGACATTTTTCATATTGTCATTGACAGTGATATCCTTTTGGCAAGGAAGACAATGCATGAACAAAGGAATAATGGCGGTATTCAAAGAAACGAACATATTTCTTAGAGTAAAAAGGACAAAAGCAAAAACAACATCAAACAGAACTATGAATGTTTACATCGACAATCACATTCATATACATTCTCAAAGGGTAGTCTGGTTGTTGACAATGCAACTGTAACGTTACCTTCGGAATCATAGTTACCAGGCACACACACGTACGTTCACAATTCACTCAGTTCACGTTCACACGCGCACACACACTTGTATTGGTTATTCGGGGCTTTTCCGTGCATTATACAAGGCAAATACAAATCGTATGACACATTACAACATCCAACTGTATCAAAATCATTGATATAAGCTGTGAAATTGACATCAGGGTAACAGTACTTTTTTTTCCTGGTAACTATATAAGGCTTCCGAAATAAATTGCTTTTTCCGACAATCCCTAGCTAGGGCGATAAATCTCGCCAGTGGTCTTATTTTCATTTCATCTTGTATCAAAAAGCATACTGGTAAGGACCATTTTCTTTGATTTTTTTCCGTTTAAAATTACACATTTATTTCGAATTTCTTCAGAAGGCACATACTAAAAGGAAATGAATTTATTCTTCAACAAGAGAGAGAGAGAGACAGAGAGAGACAGAGAGAGAGAGAGAATATTCCAATTCCATTCCTGTATATCCCCCTTTTTCTCTTTCTTTAAACACTTCGGATTTTGTTGACATTGAAAGACAGGACACAGGAGAGTTAGGACACAATAAGGTCCTTCATCTGATTTTATTTCACGATCTGAAATACAAAATAGAATGAATTCAATAAATCTATCAAATAAATAAATAACTGAAATTTAAGAAAAACTCTATGTGAATACACAAATAACCCAATAAAAATCGATAATGAAAATGTTCAGAAATAGCCGCGAGTCAGCTGCTGCGATGTGATTTCCTTTCTTATTCTCCTCCTCCTCCTCCACTTTTTTGTTTCATTGTTGTTGTTATTTTCATTCCTTAAATAGAAAACAAGATGCCAAGCTTACAGTTCTTTCCAATGACCCAAGTCCAGCCCTCCCTCTGTGTTGCACGGTGCACCACGATGGTCTCTCCTTTGGTCAGTTCTTTGCCTTTTTAACACTCATCCTCTGGCGAATGTCATCGAAAAACACAATGTTTCGCATATGCATCATGAATTCGCTGGTGACTGTCAGTTGTATAGTTCTACTCCTGCAAACCATGCTGGTTTGCCTCACTGCCGTATACTTCCGGATGACAACAAACAAACTGCAGCTGAAGGATGGAAAAACTGAGATACTGTTTATTGGTTCTCTGAAAATTCAAACTTAACCACATTCTATCATGTTTGATCAATACAATATGCCCTTCTCTGAATCAGTTAGAAACATAGGCGTGACAACAAAGTGTCAATGACACAACAAGTGACAAAAACCTGCCAAAGTGCATTCCTGAAATTACGTGGAATAAGTCCAGTTCAACATGTCCTCACCGCTGAAGCAACAAAACGCTTATCAAGTCCCTGATATTTTCCCGACTTGACTATTGTAAGTCATTCCTTGCCGGATCTCCCTCACTGTGCTTGCTGGGTATGTTGGTATTTCCGTAACCCACTGAACTCTGACTTGGACAACGGGATTTGTGAATCCGTGCGTCCATCACTGCCATGATAACTTCCCGGCTACACAACTGTAACTCGTAAGTTTTGTCGATCTTCCAGCTGAACAGTTTCCCGTTTGCAAAGATTTCAAAACTATGCTGCAAAATTTGTTGTGTTGGAAAACGAAAGCGGTAGCAACAAGCATCACCGCTTTTGAAAGAGCCGCACTGTTTTTTGTTTTTTTGTTTGTTTTTTTTTATCCCCGTGGAATTTCGATGTGAATGATTAATCAGCTGTTTTGATTGTTGTTGTTTTTTAATATTACTACTACCACTACTACTGCTACTACTACTATTATTATCGTTATCATTATTGTCATTATTATTACTATTGTTGTTGTTATATTATTCTTTTCATTTCTATTATAAAAACAAAAACACATAAATAGATAAATAAATGAAATGAAGCCCACATTTCAATGAAAACACCGCATTAAAATATATAGTATTAACAACTAACTTACGGCGAATCAATGCGAACGAACTCTGGAAGTGTTAGATTTCCTGTCCTGACAACCCCATCGCGAACCGCCACCCCATGTCTTGCCAGTCCGCCACCTCCACCTTCCCTCCTCCCCCCCCCAGCCACCTCCCCCACCTCTATGACCTCCTTTTCCACACCCTGCCCTCCTTATAAACGAAGATAGTGAACGGCAGGAAATAAATCTGAAATAAAGAGAAAGATGGAGAAATGAATACAAATACCACAGCGA
>NC_134880.1:37277229-37312229 GCF_041734735.1 Babylonia areolata
CACACACACGTGCAGTTAAGAATACATTTTACTGATGCTCGCATGTCCGCATACATATGCGCACACACACACACTCACGCACAGGCAAACAGATTATCAAACAATCAGCCAATGAACTATGCCATTGTTCGCTGGTAAAACAACGCACTCACTCACTCACTGATGTAGTTACGTAGCTCATCACTTCACCACCTTCACCTTCACCTATCCCGTAGTCTTGTGGACCGTTGGGGCGCCACAGGTGATCTGGCAACCAGCATCCTCCAATCCTCTCGGTTTTCTGACCTCCTGACTGTATCGCTCAACCTCAAGCCCGTCCATTCTGGGATGTTGTCCTCCCATCTCTTCCTCTGTCTGCCTCTCCTTCTCCCCGCTTGCACTGTGCCCTGCAGGAATGTCTTGGCAAGCCCTGATGATCTCGTGACATGGCCATACCATTTGAGCTTGCGTCTCTTGACCAAGGTCGACAGGTCTTCGTCGGGCCCAATGACTTGCCTGATTCTGTTTCGAACTTCTTCGTTCGTGATTAGCTCATCACTCACTAACAATCCAGACTACCAACCGCCCGGCCATCGGATCCAAGTACAATGTTTGATGCCTTTGCTTCAGTCTAGTTCTTCTTAAATCAATCAATCATCATCGATTAATAGAATACATAAATGGATGATCAGATAATAGTGAAAATGAATAAGTGTTGATTGAGATGAATGCGTAACCAGTCAATCATTCTTGTCAGTCAGTAAGTCAGTCTGTCAGGGAGCTAATCAGGCATTCAGTGCAAGATCATGAATCAGTTAAACAATTATATATGTTCATAGACAGAGTTTTTTTATGACGCCAGAAAACATCGGGAATACATGATTATTTGTCAGTCAGTTTATCAGTCTGTTCATCAGTCTGTCTGGTTGACTGTCTGTCTGTCTGATCGTTTGCTTTGCAAAGCAGAGCTCTGAAAACTTGCCATTTGCGATAAACACTTTCCTCCCTCATCTCCCACCACTCTCTTCGTTTCCCTTCTCCCTTTCTTCAGCTTCTCTTCGTTCCTTTAACTGTCTGGCCCGCTTCCTATCTGCATAGAAACATTTATCCCACACCCTTACCATTCGTCAATCTCATGTTCCACCTCTTCCCCCCCCCCCCTCCAATCCATTATACCCACTCCCCCCCCCACACACACACCCTGTTGTTCTTTACATATCTACATTGACCAGCAGACATTTACAGGAATCGACAATGGAGGGGAGAGAAAGAGTCCAATCGGACTGACCATTCCCTTGCCCACACCTCCTAAATCGACCCCCTCCTCTCCCATCTTCCACTGAATATCTATCCCCTCCCCTTCCCCTCTCCGTATCGACTGCACATTTCCTTTTCGCGTATCTCCACCGCACTGCAGACTTCGACAAGAAAGGTTGGAGGGAGAACAACGGTCCCAGTTGGGTGATAAACTCGTACGAAATCGACGCAGCCCTGCTGTTTATGGAGGCCGACTTCAGACAGAAATATTCGGCAGATAGGTTCAGACGAAGGGAAATGGCAAAACGTGGAGTGGAGATGAAACAGACCCATGTGGCCGATTTCTGCTCAGAGATGTCATTGACAAACGTGATCCAGACTGCAGTAAAGAGAGTATGCTAACTGACTGGATGATGGAGGTGGTGGTGGTGGTGGTGGTGGTGGTGGTGATTGAAGTCGCGTAATATTGCAGCGTCAAAAACAAAAGAAATGTAGATTATGCGGTTCGACTTACAGAGTGGAAGTTGGTGATTGTCAGATTGGTATCACTGCAAAAAAAAAAAAAAAAAAAAAAAATGTATTGCTATGCAAAACCATAGGAATTTATGATTACGCATCTGAAGAAATCGGACATGCCACAGTAATATCGATACCACCTTTGTTGTCATAATGAACTAAGCATAATTTCACAGTCTGCCGCATATAATCAGCAGCTAACACAGTAGTACGCTTTCGCTTTTAAACAGAACTAGGGTACACAGCCCAGACCGGTGGTGGGCTGTTCACGTTCCGACGTTGTACACACAAGTAAACGGAACAGTTCAAAAGAACTTCTGCATTTTCTGGTGATGACAAAGGATCACTCCAGTCTCCAGAGCGAAGTCGGCAGTCCCTTGTAGGAAGGAACCTTGTCGTTTTCTTCACGACTTGCCGCCGAGGCCCCTACCCCCCCCCCCCCCCCCCCCACCCCTACCCTCATAAAACAAGGCTTTGCACGTCAGGGTGTAGAAAGTCGGACAGGACTGTAGGATTTGGGCTGGACCCCTGGGGCTTTGACACATGGCCATTCATCAGTGGGAATAATAGTCCATCAGCCAGAAGGTTAATCGGTACCACTCATAGTGGCAAGTGTTATCATATATTTTTGGAATCGTCTTTGTTCCTAGATGTCAGAAAATCATGATAATGTTGTGAACGTGGCAGCTTTCTGCCTGTTATCACGTGATTTCTAACCCCACCCTACCGCGTCGAGAACGCACACCGTGATCAAGCTCTGTACTCCCAGAGCCTAAACCATTGAAGATAGAAAAACCATTATTGAACAAAAAAGATGTATAATAGCATGCTAAACAACTTTTGTTCTTATAAGTATATCAAATTATTATTTGTTCGTGAAATGCAGTGGCGTTTTGAGGATTTCATGTCATATTCACACAAAATTCGGCATGTCGTCTTTTGTCAAAGGTAAATCGTTAGATATAGGAAGACACTTTATGAAGCAAAAGGAAGTGCATGGGACTTGTGAACAACTTTTATTCTCATAACACTATCAAAATGTTGATCGTTTTGGAAAAGTAATCACTTTTGTGAGTGTCATCAAAGATTACGCAACACGACAAAATTTTCAGTTTGTGTTCTGCTCTGCCTAAATGTTTGCAAAGAAAAAAGTACTACTCAACAAGAAGATGTAGAATAGCACGCAAAACAACTTTTGTTCTTATACATATATCAAAATATTATTTTGTTCATGAAATGTAGTGCCGTTTTGAGGATTTCATGACAAAATTCACACAAAATGCGGCACTTCGTCTTTTGTAAAGGCTACCTAGTAAGATATAGGAAGACATATTTAGAAACAAAACGAAGCGTAAGGGACGTGTGAACAACTTTTATTCTCATAAAACTATAAAAATGTTAATCGTTTCGGAAAAATCATGGCTTTTGTGAGTTTCATCAAAAATTACGCAACACGACAAAATGCTCAGTTTGTCCAAGTCGGTGTAATGCTCTGTCTAAATGGTTGTAGATGTAAATATACAGGTAACTGCTAAACAACCAGATGAAGAATAACACGCTAAAGAAAATTTGAGCAGAAATAGATGAAAGTCAAATTAAAAGATATTGCATTTTGACCATGGGCACACATGCAAACTGGGGGAGGAGCAAAACAGAGACAATACTTGAAGACCTAAATCTATTAAAGGTAAATCAAACAGCAACCCTTGTTTTTATCATTTGATATGTGAAATTATCACATATTCTTATGATATAGGGATTAATATAAAGAAAGTAAAATCTATATTTTTCCTGTGTTTGTGTCTGTTTCAGACGGCGTCAGAGGGCAGTACTGACCACCAGAAGTACTTCTCATTGATAAGGATCCAGTACCATAATGGCAGAAGCTCCGCCTGAAGGAAGACCCGGATTAAAGTCTTCAGCTGACCAGTGTATCATCCACTAACAGACTTACAAATGTGATATGAAAATGAGTCTGATTTCTCCAAATTCATTCCAATCATGGGCAACTTTGCTTGAAGCGGCTGAAATAAGGAATCATGCACCTGTGCTGGATGCTGCCAAGACGGTAGTTGGTATGGAAGTACCAAAAATAAAATGCCATAGGTACTGCAGAACTGTCTTCACTATGAAACATACTTTGAACAGCCTGAAAAGAAAAGCAGAGGAACCAGTTCAACCACGTGAGGAAGCTTCGCAGACAAAGCGGCAAAGTCGAGGACCATCTTCTACTTCGAGGGTTCTTCCAAAACAATGTATATTTTGTGAAAAGTCTTCGAAGTATTTGAAAAATTACAACACAAGAGAACAGTTCATACAGGCAAAAGAACTTCGTGTGGATAAAACATTACGTGACATTGCTCCTGGGAAGAATCACTCTCTTGTTGATGGAATCTGCTATCTTTTGAAGACACAGTGCTGTGTCGTTCTCTTCAAGCTGTTCATATGATACTCCATGTCCTAGCCTGTTCAACGTTCTGATCAGCTACACGTTTCAAGTAAGACTTTTCAGACCATATTACAAAAGGATGTGTTTTGGAGTCTTCTGTTGCCCATTACTTACAGCAAACACAATGTCTTGGTTAAACGAGTCGATGAGGATTCGATTCCTGGTTGATGTGTTCTCGTTGTTTGGATCACCAGTAATGAGTGCCAGACGGAAGCGTTTCAGATCAGCGGGTCCAACAGATTCCATTGTGTCCAAATCTGAGGGGTTGATGGGCCATGGTGACTTGTTCTGCGAATTTTTCACTGCTTGTCGAAGATGCAGAGATGCTTTATCCAACACTTTGTCAATCGATGAGCTGTCTGATTTCCACAAGGCCAGCTGTATTTTGAGTGCCTGATACATTCGGCCAAGTTCGTGGGGACTGAGAGTGACTGGCATCACTAAAATCTTTCCATTTTCATCTGGAAACATAAACAGCTCCTCACTAAATCTAATCTCAAGCTTTCTACGGATGTGTCTAGTTGTGGAATCTTTGACGTCTTTGATACCATTCACTGACATGAACATCTTCAACTTCTCAGTAAGAGACACTAGAGGAATGACGTCTGGCTGTGCCATTAGTTCTTTGATGTGCTTGAAAAGCAAGGCATACGATGCATCTTCTGCGTTCTGATACGTCCTTTCTTTGTCATCTGGCATTTCCTCATCAGCCTCTTTCTGAGTTGGCAATCTGTCTTTACATGTTTCTTTAGTGTATAATCTGTAGCATGTCCGACGGTATTGTGCCTCAGCTCTGTTTGTCACTGCAGTTATTTTGGTGTCACATTTCACATTTTTTTCACAGCAATGTCACGTAGTGTTTTATCCACACGAAGTTCTTTTGCCTGTATTAACTGTTCTCTTGTGCTGGATTTTTTCAAATACTTCGAAGGCTTTTCACAAAATATACATTGTTTTGGAAGAACCCTCGAAGTAGAAGATGGTCCTCGACTTTGCCGCTTTGTCTGCGAAGCTTCCTCACGTGGTTGAACTGGTTCCTCTGCTTTTCTTTTCAGGCTGTTCAAAGTATGTTTCATAGTGAAGACAGTTCTGCAGTACCTATGGCATTTTATTTTTGGTACTTCCATACCAACTACCGTCTTGGCAGCATCCAGCACAGGTACATGATTCCTTATTTTAGCCGCTTCAAGCAAAGTTTCCCATGACTGGAATGTATTTGGAGAAATCAGAGACTCATTTTCATCCCATTTGTAAGTCTGTTGGTGGATGATACACTGGTCAGCTGAAGACTTTAATCCGGGTCTTCCTTCAGGCGGAGCTTCTGCCATTATGGTACTGGATCCTTATCAATCAGAAGTACTTCTGGTGGTCAGTACTGCCCTCTGACACCGTCTGAAACAGACACAAACACAGGAAAAATATAGACTTTACTTTCTTTATGTTAATCCCTATATCATAAGAATATGTGATAATTTCACATATCAAATGATAAAAACAAAGGTTGCTGTTTGATTTACTTTTAACAGATTTAGTTCTTCAAGTATTGTCTCTAAACCTGCATGTTTTGCCCCTCCCCCAGTTTGCATGTGTGCCCATGGTCAAAATGCAATATCTTTTATTTTGACTTTCGTCTATTTCTGCTCAAATTTTCTTTAGCGTGTTATTCTTCATCTGGTTGTTTAGCAGTTACCTGTATGTTTACATCTACAACCATTTAGGCAGAGCATTACACCGACTTGGACAAACTGAGCATTTTGTCGTGTTGCGTAATTTTTGATGAAACTCACAAAAGCCATGATTTTTCCGAAACGATTAACATTTTTATAGTTTTATGAGAATAAAAGTTGTTCACACGTCCCTTACGCTTCGTTTTGTTTCTAAATATGTCTTCCTATATCTTACTAGGTAGCCTTTACAAAAGACGAAGTGCCGCATTTTGTGTGAATTTTGTCATGAAATCCTCAAAATGGCACTACATTTCATGAACGAAATAATATTTTGATATATGTATAAGAACAAAAGTTGTTTTGCGTGCTATTCTACATCTTCTTGTTTAGTAGTACTTTTTTCTTTGCAACCATTTAGGCAGAGCAGAACACAAACTGAAATTATTTTCGTGTTGCGTAATCTTTGATGACACTCACAAAAGTGATTACTTTTCCAAAACGATCAACATTTTGATAGTGTTATGAGAATAAAAGTTGTTCACAAGTCCCATGCACTTCCTTTTGCTTCATAAAGTGTCTTCCTATATCTAACGATTTACCTTTGACAGAAGACGACATGCCGAATTTTGTGTGAATATGACATGAAATCCTCAAAACGCCACTACATTTCACGAACAAATAATACTTTAATATACTTATAAGAACAAAAGTTGTTTAGCATGCTATTATACATCTTTTTTGTTCAATAATGGTTTTTCTATCTTCAATGGTATAGGCTCTGGGAGAACAGGGCTTGATCACGGTGCGCGTTCTCGACGCGGTAGGGTGGGGTTAGAAATCACGTGATAACAGGCAGAAAGCTGCCACGTTCACAACATTATCATGATTTTCTGACATCTAGGGACATCGACGATTCCAAAAATATATGATAACATTTGCCACTATGAGTGGTACCGACACCCTTAATTTGAGGGGCTGGCTGAAGGACTATAACCCACAGGGACTTACTTTGCGTAAGTTACAAGACTTGTTTATTGCTAAATATGCGACGTTCGAAATCCCCATTTGCATATATTGGTTTCTGTTATGTATATATATATGGTGGTTGCCATTCTTCTTGTGCGTGAAAACGTCCGTTTTCTGGAACTTAAAAAAAAAAAGAAATCAGCATCCTTATTTTTGTTTGTTTTTATTTTCCAATGAAAAATAGTAGAGCGCTTGTTTCATAAGGTAATTATGGAATTCACGAAGGAGAACAAAAATATAACTGAAGAGTTGATTTCAGACAGAAAGATAGAGAATGGAAGAGGGAGGGAGAAAGGAAGCGAGGCAGAGACAGAGAGAGAGAAAGAGGGAGAGAGAGAGAGAGAGAGAGAGAGAGAGAGAGAGAGAGAGAGAGAGAGAGAAGGGGTGGGGGCAGACAAAAAAACAACAAAAACAAACAATAAAAAAACATCATCAGTGCGCCAAGTGCGTGCTGCACGCTGCACACCACGTGACCCCGGTTTGTCACCTCATCCGAATGACTTGACGCTCAGTTTCATTTTCCAGTCAAACTTGGGAGAAAGAGCGATACCGGGATTCTCACCCCGACCCTCAAGGACACCGTGTTGGCAGATACGCGTTTTAACCACTCTGCCACTTTCCTCCTGACAGGTCAGGAGAGAGGGGAACCGGAGTAAAGTCCCGGTGCCGGTGGAGCATAGGCCATCGACGACCCCTTGCCATCGCACTCTGATCTGGGCTGTTCTGGCCATTCCAGTCCAGTTGGTCCCTTGCTGCTTCAGCTCTGCCTCGGTGTCTCGCCTCCAGCTGTTGCGAGGCCGGCCTCTCTTCCTCTTTTCCTGCGGGTTCCAGGTCAGGGCTTGGCGTGTGATGCTGGACTCTGGCTTCTTCAGGGTGTGTCCGATCCAGCCCCACTTCCTCCGCAGTATCTGCTTGGCCACTGGTTCCTGTCCCGCTCGCTATGACCCATAGCAGATACTTGTAAATGCTTCGGATCCACTCTGTTTACGAATGCCCAGATTCAAACACTCCACTGTTTGGCCGCTGTTCTTTCTCTGTCTCTGGACCTAGCATTTTGGAATGAACTTACTCTTTCGCTTCGTAAGGTTTCCGCACTCAGCTCTTTCAAGTCTGGCCTTAAATCCCACCTCTTCCCAAGATAGCCTCACTCCCCTGCCTCTTCCTTGTCTTCAGTTTATCCAGTTTTTAGAGTAATGCATGCGTGTGGATGACTGGTTGTGAAAGCACTACGATTTGTCTTTGCAAAGATTCAGAGTTATATGAAATGATTTATTATTATTATTATTATTGTTGTTGTTGTTGTTATCATTGTCATTAGTAGTAGTAGTAGTAAATGGGCCCTCGGTATCTTTCACTCCGCTATTACTTGGGTTTTGTTTTCAGTACACATCCTCTTCATCATGTCCAATCCATCACATTCTACACACCCAGTGTATCAGTGTATGTGTGTGCTGAAATGAATGAATATATAAACCACCATGAAAGGAAATGAAATGTGTTATTCTTACCATGTAACATAATATCCTTGACGTCCGATATTATCTCTTCCACAGGAAATAGTGTGATGCAACAGAATTCTCTATGTCAACCAGACACAGTGAAACTGAGTCCCACTCGTATTTTGAAATGCTCTGATATGTTTATATATATATATACATTTTTGTACTTGCACCCTACACCCCGTCCATTATAGATTGATATGTCAATTGCATATCGTTTTTTTTTCTTTAGAAAACCCACAAAACCCCAGTAATGATAAGACTAATGAATAGGGCTACTTACCGCTTTGCACTTTTAATTAAATTAAAAAACACAAAAACACCTTGCAGTGAATAGACAATAAACCGATGAGACGAAGAATCACCTTTGGCTTATGAAAGGTCAAAAGAGGTCAGGTCAGGTCGAGGTCGAGGTCGCAGTCGACCTCGATGTCAACCATCATTTGTCGCTCTGCACGCTAACATCTTCGGTGGCTGGGTCATGCACTGGGACTGCACGCAACACACACACACCTGCTCAAACGATTGCCCTGTCGCTAAGTCCTGCATCACACACACACACACACACGGAGAGAGACAGACAGACAGACAGAGAGATTTATTAGCGCTGGCCATTGAACTGAACGAAAGATTCCAAAGATTCTCAAAGTTCACAAATCTTAATTTTTGGGTCTCAAGCCTGTAACCATATCGACAGGTTAACACCTAGAACGTTCAGAAACTAACAGAAAAATTATATGAATTTATATACTGGCAGGGATATAGTTTTCTCTGTTTTAAACCAAGGTACACACACACACACACACACACACACACACACACACACACACACACACACACACACACACACACACACACTCAAAATTAATAAATAATGAATAGTTGAATAAACAAACACATGGATGAATAAACAAATGAATAAATGAATAACCCACATGGATGAATAAACAAATGAATAAATGAAAAATCAAACAAATAAATGAATAAATGAATGTCCTTTTACTTTCAGGCTTTTTTTTTAAAGATGTTGGAGAAGAAATACCATATCCATTTGTTATTCGCAAGAGAAAACACAGGACAGACAGACAGACAGACAAAGAAGAAGAAGAAAGAGGAAGAAAGAGGAAGAGAGTCAGCAAGACAGACAGACAGGCAGGCAGGCAGGCAGACAGACAGAGAGACAGACAGACAGACCAAAAGTCCTTCAGTCTACATCCAATTAAGCGGAGGAAGAACAAGAAACAGCTCCAGCAGGATTGCTACTGCAAAGTGATGGATGTGTTGGCTAGTTCTGCAAGCTGAAAAGCATCAGGAGAACGCTGGGTGCCTTATACAAATTACCCCCCCCACCAGCTCCCCTCTACCCCCCACCCCCCTACACACACACACACACAAGCACATACGTATACAACCACGCATACACCTCTGTGTGTGTGTGTGTGTGTGTGTGTGTGTGTGTGTGTGTGTGTGTGTGTGTGTGTGTCTCTGTGTCTCTCTCTGTGTCAAAACATATCAGTTTGATTAATTGTGTTCTTCGTACTTCGTGCTATATGTATTATGGATCATTTACATGCCCCTTCATTAGGGGTCATGGCCTGAAATGAATAAATCAGATGTATCCGTATCCGTATCTAAAAACATATGTATGATAGATAGATAGATAGATAGATATGCATACATACATTGTAAACAGTACTCTCTCTCTCTCATCATATATATATATATATATATATGTTGTGTGTGTGTGTGTGTGTGTGTGTGTGTATCTATACATAATACATATATATGTATATATAGATATATGCATATATATTTTCAGTAACAGAAAGAAAGAAACACGGACACACTTTGACATTTTATTGACATTAACTACATCGTTTTGATGTCAAGGGAGAGAAACAGAGAGAGAGAGAGAGACAGACAGACAGACAGAAGGACTGTTTGTGAATAGTTTGAGGGTGGAGATGGTGGTGGTGACTGTGTAAATGTGTGCGTACATGCGGGCAAACCGGGCTGTGCACGCGCTCTAATGTGTAGCTCGGTTAGTCTGTGACATGCATGTCCTTGTTACTAAAAACAAAACAAAATAACAAAATAAAATAAAATAAGATAAGATGAAATAAAATGAAATAAACCCTAAAAATCAACAACACAAAAAAAACATTTAAAGCACCGCAGATCCGGTCCAGGGTAATTGAAACGGACAATGTGTTTTCAGCTTCAGTTTCATTTCAAGTGTGCGTCCAAGAGTGCGGACTGATCGATGCATGCTACACCACATTTTGCTTAAAACAAGGAAACTGTTTTCAAGTTAAAAACAAAACAAAAAAAACTTGAAAGACCTTCCTGTTACACACACACACACACACACACACACACACACACACACACACACACACACACACAAATACACACACATACACCATTCTTCACCCTCTGCCCAACACTGTTCCCACAACCACACCCCGCCATCCACACCCCACACCCCCTTTTTCCCCCGTCTAATATCACTTAAAGTGGAAGACGTTAAACTGAAGACTACTACTACTACTACTACTACTACTACTACTACACACACACACATGGAACCACGTTTTCACACATGTGCACACAACCATGCAGATAAACACATACAAACACGCATTACTTAAAACGATTTCATAAAAAAGAATCAATTTAATTACAACTAATTTGTCCGTAATCTGTCTCTTTCGAAAATCTTTAAGTTTCTTTACAACCTCTGACTCGAACACTACACTCGAAAAAAAGAGAGAAAAAAGATACAATCTAAAATAAAGTTGGAAGAAATATAATACAAAAGAAAAGTCAACAACAACAACAAAACAATTAAATAAAGAAGGTAAATAATCAATCAATTAAATAAATAAACAACAACAAAACGGGGAAGCAAATGGTTAAACAAACAATGAAATAAATAAAGATCTGTTGCAGACAACGAAACTAATTTCCATCGGAAGCGATAATGAAAGGAAAAAAAAAAAAGAAAAAAAAAGAGGGGTGGGGGGTGGGAGGGGGGTGGTCATTAGAAAGTCGAGACAAAATGCAAACACTAACCGAGAACAACAACCCGTCAACCTCTCCCCACAATACCCTCCAACCCCCCCCCCCCTCCCCCCCCCCCCCCCCACACACACACACACACCCTCGCCACACCAAAAGAAAAGAAAAATCGAGAAAACCCATAGTACACCAATCGCCCACACTCTTATCTGCATTCGATTCTGCGAAAGAAACCTCTGTGTCGCGTCAAAGTCAGCGGAAAATCAGACGTGATCGGGGCAGACAGGCGAGTTCCTCTCACGCAGGTCCACGCAATCTTTCTTGCACGCGCCAGCTCCAGTTAGCGCGCGCGCTTTGAGCGAACTGTCGTCTGCTGTCCCTTCCTTCCACAAGAAGCAGACGACACACGCTGTGTGCGACTCGCGTTCATCACTTAGACCTGTGCTTTATCTTTCTTTTTTTTCTGTATACATTTTTCCTCTGTTTTTGTTACTTGATATTTTCGTGCATTATCAGCTCGACCGCCAGTCTGGTAAAAGTTGACGACGGAGATGACACTCGATGCTTGACTTTCTGATTTGTTCCTTCAGGACTTGTCTCTCATGATGGTTTTCAGTGTTGATTTTGCTGTTGTTGTTGTTGTTGAAAAGGCACTTCTTTGCAAAGTTCGAGCTGGGTGAAAAGACAGTAGACAGAGCATTGAGGAAAGGTAAGTCAGCATGTTGATATGATTGTAATAAATCTATCGTGGTTGTTTTGTTGTTTGCACATTCTCAAGTTGTCGCGTGCCCGCCAATGCGGCACCATCCTGTTTTTTTTTCCTCTCCTGCTTCCTTTTCGTGTCTGTAGCATGGAAAGTTGCCGGATTTTTTTCTGCATCATCATCATCATCATCATCATCATCACAGCAGTTCCATTTCCGGCTCAGTTGAGGAGAAATGACACCACCCAACTCAATGAACAACTGCAGTGTCATAATTATAACAACTCGGCAAGTTATTTCATTTTTCATTACACAAAAAAGAGGAAAACAAACGAAGACTCCACCCCTATTGTATATCTTTTTCTTATTTCTACTTTTTTTCAGTGTTTTTCTTTTTTTCTTTTTTTTTCTTTTTTTGTTTTTGTTTTTATTTTTGTTTATTTACCTGGGGATGTCTTTCCTTGCGCTAAGTGAACTAGGAGGTCTTCATTTAATCCGAAAGACTAGCACACAGACTTCTAAGCAGAGTGGGAGGTAGGAGGGCGGGTGTGTGCGGAGGGGTGGGGGTAGGGGGGGGGGGGTACACAGTTGTGTGATCCGGTCGAGTCTTGGACCTGGGTCTCTCTCAAACTTGTTTTTGTCGTACGAAATTTGTCTGTCTCTCTCTGTCTCTCTCTCTCTCTCTCTCTGTGTCTCTGTCTCTCTGTCTCTGTCTGTCTGTCTGTCTCTCTCTGTCTCTCTCTCTCTCTCTCTCTGTTCTCTCTCTCTCCCGCACACACAAACACTCCCTATCTTTCTCCCTCCCCCCCCCCTCTCTCTCTCTCTCATTCTCTCTCTCTCTCTCTCTCTCTCTCTCTCTCACACTCTCAATCTTTCTCCACCCATCTCTCTCTCTCTGTGTCTCTCTGTATATCTGTTTGTCTGTCTCTCTCAATATTTGGTTTCACCATTAATTATTCGTTTATTCTCAAGTTTTGTCGTGCAATGAAAGTATGTTGACGCAGTCACAAATGTCATTAGGACCTCATGGTCAATGGCATGAAAGTGTCAAAGCGTCTCTCTCTGTCTGTCTGTCTGTCTGTCTGTCTGTCTGTCTCTCTCTCTCTCTCTCTCTCTCTCTCTCTCTCTCTCTCTCTCTCTCAACAGGTTGTCTGTATACTTTTTCTTCTTTTCCAATCCTTGATATTTTCGTGCATAATCAATCAGCTCGACCGCCACCAGTGTGGTAAAACGTGACGACGATGATGACACTCGACGTTGACTTTTTTTTTTCTCACCGTGTTGGTTGCTACCATTTTTCTTCAAGGAAAGAACTTTGTTTCGTCTTGATGTTCGCTTTCACCATCTTCATTCGTTTATTCTAATGTTTTTTTTATGCAATCAAGGTATGCTGACACATTCACCCATGTTGTCATAAGAACACCATGGTCAATGACATTCGAGTATCAAAGCGTCAAAAGCCTTTAAGCGTCTCTCTCTCTCTCTCTCTCTCTCTCTCTCTCTCTCTCTCTCTCTCTCTCTCTCTCTCTCTCTCTCTCTTGCTTACTTGTCTGTCTCTCTTTCTTTTCCCATTATCCCCTCTCTCTGTCTTTTCTTTCTATCTCTCCCTCTCGTTCTACGCCCCCCCCTCTCTTTTCCATCTCTTTTTCATCTTACTGCAAGCCACTTACTAGAGAATTAACCCATCTGTCACTTGTCTCATATTTATGATTCTGTGTGGTAGTGCTGTAATTCATCACTGAGCTTTTGATCTGGATACAGTGCTTCTCTTCTCTCTTGTGGTGTCACTATGCCACGGTGAGCTGATGCGTAGTGTGTAAAATGGACCTGCTATGATGGTGGTGATGATGGTGGTGATGATGATGATGATGATGATACCCTTACCCTTTTTAGATCCAACAATGGATTGTGCTGGTGAAGCATAAAGATCGGACAGTCACAATGGTTTAATTATTGGAGAAAAATGAGAGAGAGAGAGAGAGAGAGAGGGGGGGGGGGGAGGAGGGGGGGAGAGTGGGTGGGGTGGGTGTGGGAGCAGCCTCAAATGAGACATGATTCTTATCCTCAGCTCGTCGTTGTTCTCGAAGTTTTGCTTATATGTGTAGCCTTATGAAGACACGAATGCGTTCAGACTTCTGAATATCAGGTTGGTGAGCTCACACTGAAAGATCTGAGGTCTGGGTGCTATCTCCTGTCTAACTCTCCCTCTCTTTTCTACCCCCGACTACCCCACCCCCACCCCCCGCCCCCGCCCCATCTCTTTCTCTGGTGCTGGTGGTCGTCATTGCAGTATTAGTTATCTTTGTCGTACGTGGAAATGATATATAACAGCAAAAGTGTGACTGATCTGATTGTTTACCTTTTATAGTATCTCTTACCCCCGAAAACGGAGTATGGCTGCCTACATGGCGGGGTGAAAGCGGTCATACACGTTAAAGCCCACTCGTGTACATACGAGTGAACGTGGGAGTTGTAGCCCACAAACGAAGAAGAAGAAGAAGAATAGTCTTTCCATACTATCTCGCGCACCCCACCCCCTCTCCCTTCCCCCTCTCTCCCCTTTCTCTCTCTCTCTCTCTCTCTCTCTCTCTCTCCCTCTCTTTCTCTGTGTGTGTGTCTCTCTCTCTTGCGCGTTGGGTTATGCTGCTGGTCAGGCATCTGCTTAGCATAATATGTGGTGTAACATGTATGGATTTTGTCCGACCGCAGTAACACCTTCTTGAGTAACTAACTGAACCTCTCTCTCTCTCTCTTTCTCTCTCTGTCTGTCTGTCTCTGTCTGTCTGTCTTGTCTCCATGTGTGCTAGTGCGTTCTCCACAACGCATGTCGTTCTACACGTTTCTTTCCTTTTGTATTATTTTGTTTTCTGTCTCCATCATATATGTGTGCACACGTTAAGGTGGGTGTGCATTATTAGCAAGGAGAGATCGGAAGAATGAACCCATGCATAAAATTTGAATCCTTGAACAAAACCGTGTTTGGTTATGTCTGTGTTTCTTCGTTATTCCATTATTTCGTCATGATTGTGTGTGTGTGTGTGTGTGTGTGTGTGTGTGTGTGATAGAGTGACCGTCTGTGCGTGTATGTGTGCGTGTATGTGTGTTCGTGTGAGTGTGAGTGCACGTCTATGTGAAAGCGTGTTCCCCCCAAGAAGCAAATGTTTGATGCACACACACACATGCATACACGCACACATACACGCACAGACACACACAGACACACAGACACACACACACACACACACACACACACACACACTCACACACACACATATATATATATATATATATATATATATAGAGTGATGGCCTAGAGGTAACGCGTCTGCATAGGAAGCGAGAGAATCTGAGCGCGCTGGTTCGAATCACGGCTCAGCCGCTGATATTTTCTCCCCCTCCACTAGACCTGGAGTGGTGGTCTGGACGCTAGTCATTCGGATGAGACGATAAACCGAGATCCCGTGTGCAGCATGCACTTAGCGCACGTAAAAGAACCCACGGCAACATAAGTGTTGTTCCTGGCAAAATTGTGTAGAAAAATCCACTTCGATAGGAAAAACAAATAAAACTGCACGCAGGAAAAAAATACAAAAAAATGGGTGGCGCTGTAGTGTAGCGACGCGCTCTCCCAGGGGAGAGCAGCCCGAATTTCACACAGAGAAATCTTTGTGATAAAAAGAAATACAAATACAAATATATACGTGTGTGTGTGTGTGTGTGTGTTTGGGGTGGGGGTGGTGAAAAGGTATAAAATAGGAGACTTGACATATTTCTTTTTCTATCTGCTTCACTGCATCTCTCTCTTCTTAATGGATTAAAAACATTGTTTTCTCTTTCCTTCCTTTCTTGTGAATTCATTCTTTCTTCTCGCATTCTCTCTCTCTCTCTCTCTGTCTCTCTCTCCCTCCCTCTCTCTCTTTTTCTCTCCTTCTCTTTCTCCCCCTCCCCCCCCCCTCTCTCTAATTCAACGAATTTTCTTGCACATCATTCACGTTGGCTCATGACGTGATTTTTCAGGGTCATACGTCAATAACTATCCTCCCCTTGTCACACCCTCTCTTTTTGCCACTTCCCAGCGACACACACACACACACGCACACACACACACACACACACACACACGCTAAAACGAACACACCCATGTAAGCAGATTTGCATTACACTGTGTATGTATATATATATATATATGTCAATATATATATATATATATATATGCGATAGAGAGAGAATCACTTTCAGACCTGCACGTACACTCCGTGAACGCGCACAAGGATATGTTAATCTGTTTTAATTTCAATTATTCACAAACGTTGATGAGTTTGATATATAAATCAACATAAGATAAATCATATTTTGTCCAGAATGTATCAAAATGTAAGCTGAAAAAAATGTCCAAACATGAATTGAGAGAGAGAGAGAGACTGTGACTGAGACTGAGAGGATTTATTCACATTATGTCTTAGCCACATATGAATGAAGAGCGATAACATAATATGCAGATGACACCATAACCATCAGTAAACTTTCACCATTTTCGCAATTAATTAAAGAAATTATGATAATACCGTTGCTCTTAACTTAAAAGCTCTATGTAAATAATTGAGAGAGAGATGGGGGGGTTGGGGGGGGGGGGGGGATAGAGAGGCAAAAACAGACAGACAGGCAGACATGTGCACAATAGCTAGCCTATTTAGCAATATGATAAATAACACACCTGTTCTAAAAGAGAGCAATATTAACAATAAATAATCTTCAGAAAAAAAAAGAAAGCTTGAAGGCTTGAACTAGCTACAGATTTGCGATTACTTCAATGTTTTTTTTTTGTTTTGTTTTTTGTTGTTGTTTTTTTGAAGGTTGAATGTGTGCAATGCTGTTTGCGTAAACATTGACGTTTTTGTAATTTATCGTTGATGGAGAAAAAAAGTAAACCGATCTTTTTCAGTCCTGTCCGAGATTTCTGTTTTTGACAAAACAACAACAAAACAACAACAAAACAGAAAGGATAGTTGTAACAACAACAACAACAACACACACACACACACACACACACACACATCTCAAAATAAAAACAGTTCACAGTATTTGTAAGTTACAGAACAATTATCATTCATCAAAGATTAATATCACAATATTTTGATTTTTCTTTATTTGATAGAGAGAGAGAGAGAGAGAGAGAGAGAGAGAGAGAGAGAGAGAGCAATTATGTTGTTATATACGGTTCACAAAAAAGTTGAGGACCACTTATAGGAACTTGAACAGTTTTCGTCTAGGGAACTAAGTAGCATGATACTGAAAACTCGGCCTGCAGCGGTGCGTGTAATGATGCATGTAGCCAATGCAACAAACAACACTCATAACCAGAGCTTATGTCTTGCACGAACACTTAAATAAAGATTATTATTATTTTTTTTTTTTAAAAGCTATCGGTTTGTTTGTTTTTTAGACAGTGAACTACCCTGATTGTTTTGTATGAAACATCGACTTTTCAAACTCTTTTTTTTTCCAAGCTGTTCATGCTGCACGTGTGCCTGAAACAGCCTGTGTGTTACGAGAGAGGGCCTAGTGGTAGAGTGACTATAATAACTATGTCCCTTTCGTAATTTCAACATTTTATGAAAACGCATACCGACCTACTTTTGTGAAGCGTTCCTTAACTCTTTTTCAAAAACTAGTTTGTTGGTCGCACAGCTGGTCCATGAATGTGTGGGTGTCCGGGAAGGGGGTGGGGGTGTTCGCGCGTGCGAGTGTGTGCGTGCATTTGTTATTTCTTCAGTGTAACGGGTTTTGTTTTCACAATAAGTGATATATCAGACCAAAAATATGAATAGAACTCTCTCTCTCTCTCTCTCTCTCTCTCTCTCTCTCTTTGTGAGTGTGTGCGAGCACGCGTGTTTATGAGTGTGTGTATTTTTAAGTGTGTGTGTGTGTGTGTGTGTGTGTGTGTGTGTGTGTGTGTGTGTGCTGGCGTGTATGTCAGTGAGCGTTTATGATCGCTCACGCACGCACGCATGTCTTCGCTGATGGTTGATTTAGGCCTAATTATCAGCGTACATACAGAAATTTCTGTGATGATGATGATAATGAAGATTCTTCTTCTTCTTCTTCTTCTTATTATTATTATTATATTAATAGTAGCAGTAGTAGTATCATTGTTACCATCATTGTTATTGTTGTTTGTCCCCAAGTAGAACCAAGAACGTCCAAACAAACGGTGGCAACTCGGCGCACTGGCTGAAACGGCGGAAACCAAGAAAGAAAGCGAGGAAGAAAAACACTGAGTATAAACTGATCTACACCACGTGGTTGATTTGAAGGAGGAGGGGTGGTGGTGATGGTAGGGGCGGGGGTGGGGGTGGGGCAGGGATGGTGGTGGTGGTTACAGCACAGGTGTGTGGCCAGCTCAGTTGTGTCCGTGGACAGATCATGCTGTGCACAAATTGCTGTTGGATTCAAATAGCAATCACCGGCTTCCATCACGCTGCTGATGAACCAAGTCGCTCATTTGTTCGATGCCCGGTGTAGTAGTAGTAGTAGTAGTATACTCCCTGTTGGGTTTTTACCCCCCCCCCCCCAGCCCCCCCCCCTCCCATCCCCCACTCACCCCGAGTATGTGTGTGCGCGCGCGTGTGTATTTTGTCGCATGACCAACGATCATGTGCTATACAAAAGTGATTTATGTGTGTGTGTGTGCACGTGTATGTGCGCGTGTGCGTGCGCCTTACAATCAATACATCTTTGTAAACACATCCGCACGTAATAAAGTGATAATCAGCTTCTCACGTCCAGTCGGGGCTCGATTCTATCGGATGAAATTCCGCCCGTTTTTTGTTTTTGTTTTTTTTTTCTTTAAAGAGAATTAATGAAAATTTCATGCCTTTGACCTCTGATTAGCATGGTTTCCGATGTTTTATTTGCTCCATCTGTCTGTTGGTCTTCCTGTTCGTCTGCCTGTTTCCATTTCAGCATTTCCATCAACCAGTTCAACCTTTTCTAAAACAGAATACACACTCAGAGAAAAGGAATCTGTTGACAAGCAGACCTAATGAATCAGTAGAAAGTTCAAATGATAGTCAGTCGTGTCCGACTAGCACCATCAGAACAGCAGAGGACGCAACTGCTGTCCCGACTACTTGGGCAAGAATTTGATTATAGTGGAGAGTGTCTTTCCCACTCTTTCGGCCAAGAGGGCTTTAGGACAGTCGGCGTTGGGATGATTCCCAAAGGCCAGCTAGCCCCCAAGGCTGCAGCACTTAGAGCCGGTGCAATTTTGCCTCCTAGTTTGAGAGTTATAGTCCTTCACAAAAGACTGGGCACTGGGGAAACTGTTGATAATACAGCTCTCACTTTGCTGTTGGCCCAACTGTAAATTTATGTCAATATGTGATGTAAGCCGAGTGTTGGTCCTCGGATAAAGCTCAACAGAGGACAGAAACAACGGCGCAATCGTGCAACAGCGGTAATCTACATTTTTCTTGTCGTTGCTTTTTAATAGATCTGTTTTTTGACTTCGTTACAACCATGAAAATGGACTTCCATCAGATTTGTTATGTTTCTATGTCTCTGTGTCTGTCTGTCTGTCTGTCTGTCTCCATACCATTTAGTCTTTCTTGCCTCTTGCTCTCTCGTCCTCATTAAATTTCACGATTTCTTTACATTTCTTCACCGTTTTGAGTCCTTTCACCTTACGCCAGCTGATGTCTTGAACTCTTCAACTTTGCTTTTTTTTCTGTTTGTTGGCCTGATACCCGAACAAAAGACGGAAAATGCAGTCGAATGTTCATGTTTTTTTGTCGTTGTTTTGTTAGTTTTTTTCTTCTTTTCCTTAACAGTATCTCCCATTTCTCTGTTTCTCACCATTTCCGACTTTCACATTCATTCTATCTTCTTATTTTTCAGTCACTCTGTGTGTGTGTGTGTGTGTGTGTGTGTGTGTGTGTGTGAGAGAGAGAGAGAGAGAGAGAGAGAGGAGAGTGCGTGAATGTGTGTGTGTGTGTGTGTGTGTGTGTGTTCATATATGCGAAAGAGGGGAGGTTGAGAAGAGTGCTAAAATGTCCCCAAGTGTTATGAAATATTTACACACCGGGCTGTTACTAGTATGATTTATAAGCGTTTTAGAAACAAACAGCGAACGCTCGAATAACAGAACGAGATTCACACACACACACACACACACACACACACACACACACACATATATATATATATATATATATATACATACAACACACACATACACACACAAACACACACGCATACTTCCATGCACACACACACACACACACACACATATACATATATATATATATATATATATATATATATATATACACACACACGCGCACGCATGCACGCACACACACACACACACACACACACACACACACACACACACACACAAAGACACAGACAGATACACAGACGCACACGTACATGGAAAACTCCCATCCCTCCCCTCTCCTCCCCCCCACACACGCATGTACACACACAAACACATTAATACACACACACACACACACCTAGAGCAACGACAGACATTTGAAAGCTCATTAATAATAGACATTTGTGAGGTGTGTCCGCGAAAATTGGACACAACTGGTATGTTGAACATAACCCCCCCACAGCCCATCTGTCGACAGTCAGAACGAGACAGGAAGAGTGGATAGGAGAGAGAAGGAGGAAGGAACGGACAGACAGACAGACAGACAGACAGCGAGAGACACAGAGAGGGGGAAAAGAGAGATTGTGGTGGACACGCACTCGTGGGCCTGCACACGCACATACACACATACGTTCAATCACACCCACACACCCCGTCACACACACACACACACACACACACACACATTCAAACACGGACACACACATTCAAACACACACACACATTCAAATACACACACACACACACACACACACACACACACACACACACACACAGTCACAATAAATCACATAATCAGTCTAACAGTCCGTTAGAGTTCACAGTCACTAACGGAACGTAAATCCAAAGATAGTAGTACAAATAGTTTTGGCCACAAACTTATTGAATTGTGCAGGGGGTATGATTTGTTTATTGTAAATGGGAGATCGAAAGGGGACAGTGAAGTAGAAATTACATGTGTAGCAAACCGAGGCAAAAGTGTTGTTGATTATTTTATTTGTTCAGAAATGTTTGACGCAGTTGCCGATATGTATGTTGCAAACAGGTGTGAATCAGACCACTTCCCTATTGTTCTTTCACTGGATAACCAAACTGATAACACTACTGATATTGATTTTGAAGACTATACACTAGAAGAGGAAAACAGATTCATTTGGAAAGATAGGTATGCTCAAACATTTATTGATTATATTCGAGAAAATGAAGAGATTGAATTAAATAATTTTCTGACTGCACTTGACACTGACACGGACACTGGGTCAGCGTGCCTTGTCTGGTTCTTTCAAAACGCAGCTGCCGAAATGAGGTCAACACAGAAAGTGCAAGATTCTCGTGCACAGCCACCGTGGTGGGACGTGGAGTGTGAGCGAGCAAAACAAAATAAATCCATGCAGCTGAATACGTTCAGGTGGTCTAACGCAAATGAGGAGCATATTAAATATCTCGACATGAAAAAAGAGTTTAAAGAATTATGTAAACATGAGCAGGAAAACTACAACGAACGTGTTTTAAACGAGTTAAATGCCGCCTGTAATGATAAAAATTCTAGAGTGTTTTGGCAAAAGGTTAAAGCTTTGACTGCAAGTAAATGGCCTCACTCTAAGTGGATCTCTCCACACGCGTGGTTTGAACACTTTAAGAGTTTGTTAAACATAGAACAGTTTACAGATGACACGGAGTTTAATCAAGAAGTTGAAGATAGTCTTAGTAATCATGTGTGTGAAACATGTGCCGAATGTTTGAGTGCAAAACTAGATGGATATATTTCTCAGTCTGAAATTTGCAACGCTATTCATGCATTGAAAAATGGAAAAGCAGCCGGTCCAGATGGTTTGCCATCTGATTTTTTCCTCCACATTGAAGACACACTTGTTAAATTTCTGCACCCCTTGTTCAACAGAGTTTTTGACAGTGGGGAATACCCACAGAGCTGGTCCAAAGCTATCATTTTCCCCTTACATAAAATAGGCAGTACAAGAAAAGCCGGTAATTACAGAGGGATTTCACTATTGGGTATAATCAGCAAGTTATATAGTACAGTAATTAATAATAGACTAAAGATCTTCTGTGAAGAAAATGATATTATCCCAGAAGCACAAGCAGGTTTTCGTAAACGTTACAGTACAACAGACAGCATATTCTCATTGCAGTCAATGGTTCAGAAATACCTTACAAAACAGGGTGGCCGCTTTTACACACTATTTGTAGACTTTTCAAAGGCATTTGATAGTGTAAACAGACAAAAACTGTTATATCTCTTGCTACAAAAAACAGGGATACATGGGAAAATGTTCAAAACACTTGAGGGCATGTACAAAAGGGTCAAGGCAGCAGTCAGAGTTGGGAACAATATTACAGAATATTTTGATTGCATGTCAGGGGTTAAACAAGGCTGTGTATTGAGCCCTTTGTTATTTTCCATCTTTCTGTCTAGAGTTAGAAGCTGACTCGGCAACATGTGGAGCAAGAGGCATTGACATTTTTGCCGATCCACTTGGAATCTTTTTGTTGATGTATGCAGATGATATCGTCCTGGTCTCTGATTCTGTGTCAGACCTTCAAAAGAAAATTGATTGTTTGGGAAATTATTGCAAGAAGTGGGGGTTGGTAGTCAATATGGACAAAACCAAAGTAGTTGTGTTTAAAAATGGTGGTTTTATTAAAACATGTGAGAAATGGTACTACTCTGGTAAGCAGGTTCAAGTTGAACCTTGTTACAACTATCTGGGCGTTGTACTGTCTGCAACATTAAACTGGTCAAGATGTGTAGAAAACTTATCTGGTAAGGCTATGAGAGCATTAGCAGGGATCAGAAAACTATATTTTAAACTTCAAGGGATTCCAGTTACTACTCTTTTCAAAATCTTTGATACAAAAATAAAACCAGTTCTGCTATACGGTTCAGAGATCTGGGGGTTTCAGAAATATGATGCTATTGAAAAAGTACATGTCAAAATTTGTAAGCTGGTTTTGGGAGTTGGGAGGGATGTCAAAAACAATATAGCTCTTGGAGAATGTGCAGATTTCCAATCTACATTGATACATATGTTCGTGCTATGAAATACTGGTGCAGACTTCTTTCTATGCCTGATAACAGATACCCTAAACAATGTTATCAACTGCTGCAAATGCATGATCAATCTGGTAGACACAACTGGGCAACACGAGTAAAAACACTGCTGTGCACATATGGTTTTGGGTATGTGTGGGAAATGCAAGATCATGGGGACGTTCCATGCTTTTTATCTCTGTGTAGACAGAGACTGAGGGACTCATTCTATCAAGAATGGCATGACTCACTCTCATCTCACCCTGATTATTGTGCATATCATCCAGAAATAGTGAGAGCTGGCTATGTAGGTCAGCTGGGTGCACGTGAACATCGTCGTGCGTTGTGTTTTCTGAGGTGCAATCGGCTACCCCTGAACAGTATATCCTAAGCCACAAAACAGTTCTATGACCCATTCTGCAAACAATGTGATGGTCAATGTATTGAAGATTTGTGTCATTTCATGTTGATATGTCCTCGATATGCTGCTCTTCGTAAACGGTTCTTACCCTTTTATTATTATCGATTTCCATCAGATTTTAAAGTACAGTTACTGTGTACCAACCGGTCAGCTAAACTGACATTTGAAGTAGCAGTATACATTAATGAATGTTTGAAGCTTAGAAAGTGAAAGTAAACTTACATTACAACTACTGTAAAATACACTTACGTGTTGTCACATGGAACCAGGTGTGTCTTTTGACGTGCACGTGATTTTAGCAGTAAAAACTTCTTTTTCCACTCACTTCATATCTTTTGCTATCTTCAAGCATTTCTCCTGTTCATATGGGCCAGATGGCCTGCAAAAACTGAATAAACCATTATTGTTATTGTTTTTATTGTTACACACACAGAGAGAGAGGCACGCACGCACGCACGCATGAACCAGACGCTATGATATTCAAACTCAAACACATGCATTCAAATACACACACTTCAGCACACACACACACACACACACACACACACACACACACACACACACACACACACACACACACACACACAGGTACGCACGCACGAACCATACACTATCATATTCAAACTCAAACACACACACATACACACACGCGCGCGCGCGCACACACACACACACACACGCACACACACACACACACACACACACACACACAGAGGAGTGAAAAGACAGGAAGAGAGTGACAGCAGTCACTCTCTTTTTTTCCCACCACAGAAAGTGCCCACTGCTGCTTGAGCCGACAGCGCCTTATTCACTCTTCCTTCCATCATGTATACAAATTATTGCCGCGTCAGGCCCGAGACATGCCGACACCTGCAGTGTCAGCCCAGAGAACTGGGACGCTGTAAGACTGGAGAAAAAAACAACAAAAAAACAAAACAACCAACAACAACAACAACAACAAAACACCTTCAATGTTAGATAAGTTGTTCAAAGCTTTGGGGGAATGGTTCGTTCCATGGTTCGAGGTGGGTGAGTCCTGGGGGTCTGTCCTGACGGGAGGTCCGTCTAGCGCTCCAGGGAGGAGACCTGGCTGTCAAAATGGGGAGGGGGCAAAGTTTCAAGATTTTAGGCATTGCCTAGTGTCTCAACCTGTCCTCGTGACAACAGTAACAACAATAACGACACTACACAAGATAGGGATAGAGATCGAGAGGGAGAGACGGAGAGACAGATACACATAGAGAGAGAGGGGGGGAGGGAGTTAGTCAGACAGAGAGGGAGAGGGGCCGTCTCTCCGGCCATTAAGATCCAATCTTCCCACCAGCCACTCGCCAACCCTCCATCACAACTTAAGTGGGACCATACAGACAACCTCGCTGCTCTCCACTGCTCCCCTGGGCAAGACGTGGTAAAGGACAGGGACTGTTGTTTCGGAGGGGATGGGGAAGGGGTGGGGTGTGTATAGGCGCGCGCGTGCGCGCGCGCGCGCGTGTGTGTGGAGTATGAGTATGTGCTTCTGTGTGTGTGTGTGTGTGTGTGTAGGCAAAGGAGGGAAATAGTGTGGTGGATACACACGCGCGTGCGCGCGAACGCACACACACACACACACACACACACACACACACACACACACACACACACAGAGAAACACGTGTACACACACGTGCATGCAAACATGTAAATAAAAACACATAGAAATGCATTTTTAAACACACACACACACACACACACACACACACACACACACACATACACACAGAAGCGCGCATTTTTAAAGGTGATCGTTTGAAGTTGTTAAGTTCTGTTCACTTTACAGACCACCCTAAAGTGCAAATCAGGCTGTCCGCTTCTGTGTTCCCGAAAACGTTCCTTTTTTTCTTTCTGCCTTTCTCTCCTTTATTTTCATTCCGTCTTTCTTTCTCTTTCCCTTTTCGTTTTTTTTTCCTTTCGTCTTCTGTCTGTCTTTCTTTCTCCATCTTTTAGGGCTTCCATTCTTTTTTTTTCTCTCTTTTTTTTTTTTTTTTTTTTGCTGCCCCATCATATGCACCGTTTCAATGGCATTACTCCCACGCCGCTCATTCTGATTCCCCCATACACAGCCACACCCTGGTTCGTCTGTCACAGTCCCAGTGCCGGCAGTGAACCATCAGTGTTAGAGGAGACCCTGTACTGCTGCTGAGTCACTTCGGTGGTGTTCATTTGTGCCTGTTCTGATTTAACGTACGTGGGACAACACCTACTAAAGCCCCTTACTAGCGACAATAATGGCTTAGTCGCGGAGCCAGACTCAAGTGAGCGTCCCTCCCAAAGTGGAGACTGCCACCACGTGCCTCCAACAAGACCGCCTCATGAATCTGCCGACACTGAAGACATTGACAGGACTCAACCCAAGCACGGAAGTGGAGGGGTATCGAAACTGAGGTCACCATGCGAGCAGGGGATGAAAGGCCACATGCTTTGGGACTGTTTTGTTTATATTGATGATGATGGAGGAGGAGGATGACGATGACTATGACGATGTTGCTGTGGAGGTCCATTTTGGTTTGGTACTACATGACAAGGCTGTACTCTACGCTTCCTGTCATAATGATATCCCGGCATCAACCAGGCCCAAGAGATACAGACACTTGTAGTGTTGGTCAGGTAATTAGAGCCACACACCCAAAAACGCATCCGTGAAGTGGATGATACTCGACTGTGTGGTCCTAGTCTCCCCATTTAAGCCCACAGCACACTTAACTGTGGGTAGGAGCTGGCCGCGGGCCGAAAAACCCACCTCCGCTGGGATTCGAACCCGCGTCCTCCCAGCCATCAGTCCGCGACGCTAACCACTTCGCCACGGCGGCTGGTATCTTTCTTTTTTATGTCTTTTTTCTTTCTTTCTTACTTTCTATATATCTTTCTTCCATTCTTTTTTGTTTCAGTACCAGACGGCCTCTGCCTCAGTTCGACATCAGAACTGAACTGGTTTCCAAGAACAATGCATAGCTGATTAGCGCCATCTCAAAGAAAGTATGGCCCACCATGTTGCATCATAAAAAAGATAACAACAACAACAACAACAATAATAATAATAATAATGATAATGATGATGATGATAATGGAAACAAGAAGAACAACAACAAGAAAAAGAACTACAACTTATTCACTGAGTGGTGTGAATTTGAGGGTGTCGGCCCACAAGCAACGAAGAAGAAGAAGAAAAGTCAATGGAACAAACAAGCGTTTAAAAAGTTTCTCTTTTGTTTTTTTGTGACGAGTAACGGCCATCCTTCCCACCCCCGTCCCATACATGTTTCTTTTTTTATTGACAATACGCCCTGCTAATTCCTTCTCTTTTCATCAGCCTCTCAAAGCACTCCCCTTTTTACCCTAACTCACTTATTCAACTCCCATTCCCTCTCCTACCTTTTAAAAGATGACATTCATATTCGGAGATTAATACTTTAACAAGCAAACAACAACAAAAAAAAAGCAAAAGAAAGAAACGAAAAATAATAATAATAGAAAAAACAATGATAATAATATCTACAGTCACTAGTTATTGTGACAGGACACTGAACCAAGTTCCCCCTCCTTCCTCCTCTCAAAACCGGACCAGCTGGTTGGCTTTATGCAAAGTTCAGGTGTCTGCTCCTTCCCCCTCCCCCCCCCCCCCTCTCTTCCCCCCTCCCCAAACAGATGAGGTGCAGCGCATCTGGGTCAGTACGTCCGCGCTCATTTGACACCTCCTGGAAACTGAAACATTCATCAACGGCCATTGTCACACCTCTAATTTATGTAGATATATAAAAGATTATGCGCTGACGATAGAACAGAAGGTTCGACTGGGCGGCAAAGGAAGACACGCTTCGTGTTCATCGCACTTCTTTCACTCCTTGGAGGTGCTGTCCTTACTTCAGATCGGCACAGCCAACGTTCGTTCAGAACTGAACGTTATGAATGAAACAGGACATATTAACGTTACTGGTGCATTTGGCTTTTTTGTTCATGAAAAATATGTAGTGTGATGCAAACATGTATGCCTACACGAAAAAGGAGCACAAAGAAAATCATTCTAAAATCAGCGTTATCTCTCCCTCGATATATATATATATATATATATATATATATATATATATATATATATATATATATATATATATATATATACTGGTTTTACGGAAGCGTCAAAGCAAACTTCTGTCGAGAAAATGTACCTTTGAGATACATGCACATCCAAATTGATGAAGTTTTCTTATAGTCTCCGTAAACTGCATATTGAACCGGGCAAAAGAGTCATCGTAAACAGATGTTAGGATCGTGACATTGCAATTTAGCTGTCACAATTTTCGTGTTTTTTTAAAAAAATTTTTATTAGAATATTCAGGGCATGATATGTTTCCAAATAGACTGATGTGTAGAAAATGCTGATCACATTTAATGGTGATCAGCTCATGCAAGGGGGGAAATAAAACGTTACTGAGTAAATCTTTAAAACCGGAACAAAGTGTGTAATCTAGTACGTACGCTTTTGTCATGTACCTGTGACTTTCATTTCACGCCAAGAGGAAAAAAATAGCCAGATAGCACAATATAAAGGTTTTAATCAAACCTTTGGGTGCAACAGAATTGCTTACTTTAAGATGTTTCAACGTTATATTGTTGCGTTTTATGTTTTTATTTTTGTTTTCAATAATTCTTATATTTTTGCCGAGGCATGAATCAATTTCAGTGCATTATTGTTATATACACAATAGCCCCAGAGTGAAAAAAGAAAAGGAAAAAAAAGGAAACAAGGAACAACAATTAAAACACACACACACACACACACACACACACACACACACACACACACAAAAGAATAAGCAACCCGAACAAACAAAAAAGAGTCACCTTTGACACATGAAAACCTGTGCGACTCGTGTTGAGAGAGAGAGAGGCAGGGAGGGAGGGAGGAATACAGAGAGATACAGTGGGGGGAGGGGGGGGCTTCTTGAAAGGTCAACTACTCTGAACAGTTCTTTTTGCTGTAAGTGTGAGCCTTAGTTTTCAGAAACTTTTTGTTTTTCTTTTTTTGGTCAGTCATCTTATTAGGGATTTAAACAAACGACGGGGGGAAAAAAAAATCACCTTTTGATGCAAGTCCCTGTGATACGTGGGAGGAAAAGGACACAGACGTGTCCTCCAGACTGACCTGGCGGCCCTCCAGTCCTGCAGGGAGACTGTCAGGACTTGTCACAGAATCCAAAGGGGGATCAAAAGGGTAACGTGGGTGGAAAAAGCGCACAGTGAAGGAGGGAGAGACCGGTGGGAGATAGGGGTGTTTGGAGAGAGAGAGAGAGAGAGGGGGGTAGGGAGGAGAGGAGCGAAGAGAGAGAGAGGGAGAGAGAACTCAGAACTCAAAACGTTTTTATTCAAGGATTAAGATTTTAGGCATAGCTTATTCTTCCAATCTGTCCTTGCTAATCTACATCTATTACAAATAGCACACACATAAATGAAGGAAAAAGGAATTCATGCAGGAGGGCATACATAATGAAGACAACAACCCTCCCCCCCCAAACCCACACCCACGCACACACATGCATACACACACGCGCGAGCGCACACACACACACATACACACACGCGCGCACACACACACTAACATCCCCCCCTCCCTCCCTCCCCACACACACTAAGATTGACAGATGGATAGGACAGCGAGTCAGAGAGAGAGAGAGAGAGAGAGATGTCATCAGTATACAAGTTCCAGAAACATCCGGGTGTTCAAAAGGCACAGTATTGTTACTGCCTCTGAAATCTACGTGTGGCCAGTGCAACATACAGTGACTACCACCATCAGAGGGAGGAGAGATGCGAAGAGAGAGGGAGGGAGAGAGAGAGGGGGGAGGAGAGGTGCGAAGAGAGAGAGAGGGGGGGTGAAAAAAAGAGAGGGAGGAAGAGAGAAAGAGAGTGACACCGACAGCACAGTGAAAGAGGGAGAGGGTGGTAGGAGGATACGGGTGTTTGGGGAGAGAGAGAGGGGGAGGGCAATGGGGGGTGGGGGGAGGGTGCGAAGAGAGAGGGAGGGCAGTGGGGGGTGGGGGGAAGGTGCGAAGAGAGAGGGAGGGAGAGATAAAGAGAGTGACACCGACTAACAAACAGAGATGGAGAATGCGAGGAAGGAAGAATGAATGCTTTTTTTTTATTTTCTGGAGGTAATAGATTAAGCATACGTATGTTAATAGATTAAGCATACGTATGTTGTTGTTTTGTTGTTGTTGTTTTTTCATCATCAAGTCCTCGAAAACAACTGTAAAAAACGCAACAAAAAACCTGACTTAAAACGGAACGAATAAATGGAAGTGAACAAACAAACAAACAAAAAATTATGGGGAAAAAAATCAAATATCAGAAGAGAGAGATACAGATTCGTTTACGGATAATTTATCAAATAAGGCCATGGCCCCTCATGAAGGGGATACAATGAAAAAATAATTAACAACAATTAAATGCAAATTGAAACATAATGCATATAAGTGAATTGCTTATAAAACCAAAAACGATCGCTTTCTTGAACATGATATGCGAGTTTTTGCCATCTACAATCAATAAGTCTTTGTCGAAATATGCAAATAAATCCATTTATGTCGCCTGCTCCCTGCTGCAGCCAAACATAAACAAATCCCAGTTCATATGATTTAAGAGAGAAAGCGAAAGAGAGAGAGTTGACGAATCTTTTGTATTTCCTTCTCTCACTCCACATCTTTTTTTTTAAGAAAAGAAAAAAAAAGCAAAGGGGAAACACCCAGCAACTTGTTTCCTCCAAACTGTTTTTTTGTTGTTGTTGTTTTCATACCGTACCTCCAGATGAAAAGGACATTGGGGAAAAGAATGCAAATGAACGACAAACTTACATCAAGACAAGAAAAGAAAAAGAGGATAGCAACACATCGGCAGCAAATGGCATGGCCGACACTTACGAACAGGGAAGGGAAGTGAAACAACAGCATCAATTTGGCATGAACATGCAGATTCCTGTGACTTCCGAAAGCCAGGCCAATGTTCCATTAAGCCAATCTGACGGGTCCATCGCGATATATAGAATCTTGTTCATATGTATATGTTGAAGATTCAAGAGAAAAAAAAAGAAGGTATCTATCACTGCTCACGCCGCAGTCCGTTTTAACTTCTTGAACAATACCCATCCTTTCTCTCTGTGAGATGCGGCTGCTTTTCTCTCGGGGAAAGTGCACGAAGATTTCAATTTTGCCTTCCACTTTCTTTTTGGTCAGCGTATATCGTTACAATATATATATGTATGTATCAATTTTCCTATTGCGGTGAAATTTAAGAATTTTGCCATGGAAATGCTTCTTGTTTTTGGTCCAAGTTCGTGCGATAGCTGAGTGCATTCTGCTCTCACTTTCTATGTTTCTGTAGACATGAAGAGAAATCAGTATCCTAAAGAATCAGACCACTGCCGAAGTGGAGAGAGAGAGAGACAGACAGACAGACAGACTGGCAGACTGACGGACATACAGACAGGCTGACAGACAGAAAATGCGAGAAGGGGTGAGGTGGTGGGGGGTTAAAAGAAAGGATTGAATGTCAAAGGTGCCATATCATTAATTTTACTGCCATCGAGGCGGCGAGAGGAGAGCACACGAAGGCGGTGCTGTCTCCTCAGTTAACCTTCCGCTGACTGAAGCCAGGTGCCCGTTCGAATCTTGGTGGAGAGAGGAAAATCAGAATAAAGTGTCTTTCCCAAGGACACAACACCATGCCAAAACAGGTCCTCGAACCCTGATGACTGGTCAACACGAGATCAGCAGTCCTTCTTCTTCTGCGTTCGTGGGCCGCAACTCCCACGTTCACTCGTATGGACACGACTGAGCCTCCATGTGTATGACCATTTTTACCCCGCCATGTAGGCAGCCATACTCCGTTTTCGGGGGCGGGTGTGTGTGCATGCTGGGTATGTTTTTGTTTCCATGATCCACCGAACGCTGACATGGATTACAGGATCTTTAACGTGCGTATTTGATCTTCTGCGTGCGTATACACACGAAGGGGGTTCAGGCACTAGCAGGTCTGCACATATGTTGACCTGGGTGATCGGAAAAATCTCCACCCTTTACCCACCAGGCGCTTTACCGAGATTCGAACCTGAGACGATAAAACAATGGTCCTTAGGCAGTCCCACGGAGAACTGTGCACTGTATCACGCTGTACAGTGCCATACCACGCCAGTCACTCGACACGTCACTCCATTCCGTCCCCTCTACGCACACCAACATCAAGATAACTTTACTGTAATGTACTGTTCTGATTTATTTTGTCACAAGAGACTGCACTATATCCGAAAGACTAGCACTACAACTCAAGATCGAAGGGTGATGGCTGGGTGGGAAGTGGGGAACGTTTGGTGTGGGGGTGGGAGTACAAATCCAGATCTGAGCGGGATTCGAAACCGTGGATTCTTGCTTCCTAGTCGGTCGCACTGCTACTAGGCCATCATAGAATGATACAACACCACATCACACCACACAACACCACATCACACCACACAACACCACATCACACCACACAACACCACGTCACATCACTCAACACATCACACCACACAACACCACATCACACCACACAACACCACATCACACCACTCAACACCACATCACACCACTCTTCCCCACATAATCACATCACACCTTCACGCGCACAACCACACCAGCACTCTACGTCAAACCCCAACCCCCTCTCACCCCCCCAAAAAAACAACAACAACAACAACAACCACCACCACCACCATCATACCACGCCACTCCATCATCATATCACATCTTCACCCATACAACCAACACCACCACCATCACCACCACCAAACTCTTTCCCCACGACAGCCCATTCACACACACACACACACACACACACACACAACACACACACATACATACACACATACAACACACACATACACACACACACACACAAACACACACACACACACACACACACACACACACACACACACACCTTATGGCGGGTGGGTGGACCTTTAACTTACCTAAGTAACTTGATGCGACGATTCCATTATAGGATGGAGACCACAGGGACCTGCCACAGAGACTGATGGAGTTCCCTCCCCCTCAGGGGCCAGTACCAAGTCAGATCTCGCGATCCGGGGAGGTAATCAGGTATGACGGAAGTCCTCCAAGTGCCTTACTTTCACAAAGACTGCAGTGGAGAGACAGAGAGAGAGAGAGAGACAGAGAGAGAAAGAGGCAGACAGACAGAGACAGAGAGAAGGAGCCGAGAGAGAGAGGGGACAGAAAGAGAGGAATGCTGGGGGCGGAGATGGAAAGGCTTAGCAGTGAGGGAGAAAGCGAGGAGAGATGGAGAGGCTGAGAGATAGATATATAGGCAGACAGAGAGAGAGCGAGAGAGAGAGCCCCCAGCTAAACTTATGTGAGAAGGGAGAGTAGGAAGGGGAAGGTGATGGCTTTTTGACAATGACATTTAAAGTTTCTGAAGCGCAAGCACACGTGTGTGTGTGTGTGTGTGTGTGTGTGTAGAATGGTGGTTGGGCTTTGGAGTCCATCAATATTTGGGCATATTGATTTGCTTGGGGTCATCGTTTTGGATGATCATATGTACTTTTGTGACTGGATGTGGTACGTTGTGAGGGTGCTCGCAACATTCTCTGCCTGTATCTTTTTGACTTTTCGTTCGAAACCTCTTAATATGATGATGCCTTCCTCTTTGACAATGGTTTTTTGTGACGTTTTATATGTTGCATCAATATTGTTACTAAGACGGATGTTCACATATGAAGCTGATGTAAGCTAATCTTAACATGTGACATGCTGTTGTTTGGATGTATTTTCTGCTTATGTCGTAATCTGTTTTTTCAGTGTATTTGGACAGACACTGAATTTCGCATCCATTGGCAGTTTGGCATCGTGGTTTACCGTTGGCATTGCTAGTGTGATGTTCTGGACTGGGTAGTAACTTCGACACAGATGTGGCTTTTTTTTTTTTTTTTTTTTTTTGAAGACGTGTTCTTAGATGATATGCAATCGTGTGACTTGAGGATTCCAGCAAAGTCAGTTCATATGTTACATTGGGTTGCGGGCTGAGAGAATATTTGAACTGAAACTTGACTTTGGAATGCATGAATATTTCATTTCTGTATCATACTTCTCAGGTTCACTGATACTGATAGAAATAGCAGTTCATACAGAGATGACGGATAAAGGAAAATTATGTTAGCTATATGAGAATTATTCCTTTCGTCCTTCTTTCCTCCTTATATAAAAGACAGTCTTTTTATCCCATGTGCTTTCTGATCCTGTTATCACCATCAGAATGTAGGCTTGTTGCAAATAAAACTCGAAACATTTAACACTCGCGCTTCCTTCCTATCCAACGGTGACCTTCGCTTCACTGATCGCCTCCACCCTGCTTGCCGTGCTGACCACAGCTCAGAAACCACTCTCCTCCACATACTGAATAAGCTGCCGTTAGCGTCTGACTCAGGAAAGATCTTCCCCTCTCACTCTTCTCGGTTAAACAGTTGGCCATTTGCCCATTCTTTCCCATCTTCATTGTACAGTTAGTGTCAACAGCACTGCTCTATTTTGGTACAGATCGTATCTCATCGACAGATTCCAGTCTGTTAAAACTAAACGCCGCCAGTCTAAACCTCTGAAGTCAAACACCGAGTCCCACAAGGATCTGGTTTAGGCTCCCCGTGCTCTTCACACTGTTTTGGCGAACCGACACATTCCTATGTCTGTGACAACAAACTCCAGGAAAGAAACAGCCCTGAAAATGTGTCCTATCTCCTTCAAGAAATATTCGACTGCTTCTTGTACATTCAGAAGCGGGTGACATAATAAATTACAAAAACTGTTGACAAAACTGAGGCAATGCGCACGGGAACCAAACAAAACCCCCCTCCTATCACGATCGAATCTATCAAGTTTGGCAGTACACCCATCCCTCTTTCCAGCTCATTCAAAAACCTTGGTGTGGTCTTTGACAACAAACACGACCTCTGCAAAAAATCTATCAGTCATTCCCGTTATTGTCAAGTGCGGAAAACACCTGTCCATCGACACAACATATAAACTCTTCGTTATTCATTCTCTCTCGCCTCGACCACTACTACTTCAACTCTCTCTTGTCTTATTTTTCTATCTATTCCATTCATTTTCTTCAGCGTCTTCAAACTTTAGCCACCTGAATCGTCCTAAAAAGGTAAAAAAAAAAAAAAAATAAAGAGTTGA
>NC_134880.1:37317229-37324729 GCF_041734735.1 Babylonia areolata
ACTATGGGCACAGCTGAAGTCAGCCATCCTGCAGTCCTCTGAAGAAGTCCTAGGGTTCTCGTCGAAAAAGAACAAGGACTGGTTTGACGAAAACAACCAGGAGATCCAAGAATTGCTGGCGAAGAAGAGATCAGCCCACCAGGCTCACCTTGCACAACCGTCTTGTCCGGTGAAGAAAGCAACCTTCCGGCTCATATGCAGCAACCTCCAGCGCAAGCTTCGTGAGATTCAAAATGGGTGGTGGACCAACCTGGCAGAGAGGGCTCAGCTTTGTGCAGACACTGGTGACTACCGGGGCTTATACGAAGCCTTGAAGGCGGTGTACGGTCCCTCATACCAGGTCCAGAGTCCTTTGCGCAGCGCAGACGGCCAGGCGCTCTTCACAGACAAGACGTCGATCCTGAACAGGTGGTCGGAACATTTCCAGGCCCTCTTCAGCGCCAACCGCACGGTTCAAGACTCGGCAATTCTCCGCATCCCACAACAGCCAGTGAAATTACAACTGGACGAGCTACCAACCCTAGAAGAGACTGTCAAGGCCATTGAACAGCTGAAATGTGGCAAGGCAGCAGGGGTTGACGGAATTCCGCCGGAGGCGTGGAAGAATGGAGGCCCAGCACTACACTCCAAACTCCACAACCTCTTTGTCTGCTGCTGGGAGCAAGGCAAACTACCACAGGACCTCCGTGACGCAGTCATCATCACCCTGTATAAAAACAAGGGAGAAAAGTCGGACTGCTCCAACTACAGGGGGATAACTCTGCTCTCCATCGCAGGCAAGATCCTCGCCAGAGTCCTCCTAAATCGGCTGGTGCCTACTATCGCCGAAGAACATCTCCCAGAGAGTCAGTGTGGCTTTAGAGCCAACAGAGGCACCACTGACATGGTCTTCGTTCTCAGACAGCTACAAGAAAAATGTCGGGAACAGAACAAAGGACTGTATGCGACATTCGTCGATCTCACGAAAGCTTTCGACACCGTGAGCAGAAAAGGTCTGTGGGAGATCATGAAACGTCTAGGATGCCCCCCAAAAATTCCTCAGCATGGTCATCCAACTACATGAGGAACAGCGTGGACAGGTCAGACACAGCAACGACCTTTCGGAGCCCTTCCCAATTGGAAATGGAGTGAAACAAGGTTGTGTCCTCGCGCCGACCCTCTTCACGATCTTCTTCAGCATGATGCTCCAACAGGCCACTGAAGATCTTGGCGACGACGACGGTATCTTCATCAGATACCGCACTGATGGCAGCCTATTCAACCTGAGGCGGCTACAGGCCCACACCAAGACACTGGAGCAACTCATCAGAGAGCTTCTGTTTGCCGACGATGCTGCCCTCGTCGCCCATACAGAAGCGGCCCTGCAGCGTATAACGTCCTGCTTCGCAGAGGCTGCGCAGCTCTTCGGCCTAGAAGTCAGTCTGAAAAAGACGGAAGTTCTCCACCAGCCTGCCCCACAGGAAGAATTCCACGCTCCTCACATCAACATCGGTGAGACAGAGCTGAAGTCGGTCCACCAGTTCAGCTACCTAGGCTGCACCATCTCGTCTGACGCCAAGATCGACAAGGAGATCGACAACAGACTTGCAAAGGCAAACAGCGCATTCGGCAGGCTGTACAAGAGAGTGTGGAACAACAAACACCTGAAGAAAGACACAAAGATCAGCGTGTACAGAGCTGTTGTACTGCCCACCCTGTTGTATGGCTCCGAAACCTGGGTCACCTACCGGCACCACATACGACTGCTTGATCGCTTCCACCAGCGCTGCCTTCGCACCATCCTCAGCATCCACTGGAGTGACTACATCACAAATGTCGAGGTCCTGGAGCAGGCAAAGACTATCAGCATCGAGGCAGTGCTGCTAAAGACCCAGCTACGTTGGGCAGGGCACGTGTCCAGGATGGAGGACCACCGCCTGCCCAAGATCGCGCTGTATGGCGAACTGTCCACTGGCCACCGTGACAGAGGAGCACCCAAGAAGAGATACAAAGACTCCTTGAAGAAAGCTCTCGGTGCCTGTCACATTGACCATTGCCAGTGGTCCGCAGTAGCCGCTGATCGAGAGACCTGGCGACGCACCATCCACCAAGCTGTCTCCTCCTTCGAAAACAACCGCAGGGCCAGCCTTGAGGACAAACGCAGAAGGAGGAAGAACCACGACGCTGCAGCCGCGAACCCAGACCAGACTTTCCCTTGCAACCGCTGCGGCCGACTCTGCTTTTCCCGCATTGGCCTTGTCAGCCATGAGCGTGCCTGCATCAGACGTGGACAACGCCCTTCCTAGATCTTCGTTAGCGAAGCCAGGCCATGATGATGAAAGATGATTCTACAAGATCAATGTCGGTGTCGCTACAATGAAGGGAACTGTCATCAGCGAACAGATCGCAGATGACATTGCTAGGTGGTATATGCATCGGCAAGTCGTTTATATAGATGCAAAAGAGTAGGGGTCCAAGAACAGAGCCTTGCGGAACATCACGATCTACATCACCTTCAGAAGAATACGAGCCGTCTAAGTAAACACGCTGTGTTCTGTTTTCCAGGTAAGACCGGAAGAAGGAAACAGTTGACTGGTTTTGAGTATACTCAGTCAGTTTTTTTTATCAGTATTCTGTGATCCACAAAATCGAAAGCCTTCTTTAAATCTAGAAAACTGTTCCAGTGATCTTGTTTTGGTTGACTGCAGATAACCACGTATCGCAAAGCTGTGTGACAGGAGTGATAACGGCGAAAGCCAGACTGAAGGGGATGAAAAAGGTTGTTTTGCTCCATATGTTTCATAAGGTGCTTTTCGACGTGCTTTTCGAGAGGCTTGGACACTACTGATAGTAGGGATATCGGTCTTAAGTTGTTGAGATCTGTGATAAGGTTTGACTTTGGCAGTGGAATTACTTTTGCTGATTTTAGCGCAGAGGGAACGTTCTGTTCGATGCGCAAATTGTAATGTATGTAAGGGAGTCTACTATGTAGTGTAGAGCAAGCTTGAGAACAGATGCATTTAAATTGTCTGGACCCATTGCTTTCGTATTCTTCAGATTTGAGATTAAGGAACCAACTCCATGAACAGCAAGTGGAGGGATAGCGAATGAGTTACTGGATTTAAGACGCTCTTGACAAAATGTTTGTTGCGACGGAGGAGCAATGCAACATTCTGAAGGAAGGTAGTTTGCAAATGTTTGTGCTGATTTAGCTGTGTTTAAAAAATGGTCGTTGAGAGTATCCGTTGTCCACACAGTGGCGACAGCATTTGTCTTCTTTTTATGCTTATCGGTAATTTCATTAACAGCACGCCATAATGTTGCCGTGTCTCTGTTATTGCTGATAAGTTTTTCAAAATGATCTGACTTTGTTTAACTAGATCTTTCACTTTATTTCTTTGCTTTTTGTATTCAGTCTCTTTCCCAGCCGCAGCAAATGCATCTCTAAGTGCCATAGCTTTGATAAGATCTTGCGTCAACCAGTTCGGAAGTGTTTTGTGTTTTACTCTTCTCGTCTGTAGAGGAGCATGTCTGTCAACGATTGCAAGAAAGGTTTCATACCATACTGTTAATGCTTGCGCTGGATCCGCAGTCATGAATACTTTTTGGAAGGGTGCCAAGCTCAAATCAAGAAAAAATGCAGCGGAACTGAAATTTTTGAAAGAGCGGTATTGGCTCGTTGTGTGACCCTTTTTTGTTTTGTTTCCAAGGAGACCATGTACAGAGAAGGGGACAATGGTCAGTGATGCTTTTGTTGGACACTGTGATATCGCATACCAGATCTTTGTTATTTGTGTAAATATGGTCGACTAGTGTGAATGACGTTTTCGTGATTCTGGTTGCATTGTGAATGAGTTGATGCAAACCAAAGAGAGTAGTAGTTGATTCCCATGCGGGTTGTGGTTTGAGTAGATCAATGTTGAAATATCCTAGCAGAATGACATTTTGTTTATGTTTATAAACATTGTCCATCGTTTGTACAAAGTCATCATACCAAGGAAACTTAGCTGAAGGATTTTTATACAGAAATCCTACGAGGAGAGGGGTGGACTTGGAAGGTTTGACCTGTAACCACATGCATTCCACATGGTTGGTTTCCAAGTCATGTCGTCTCTTTGTAAAGCGTGAAACATTTTGATGAATATATATTCCTAGTCCTGTTTCACCAGAGTGATTTGCATCAGGTCGTATGAAGTTATAGTTAGCTATGGATAAGGCCTCGTCTGTGAAACGGGAATCAAGGCGCGTTTCGCTGAGCACGAGTATATCAATAGGAGGAGAATCATTTACGAGTAGTAGCATGCATATATCATGAAACGTATTGTATAAGTGATAAACATTCAAGTGACCAAGCCGTAACCCTTTATCATTCCTGATCCCATCAGACTGTTTCACAGTAGTCGCCATAGTATAATGGACTGTAAGATGACAATATATAATCAGGAGTATTAACAGAACGATATGTTTGAAAGAAAAACAAACTGTAAAAAAAATAAAGTGGAGATGCTCGTTCGAAATGAGGGTAAGCTGTGCAAATGTCTGATTTCAGCTGTTGCCTGAGAGTAAAGAAATACAAACAAGTAGTATAACATATAACACACAGGAAATGTCGAATTAGTCAGTCAGTGTGTGTTCTATTTGCACTGGGCAGGTTGTGGCAGAAACTTCACACACGGCAGTGCCGCCAACGCTGCTTAGTGAAGGCGAGAAGTTCGAAGATAATAATCCGCAGAAACTGTTTTCCACACAGTGGCTGTGATCAAGACAGCATTGATGCACTCCTCAGAACAGCGTTCACCACAGTCAGGAAACAACACGATAGTTAATAATCCGCAGAGAGAAACCTTGGGAGGACCACAGCACAGCACAGCTACTTGTAGAAGAACTAATAGTCCGGTTGTGGAACGAATTAAATAAGGCAAGTTAGGAACAAATTGCAACAGTTTGTTTTATGTTGTTTTTGGATAGTACCTATTGTAATAAAAACATTGTGAAAAAGGGAGATTGATTGAACTCTTAGTTTGTTTATAATTTTGATGAAATGACGTCACAAATGCTCTATTTCTACAGTAGAGCTGCGCTCAGTGTAAACATGGCCAAGTAACCATTCGTTGGATAGGTATCGTTATAAATCAGCAGAATTTAACATAATTTAGCGTGTTGATTGGGAAAATGTGCCATATCCGTATAATTTCGATGAAACTGATGATGTTAAATGCTCTATTTTTAGAACAGGACTGCGGCCAGTAAAACATGGTCGAGTAACCATTCATTGGAAAGGTTCTGATATACATTGTTTTTAATTAGCGCCATATGCTTGCAGAATTTATATATATATATATATATATATATATATATATATATATATATATATATATATATATATACCCATATTCAATAAACTGTGAAACAGTTTAGCGGTCAGTTCAAAAGCATATGGGGTGGGCCCCACATTGCAGCTTCACTTCCTTGTTGCCGTGTGTTACCCGCGTGATCACAGCCTTTTCTGGCGCACGATTATGGCTCATTTTTTCAAAATACTATACACTCCCGAATACAAACCTAGCAGCCTTTTGCTGTATAAATGAAGAGAAAGGGCAAAACATAAACTATGCAGTTAGTATGATATTAAATACCTTAACAGCTGATCATAATGCTGCAGTGATAGAAAGAACATGGCCAAAACGTAAGTGTTTCGGCTTCCTTCAGCATCACTTTTTTTCTCCTTAAAACACGGAACAGTGAAATATAATCAACCACAACAACAAAAACAAATCGATGAACAAATAAATGTTATTGAACAGCCACAGTTTTCCTGTCAACATTTGAATTATGGCATTCGGTGCAAATATCACTTCCAGCAACTGCTGAAGACTAGATCCTGCCATGATCATCCTATGGAACGAAGAAAGTTCATTTCTGTATGAACGCCGCGAAACAGTAAGACAATGGAGTGGAGTGGGCTGCCATCTGGTTCACCGGCTACAATTATCCTTGACTTCCACAGAGAGTTTGATCAAAGGTGGTGACTGGAGTCACATGGAACTGGTTTGCCAATGCTGACAAGTCTGTGGGGTCCATATCAATCATGGGTAGGAAGGTGAAGCAGCTTCGTCCTGGGAAGGGGCCATCACACACTGCTTGCATAGTTCCTGACCAGCCTGGTCGCGGAGAGCGTAATAGCCGTGAAATTTTCCACAAGAGGTCAATGAAATTTTTGACGGTAGTATGACTGACATCAAGAAGACCATATTCTAACTTCAGCTCAGAGTCGGAAAAGTGAAATATTTTTACTGGGATTTTCCAAGTGCTTTTCACTTTCTCAACCGAGGCAGTTTGGTCCTTTTTGATGGCTCTGTTACTGCTGTTGGCAGGAGTGTCAGCAGCTATCATTCCCATGCCATGGAAGGTGCCAGTCCCATCAATTGTTTGGATGTTGTGGTCCACAGTGCCACAAACTGCGCATAACTGGTTGAGGTCAAACCTTCAGTGCCAACGCCTTGGGTCAGTGCTGCAGATTGCTCAAATCTCTTAACTTCAGCATATGAAGAAGAGAACCCTAGTTTTCTCAAATGACCAACTAAATATTTCGAACCAATCAGATGATGAACTTCAACTCCGAGACCTAATGTAAATTTGATATTACAACCTTTGGTCTTGCTACTTGGATGTTTGACCAAGAGAAGCGATCTTCAGTTGACAATCTTTTGTTGTTGTCGTGAAGCAGATAATCAAGAAAGAGTTTGACTGATGGTTGAAGGTATTCTAAGTTTTTATCCGAGCTAGCAATGTCAGAACTCAGTGGGTAGTGCTCTTTCGATGTGACCATGGCCTTGGTGTCTGAGAGGAGAAGTGAAGCAGCTGTTTGAATGATACGAAGTTTCTTTTTCTGTTTCGTCGTCAGTCTTTGTTTCTTTGGAAAAGTCTTTGATAATCTTTTCAACAGTTGTTTTGAAAGTAACAGCATTTGCTTTTCCTGTAATTGATGTGATAATGATGGTTTCCCCCAAAACGATCCTGTAACTTTTATCGTGGGTTTCTTTTAGTGTAGGGTTCTTTTTTCTGTCCAGGTTTCTTAAGAAGCTGTCGCATTTTCTCTTGGAGACCTGTTAGTGTGATTTGTTCATCATCATTTTCCACCAGAAACTGTACCACTCTGAGAAATGCAGCTTTTCACTCTTCATCAGCTGGTCTACCCTTTCGTGTCGGATGGTTTAAATTCCCGTTGTTGATGGTTCAAGACAAGCGCTTTGTGGAGTATTTTTGTTTGTTCTAAAATTGACACTATGTTGTTGGTGATGCATTGCATCTGCTGCATACAGATCGTTAACAGACTTGATACAGTTTCTTACGGTCTGTGCCCACTGGTCGCCCCTCTCAAAACATTTCTCCAGGAGACTTTTTCCACATTCATAAGACAGAACGGCGAACACTGTGTCTGTGTCCTTACTCTATCATATGTTTCCGACTGCCCAAAGTAAGAAATTTTGTTCTAAATGGTTTGTCAACCTTTCTTCGGAG
>NC_134880.1:37327229-37334729 GCF_041734735.1 Babylonia areolata
GTGTGCAGTTGTTTTTTGTATGGAACGATTTTTCCGTCAAAAAGTTATATTGCTTTCTCTCTCTATACACACACACACACACACACACACACACACACAGTGTGTGTGTGTGTGTGTGTGTGTGTGTGTGTGTGTGTGTGTGTGTGTGTGTGTGTGTGTGTGTGTATTTCTTACTCAGTGAAACACTGGAAATGTGTCTGAAGTTATCACAAGATGATTGTGGGTAAGTACGTAAAAAGTAATACATTATTATATCTTTTCAAAAATTAAAACGTGAAAAGAGCGAAAATAGCAGTTTGTGTGAAAAAATTTCGTATATGGTAAGCGTACACTAAATGAGATGACTGATAGAAAGAAAGTGTTGATTTTCCCCACTTCCTTCTTTTCTTACTTGTGGGACATTGCTGTATCTTATGTGGAAAACTGTAACATGATGGCGACAACACAGTGTAGACTATTCAGTCAGAAGAAGCTGTGAAAGGACTCCAGAAAGCATCATGCCGAGAGAGGGGACAATTACACATTTCATCTTGGACAGAGACTTCACAAAAATGCCAACACGATAATACAAACGCCAATTCAATAACTAGTGACTTTGAGCGAAACATAATGAAGAAAAAACTGAAGAACACTCGCCCGTTAAACTCCGAAGAAAGGTTGACAAACCATTTAGAACAAAATTTCTTACTTTGGGCAGTCGGAAACATATGATAGAGTAAGGACACAGACACAGTGTTCGCCGTTCTGTCTTATGAATGTGGAAAAAGTCTCCTGGAGAAATGTTTTGAGAGGGGCGACCAGTGGGCACAGACCGTAAGAAACTGTATCAAGTCTGTTAACGATCTGTATGCAGCAGATGCAATGCATCACCAACAACATAGTGTCAATTTTAGAACAAACAAAAATACTCCACAAAGCGCTTGTCTTGAACCATCAACAACGGGAATTTAAACCATCCGACACGAAAGGGTAGACCAGCTGATGAAGAGTGAAAAGCTGCATTTCTCAGAGTGGTACAGTTTCTGGTGGAAAATGATGATGAACAAATCACACTAACAGGTCTCCAAGAGAAAATGCGACAGCTTCTTAAGAAACCTGGACAGAAAAAAGAACCCTACACTAAAAGAAACCCACGATAAAAGTTACAGGATCGTTTTGGGGGAAACCATCATTATCACATCAATTACAGGAAAAGCAAATGCTGTTACTTTCAAAACAACTGTTGAAAAGATTATCAAAGACTTTTCCAAAGAAACAAAGACTGACGACGAAACAGAAAAAGAAACTTCGTATCATTCAAACAGCTGCTTCACTTCTCCTCTCAGACACCAAGGCCATGGTCACATCGAAAGAGCACTACCCACTGAGTTCTGACATTGCTAGCTCGGATAAAAACTTAGAATACCTTCAACCATCAGTCAAACTCTTTCTTGATTATCTGCTTCACGACAACAACAAAAGATTGTCAACTGAAGATCGCTTCTCTTGGTCAAACATCCAAGTAGCAAGACCAAAGGTTGTAATATCAAATTTACATTAGGTCTCGGAGTTGAAGTTCATCATCTGATTGGTTCGAAATATTTAGTTGGTCATTTGAGAAAACTAGGGTTCTCTTCTTCATATGCTGAAGTTAAGAGATTTGAGCAATCTGCAGCACTGACCCAAGGCGTTGGCACTGAAGGTTTGACCTCAACCAGTTATGCGCAGTTTGTGGCACTGTGGACCACAACATCCAAACAATTGATGGGACTGGCACCTTCCATGGCATGGGAATGATAGCTGCTGACACTCCTGCCAACAGCAGTAACAGAGCCATCAAAAAGGACCAAACTGCCTCGGTTGAGAAAGTGAAAAGCACTTGGAAAATCCCAGTAAAAATATTTCACTTTTCCGACTCTGAGCTGAAGTTAAAATATGGTCTTCTTGATGTCAGTCATACTGCCGTCAAAAATTTCATTGACCTCTTGTGGAAAATTTCACGGCTATTACGCTCTCCGCGACCAGGCTGGTCAGGAACTATGCAAGCAGTGTGTGATGGCCCCTTCCCAGGACGAAGCTGCTTCACCTTCCTACCCATGATTGATATGGACCCCACAGACTTGTCAGCATTGGCAAACCAGTTCCATGTGACTCCAGTCACCACCTTTGATCAAACTCTCTGTGGAAGTCAAGGATAATTGTAGCCGGTGAACCAGATGGCAGCCCACTCCACTCCATTGTCTTACTGTTTCGCGGCGTTCATACAGAAATGAACTTTCTTCGTTCCATAGGATGATCATGGCAGGATCTAGTCTTCAGCAGTTGCTGGAAGTGATATTTGCACCGAATGCCATAATTCAAATGTTGACAGGAAAACTGTGGCTGTTCAATAACATTTATTTGTTCATCGATTTGTTTTTGTTGTTGTGGTTGATTATATTTCACTGTTCCGTGTTTTAAGGAGAAAAAAAGTGATGCTGAAGGAAGCCGAAACACTTACGTTTTGGCCATGTTCTTTCTATCACTGCAGCATTATGATCAGCTGTTAAGGTATTTAATATCATACTAACTGCATAGTTTATGTTTTGCCCTTTCTCTTCATTTATACAGCAAAAGGCTGCTAGGTTTGTATTCGGGAGTGTATAGTATTTTGAAAAAATGAGCCATAATCGTGCGCCAGAAAAGGCTGTGATCACGCGGGTAACACACGGCAACAAGGAAGTGAAGCTGCAATGTGGGGCCCACCCCATATGCTTTTGAACTGACCGCTAAACTGTTTCACAGTTTATTGAATATGGGTATATATATATATATATATATATATATATATATATATATATATATATATATATATAAATTCTGCAAGCATATGGCGCTAATTAAAAACAATGTATATCAGAACCTTTCCAATGAATGGTTACTCGACCATGTTTTACTGGCCGCAGTCCTGTTCTAAAAATAGAGCATTTAACATCATCAGTTTCATCGAAATTATACGGATATGGCACATTTTCCCAATCAACACGCTAAATTATGTTAAATTCTGCTGATTTATAACGATACCTATCCAACGAATGGTTACTTGGCCATGTTTACACTGAGCGCAGCTCTACTGTAGAAATAGAGCATTTGTGACGTCATTTCATCAAAATTATAAATAAACTAAGAGTTCAATCAATCTCCCTTTTTCACAATGTTTTTATTACAATAGGTACTATCCAAAAACAACATAAAACAAACTGTTGCAATTTGTTCCTAACTTGCCTTATTTAATTCGTTCCACAACCGGACTAGCATGCTGCGCTGCCTCCTTGCTGTGAAGGGTTCAGCAGAGGAAGGGGGTGGTGGTGGGGTAAGTGAGCATGCCGTCTGTCGTCACGCCTGATGAGCAGAGCAGGGGCGTGGGAGGAGGAGGATGGACTGAAAGTGTGGTGGGGAGAAATGGGGTGGGAGAGGGTATTATGTTGTGGTTGGGGAGACAAAGTTGTATGTGTTTGCCTGTGTTTTGGTAAATCTGGAAATTCCGTCTGGTTCATGGGAGGAGGGGAGGTTGTGTTGGTAACTCGTCGCTTATTCACTGAATCATTGGGCACTATAGGGCAGAATGTGTGGAGCGTGGTCGGCAGGAGGGGGGTGGGGGTGGGGGCGTTTTGAGGGGTGATGGTTCATCATAGGGTGAGGTGAAGTGGGATCTGGTAGAAGTTGGATTTTTGAAGGATACAGATTTTCGGCCATGCGCGCTGTACCTTTTTTGCTGGGACTATAGGCACTTGAATAGAGCGCCATTCTTGGCGCACCACTCTGAGTTGTGAAGGTGGCACAGTGGTCGACGTATGTCACCCCCATGTCTCTGCAGGCCTCATGGAGATGGTCGTTGCTGGGGTGGATGATGGCGTTCAGGGGACTCCGCCCCTTAGCAGGGATGATGGAGGAGGCGTGAACTGCTGCCCTGGGGAACACACGTTGGCACTGTGTGATGAGGGCTCCCCACTGCTGTCTGGAGACACTGGCTTCTGTTGTGGAAGACTCACAGCCGCAATCAGCAATACCAACGTCAAACATTGCCTGCTTCACGTTGGGTCAGGGAGGTTGCTCAGTGAGCCACAATGTCAAGCAGTCAGCGGGCAACACTTTAGTACACAACACATGGCTACTTGTGTAATCACTCCATGCACACAGAGACTCCTTCGGTGCAGACTCGGAGGCTCCCACATAACGGCGGAATAAACAATAACGCCAACATGACATATATAGCGGTGATGTGGTGTCGAATGTTTTTTGGGTGGGGTCAAGTGTGTCTGATACGTGTTCAAAGTGATGTTCGTTGTTCTGTTTCCCCCAAATCATGGATCGGGTGGTGACTGGACCCATGACGGCAACTGAACCCAGTTGCGGCAGTCGGCTGGTTACTGATCAGCCCATGCTGATGGCTGGCGCTGAGCGTCTCTCGCGTACTTCACGATGCGCGCATTATATCCACCAACATCGACAAATAACTAAAATCACATTGTGGAAAAATGGTCGAATATGAAATAAATGATTAAATTTATCAACATACCAGTTAATTGTCTTGATGTAGTTCATGGACACAGTTATTCTTCAGAGAGTGAGACAGAAAGAAAGAGAGTGAAAGAGGGAGAGAAAAAAAATTGTGTGTGTGTGGGGGGGGGGGGGGGGGGGGGGGGGGGGGGGGGGGGGGGGGCGTGCGTGCGTGTGTGGGCGTGCGTATGTGTGTGTGGTAATATGTTTTATAAACCTTATGTTTTCATGACAATGAAGCATGACCACAGTCCTTAACAACGTGACCTTCAGGGCATCAACTCAATTGGTTAGACTCCACCAGCTGTGCCATTACAGTTAAAAAAAAAAAAAAAAAAAAAAAAGAAGAAGAAGAAAGTATTCACACACACACAGGCACACACAAGCACCCCCCGCCACCCACCCACCCCAACTCCCCCCCCCCCCCCCCCCCCCCCCCCCCCCCCCCCCCACACACACTCACTCACACACACCCACAAGGCGCTGCATGAAGGCCTGACTCATGTATGAGTCTCCGTTTCCGTTTCACTCGCTACAACTTTCGGTCAATGCGTGCAAACTGACCCACTCGTGCTATGCAGCAGTTTGCTGAGCTGTGCAACATCTGCTGCTAAGCCTTGTTGGAGAAAGAATGCTAAGGAAGAAAAAAAAAGGTTTATGAAAATCGAAACATATGTCAACAACACACACACAGAGACGAAATGCGCTCTGTCCTTCTATGAAGGAAAAGGTAAATGAACTCATACATAGCAGCATAGCATAGGAAAGCATAGTATAGCATGACATGACATGGCATGACATCTGTGAAAGAAAAGGTAAGTGAGCTCATACAGCATAGCATAGCATAGAAAAGCATAGTATAGCATGAAATGACAAGACATGACATGACATGGCATGGCAAAGCATAGCTGAACACTGAACAGTACAGTACAGTATAACAAAGTACAACTTGATACAGCACAGCACAGCGCAGTACAGTACAGTCTAAATTCTTGTTAATTCTGTATGGATTCGGGTCGCTCCCGCCTTATTGTTTTTTGTTTTGTTTTTATCTCCATGACTGTGTTGTGACCTGTCAAAGCAAAATTTCTTATAAGTTCCTTACATGGTTCGCTCTGTTGCTGCTGTGGAGGTTCTTTTTATCTAAATACATGCTGGACAAAGTGATCTGTCGTCTCGTGCAAGAGAATTGAAGTTGAAATTCCACAGACCCGAAGAATATGAAGCGAGATTTTAATGGATATCAATAAGAGCGGTCCTTACACAGACATTAAATTCAACCGCCAGTTTTGATCGGAGTCAGAGCGCAACACAGACATTAAATTCAACCGCCAGTTTTGATCGGAGTCAGAGCGCCATTGCAATCAAAGCGAGCAAGCTGCGTCGAAAATGAGATCATTTTGAATACAGTGCAGTCCTTTTGCTGTGGAAGAAGACAGGTGAAGCAACGAGGAAGCATCGAATTTAGATGTATTTGTATTTTGTATTTTTTCTTTTATTGTCACAACACATTTCTCTGTGTGAAATTCGGGCTGTTCTCCCCAGGGAGAGCGCGTCGCTACACCGAGAGCGCCACCCATTTTTTTTGTATTTTTTCCTGCGTGAAGTTTTATTTGTTTTTCCTGTCGAAGTGGAATTTTATACAGAATTTTGCCAGGAACAACCCTTTTGTTGCCGTGGGTTCTTTTACATGCGCTTAGTGCATGCTGCACACGGACCTCGGTTTATCGTCTCATCCGAATGACTAGCGTCCAGACCACCATTCAAGGTCTAGTGGAGGGTGAGAAAATATCGGCGGCTGAGCCGTGATTAGAACCAGCGCGCTCAGATTCTCTCGCTTCCTAGGCGGACGCGTTACCTCTAGGCCATCACTGCACTTCTGATAAGTGAACAGCATTTTGATTTGATTTCATTTGATTTGATATTGATATTTACACAGCGCCTATCCTCGGTCGGGACCAAGCTCTAAGCTCTTTACAAACTCGTGGTCATATGCACAACAGGCTGCATACCTGGGTAGAGCCGACTGACGGCTGCCATTGGGCGCTCACCATTGGTTTCCTGTATCATTCAATCAGATTTCAGGCACGAACACATACGCACACAGACAGACATGTAACGTTTTACGAGTACGACCGTTTTGTTTATTTACCCGGCCATATAGGCAGCTATACTCCGTTTTCGGGGGTATGCATGCGGGCTAATTTCTTGTTTCCATAACCCACGAAACGCTGACATGAATTACAGGATCTTTAACGTGCGTATTTGATCTTCTGCGTGCGTTTACACACGAAGGAGGTTCAGGCACTAGGTGGTCTGCACATACGTTGACCTGGGGGAGATCGGAAAAATGGCTTCAACCATTTTAAAGCTACAGGCAGCAGCAGGTGGATTACAACTGAACCTGATCGAGGAGCCTGATTCTGATGGTGATCTGTTCAAGAAATACCCGCGGCTAACAAGTAGTGTGCTCAAGTAATGGACCTGGTAGGTGGGTATCTCATCAAATCAATGCCTCAGGCAAAAAGGAATCTGCGCAAAGATTAGTAAAACTTGCATGCATACAGATAGTATAAAAGTATATTGCCCATTGTCATACAAAGGAAATAAGCAATATACTAGAAAGAGACTTTTATAGGTGCTTTCATTCAAGTCTAAAACCTCTTCAGTTGACTCTCTCAGACTTTGGTCCGATTCGCAGACCAGTTCTGAGTTTAACACCAAACTATTATCAAATTCATTACGGACCGAGTATTGTTCTAATGTAAAGTGCATAATATTATGCTTTAGTAACCTGACAATTAAGCATATATACATTTTTTTTTTTACTGTAGCCTTATGTACACGAAAGTGTGTCTTCAAAAGTGACTGAGAACGTTGATGGTTTTGACTTTTTGCATTCATTATCACTTGTTTCGCTTGTCAGTTTAACGCCTTCTCTTATACGAAGTCCTTTAAGTAATTTCCTGTAATTGTTTTTTT
>NC_134880.1:37342229-37354729 GCF_041734735.1 Babylonia areolata
TGTGTGCGCGCACATGTTTGTATACGTCCAGACATTATCAAAATGTTGCAACTATAACCCAGGCCAGGAGGGGGATGGGGGGGGGGGGGGTCAGAGAGAGGGGTGAAAGTGGGGGCGAGGGGCGGGGGCAGGGTGTCGGTGTAATGAGTGGGAGATCACCCTCAACAATCTGTGGCTGGAGTCATCTCAGCCTGTCTCGTGGGATCTTCCGGGTCGGATATGGCTGTGGCGCCCAGCAGCAGATCATTACTTGGTCTGACCTCGGTGGTCGGAAGGAAGGGGGAATTATAAGGCGTAGCTGCTTGGTTGTCTCCTCTTTTTTGTGCATGTTTGCTCTGTGTCTGTCTCCCCTTGTTTTATATTTCTCTCCCCCCCCCCCCCCCGCACCCCCCCCACCTTTCCTCTTCCGTTTCCTCTGTCTTTCTCCCTCAATCTGTCTGAGTCTGTGACTCTTCCGGTCCCCCTCTCATTCTCTCTCCGCCTCGCCTTCCCTTTCTCTCTCTCTCTCCCCCCCCCCTCCCCCCCACCACCCTCCACACAGAGTCACTCAGTCCAAATTCGTGCCCCACTCTTCATGTCAAATACCGTTTCACATCATTCTTCACCTGCACTTTTTTCACATCATTCTTCACATACTTTTTTCACATCATTCTTCACCTGCACTTTTTTTCAAATTCAGAAAGAAAGATGAAGACAGAAAAAAGAGCGAAATATAGAAAGATAGAAAGAAAGAAATACAGAAAGGAAAAAAAGGAAAGGCAGACAGAAAGAAAGAAAAGAAGGGAGGAAGAAAGAAACAAAGAAAGAAACAGATAAAATGAGCATTTGAGCAAATGATATAAACATGACAATGTCAGTAAGCAAGTCAAGGAAATAGATATAGATGGATTAGATACAAAAAAACAACAACAAACAAACTCATAACAGCTTATACTCGTCTTTTGCTGGGGGTGTTGGGGTGACGGAAAGGACAGAGGGCTTAAGGTCAGGTAAGATAATGTTCGACGGGTGCCATATCTGAGTAGTTAAAGCGTTAGACTTTCTATTTGAGGGTCTCGGGTTAGAAACTCGGTAACGGCGCCTGTTGGGTAAAGGGTGGACATTTTTCCGATCTCCCAGGTCAACATGATTATGCAGACCTGCTTCTGCTTGAACCCCCTTCGTGTGTATACGCAAGCAGAAGATCAAATACGCACTTTAAAGAAATCTGCAAACCATGTCAGCGTTAGGTGGGTTATGGAAACAAGAACACACCCAGTATAACCCCCACACACACCTCCCCGAAAACGGAGTGTGGCTGCCTACATGGCAGGGTAAAAACGGTCGTACACGTAAAAGCCCACTCGTGAACGTGGGAGTTGCAGCCCACGAACGAAGAAGAAGAAGAAGAAGAAGAAAGATATTAGTATTTAATGAGCTCGGGATGATTTGGTGTGTGGTGGACATACACAACTCCCCTATAAGCTTGCAGGTGGGGCAACAGCAAAGAAATAGCTGTGTGATCAATGGTTTTTCCACTGCAATAGGGATTCATTTACAGCTTCGTCTTTTTGTGAAGGACTATGACTTTCAAGCAAGGGGGGCAAGATTGCACTGGATCTAAGTGCTGCAGCCTTGAAGTCTACTGGCCTTTGGGGGTCATCCCAACGCCGATTGTCTTGGCCGAGGGAGTGGGGATGTAACTTGGGCAAAACACCTTTGACTCCCCGATGCCGACTGTCCTAAAGCCCACTTGGCCGAGAGAGTGGGGGTGTAACTTGGGCAAGACAATCTCCACCATAATTTTTCAATCTAGCCCAGATAGTAAGGACAGCAGTTGCTTCCTCTGCTGTTCCGGTGGTCATCGTCGGACAAGACCATTATACAACCCCCCCTGTGCCTCTCTTCATTTAAACTTCTCTGCATCTCCATGTGTTTCTGTCTGTTTTTCTCCGCTTCTCTATAGAACTTTCACCTTGTTGTTATTGTTGTTGTTGTTGTCTGTTATCTTTGCCGATCTTCTGTTGTTGATGCATGTGTTTCCAAAGGGGTTTCTTTTTATTTACTCTTTTCGTTCACAGGGTGCTTCTTTCGAACCCCCCAACCCCCACCCACTTTTTTTCTTTTTTTTTCTTTTTCTGCGAGTGCTGGACGTACAAATGGACATATGTGCACTTACTTGCCGCGCTTACCTATCACCCTCGTTCATAAAGAGTTTGTCTTGTCTTGTCCTGTCTTTCCATTCTCCTTCTTCTCTTCCTCTTCTCCCTTTTCTTCTCATTTTCCGCCTTTCCCCCTCTGCTTTTCCGCCTTTCCCTCTCCACCGCCTTCTTGCCTCTCCTCTTTTCCTCGTCTCTTTCTTTCTTTTCATTGTTTTGGCATTCCTCCATTTCATCTTTATCCTTGGCCTCTCTGTCTAATCATGTCCCACCCCTACATTAAAAACAACAACAGCAACAACAACAGCAACAACAACAACAACAGAACAAAAAACCACTGCCACACACAAAAAACCCACTACTGTCATTCTTTCTCTGTCTCTGTCTCTCTTTCCCTCTCTCTCTCTCTGTACTAGTAAGGTGACCCTTTAACCAGTTTGCTAAAAGCCCTTTTGCAAGACACCTCTCCCACACAAGAGAAAATTAATACGGGTACGAGAAAAAAAAAGAACTTTCTGCTGCATCAGGAAGTGGTTTATGCTGTGCATTGCTGGTAAGTTATTACGCCATTGATACGATTATGTCCATGTTGTCGTCGCCCATGTTTTGTTCATTATGTTGATCACTTTGTATTAGAGACCCCTTTCGGCTGCAGCATCATGAAAAAAATCTCATGAAAATCTTGCTTAGCCTGGCATAATGCCTGTGACATTTTCAGGGAAAAGCTTCATCGTCATCGTCATCCTCCTCCTCCTTCATCATCATCAATATAAACAAAACAGTCTCAAAGTCTGTGGCCTTTCATGCTCTGCTCTCATGGTGACCTCAATTTCGATACCCCTCCACTTCTGTGCTTGGGGTGAGTCCTGTCAGTGTCTTCAGTGTCGGCAGATTCATGGGGGACTGTTGTTTGAGGGACGTGGTGGCGGTCTCCACACTGGGAGGGACGCTCACTCAGTCTTGCTCCGCGACTAAGCCATTATTGTCTTTAGTAGGGGGCTTAGTAGATGGTGTCCTAAGTACGTTGAATCAGAACAGGCACCACTGAACACCACCGAAGTGACTCAGCAGCAGTGCAGGGTCTCCTCTAGTGTGTGGCCTCCTGGTGACCTAACATCGATGGTTCCCTGCGGACTGCCGACGCTGAAACTGTGACGGACGAACCCGGGTATGGCCGTGTATGGGGGAATCTAAATGAGCGGCGTGAGAGTAATGCCACTGAAATGGTGCAGATGATAGGACAGAAAAAAAAAAGCTAGGTAAAATCATCAGTAAAACGTTGGCGAGGGGAGAACAAAGGCGGCGAGCACAATCACCGTACTAAGCCGTACTATGCTTGCAAGAAATGGGGAACTTGTTTGTGTGTCTGGCTTTTTACAACTATCTGCGTGATTTCCAGTCGTAAGTTTTGCGTATTGACTTACGCGTGACCGGAAACTCATCTTACACATGTGATTATTTTGATAATAATGTGCGCTGGCGACTGCGTAACATGAGAAACCCGCAGAAAATGGGACAAGAGAAGAGAGGCTGAGTGGGTAGTGGAGGCTTTTACCCTCTTTTAGGATAACTCACAGCTTGAGGGTTCAAATCGGTTCGATATTTTTTCAGTGTTTGGATTAGGTGCAGTACACACACGCCTCGCTTACATCATATGTAACATTGCTTTCTTCACTTTATTTCTTTCCTTCCCTGTTGTTTGCCTTCCTGTCCGTCCTCTCTCTCTCTCTCTCTCTCTCTCTCTCTCTCTCTCTCTCTCTCTCTCTCTCTCTCTCTCTCTCTCTCTCTCTTTCAGATTGTTCGAAAAATGTCTCTATTTTTATATAAAACTTTCAAATTCAGAGAAACTGTAACTTAGTGACAGCATTTTATTGTTTTACATACTGAACCGTATCGTAGCACTGATTTACTTGTATGTTTGTTTATTTGAATATTTGGACGTTAACATGCATTGCATTGCGATGTTTGTCTCTATATAAAAGAATTATGTTCACATACCCCTTGATAAGGGGCACAGGCCTACACATGAATAAGTCATCTGTAATCTGTGTGTGTGTGTGTGTGTGTGTGTGTGTGTGCGCGCGCGTGTCTGTGTCTGTGTATGTGTGTGTGTGTGTTTGTGTGAGAGTGTGTGTGTGTGTGCGTGCGTGTGTGTGTATGTGTGTGTGTGTGTGTGTGTGTATGTGTGTGTATGTGTGAGTTCATGCATGCGTGTTTTGTGTGTACGATTGTGTGTGTGTGTGTGTGTGTGTGTGTGCGCGCGCGCGTGTGTATGGTATGGTATGTATGCACACACACACACACACACACACACACACACACACACACACACACACACACACACACACGTGTGTGTATGTGTGTGTGTGTGTGTGTGTGATTTTTTTTTTATATGACCAGGCCTAAGTTTCATTGCTGCAGTTGGCCCGAAACCAATATCTGCCTGTAAATATATTGTCTTGAATTTGTTTCATTCGGTTGTGTTACCAGTTATTCTAAATGGATGTGAAGTATGGGGCTATGGCGATGTTACAATCATAAAAAAACAAAACAACTACAGCTTAAATTCCCGAAGCAGCTGGTTCATTTAAAGCGTAGTACTAAGGCAGAATTCATATACGGAAAACTGGGAATCTATCCCAGTTTTGTTCACGTTAAAGCTCGATTGATCATACTTTGGAAATTGTTGATTTTATCGCACACGGATAAATATTTACAGAGGATATATTTATAGTGTATTGCATGATTTGCATGAAGCTAGTATTTATACATATGACTGGTTAAATAGTGTTCAAAATATTCTTATCGACACAGGTTATGTGTGTGTGTGGGGGTGGGGGTGGGGGGGGGGGGATTGTGTGCGCGTGTGTGTACGTTTGTGTGAGTATATGCGTGCGCGTGCGCGATGACGTATTTGCGTGTGGGTCTATCTCATTGTGTGCGTTCGTTCCAGTATGTTTTCACTCACCCCCTAATTGGAGGGGGGGGGGGGGGGAGGGGGGGGAGAAAAAAGAAAGAAAACTGTCCCTTGAAAACAGGACATGAAAACAAGTACACAATTCACAGATGTTCCGCGACAAGACGACGGAAGATGGAGAACAAAGATGACCCAGGAGCTGGAAAACTCCGATGACTCCAGGCAGACACAAACAAACAGCACACCATCTGCTGACAATGATTTACGATGCTGCATAATGACCGAGCGGAGAAGTGACCAGACTTGCTTTCATTCCAGCTGCTTGATCAATCATTTGTATCTTGTTTTGTTTTCTTTTGTTTTGTTTATTGTTTGTTTAGTTGTTGTTGTTGTTGTTTTTAAATTTACTGTTTGTTTTCAACTTTATTATCAGCATCACAACGATATCCTTTCCATTAAACAAATGCTTTCACAAGTTTGATGATTGTTTTTTAATGTGCGTGCAGGCAGACCAGACACACATAACAGATGACTTTCTCTCCATGATGGATGATATTAAATGGCTCCCAGCTGCTGTCTTTCAAATGTTGAACTCCCATCCTTCGCCCACTCGTACTTTTTTTTCTTTCTTTTCTTTTTTTAAAACTTTATTTTACATTTTTGTTCCATTGATTGAAAGCATCTGTGTGAGGTTATTGTTCATGGCGGATGAACTGTTTTCCTCAATTACCCCTGGGTACTACTAGTTCTGCTACTAATAATTATGATAATAATGATAGTATTAGTAGCAGTAGTAGTAGTAATAGCACAGTACTACTGCTACTGCTTCTACTACTACGACTACTACTACTACTATTACTCCTGCTGCTGCTGCTGCTGCTGCTGATGCGAAAGCTACTACTTACAACGATGATGATAATAATAACAATTATGATGATAATGATAATAATGATACTGATGATGATAATAATAATGATAATAATAATAACAATTATGATGATAATGATAATAATGATACTGATGATAATAATAATAATGATGATGATGATGATGATGATGATGATAATAATAATAATAATAATAAGGCTACTACTTACAACGATAACAAAAACAATAATAATAATAATACAACGCTCCTCCATTATAAACATGCCAAACTGCGCCGCGCAGTGTACAAATCGATGTGTAAAACATGCAATCAAACACCAAAACGACAGCTTCCATATATAAAACCGCACATGATATCAAACTGATTGCTGACATGTTATCTATGCACGTATTGTCACAAAACACGTCAGGCATAAAACAACACTAACAACACACACATAACATTTCAACGCCCAAATGATGCAATATTACATCACGATATTTGACACCATAACACCCAAATGATGCAATATTACATCACGATATTTGACACCATAACACCCAAACGATGCAATATTACATCACGATATTTGACACCATAACACCCAAACGATGCAATATTACATCACGATATTTGACACCATAACACCCAAATGATACAATCTCACATCACAATATTTGACACCATAACACCCAAATGATACAATCTCACATCACAATATTTGACACCCTAACACCCAGATGATACAATCTCACATCACAATATTTGACACCCTAACACCCAGATGATGTAATCTCACATCACGATACTTGACATCACAACACCCAGATGATACAATCTCACATCACGATACTTGACACCATAACACCCAGATGATACAATCTCACATCACAATATTTGACACCATAACACCCAGATGATACAATCTCACATCACAATATTTGACACCATAACACCCAAATGATACAATCTCACATCACAATATTTGACACCATAACACCCAAATGATACAATCTCACATCACAATATTTGACACCATAACACCCAAATGATACAATTTCACATCACGATATTTGACACCATAACACCCAAATGATACAATCTCACATCACAATATTTGACACCATAACACCCAAATGATACAATCTCACATCACAATATTTGACACCATAACACCCAGATGATACAATCTCACATCACAATATTTGACACCATAACACCCAGATGATACAATCTCGAATCACAATATTTGACACCATAACACCCAAATGATACAATCTCACATCACGATATTTGACACCATAACACCCAGATGATACAATCTCACATCACGATACTTGACATCACAACACCCAGATGATACAATCTCACAACACGATATTTGACACCCTAACACCCAGATGATACAATCTCACATCATCATATTTGACACCCTAACACCCAAATGATACAATCTCACATCACGATATTTGACACCATAACACCCAGATGATGCAATCTCACATCACGATATTTGACACCATAACACCCAGATGATACAATCTCACATCATCATATTTGACATCACAACACCTATATGCTGCAATCTCACATCATAACACTAGACACCAATATCACAACATTTCAAAACCAGACCACAACACGTAAAAAAAAAACCCCAAAAAACCAGTCCGAATACCTAACCTTTTCACTGCCAATCAGTTTAGAGTGCAAAATCCCCTTGTGCTATAAACACAGAAAATATGGTGTCTAAGAATAGCCGGGGATTTCCTTTGTGATGTGTTGAAGATATGGCCTATCCTACCACCGAACATAAAGAGCAGTAGGTTAATGGATACCAGACCCATGATCTGGTCACCCTTCAGTGACATGGGTCCTCTACTTAGCTGCTGCATAAATGCGAGTTTGGCAGTGAAAGTGATCCCACCACATACTTGACAAATAATGCACAACTTGAATTGCAATACTTAAAAATCAGTGGCATTCTCCCTCTCTCCTCTCCGCACACCGCCTCAACAACAGATACAGAAAACATAAACAAGCACGCACCCGCACTGGCGCAGGCATCAAAGGACCAGTTAAAGGCAGTTTTGAAAAGAGGGCAGATTACCACGAAAATAAAGTCAAATCTGAACGGGGGAGAGGAGGTGTGTGTAGGGTGGGGGTGGGGTGGAAGGCGGGGGCGGGGGTTAGGGGGTTGTGGTGGGGGAGTGATTGTACCAATAACAACAAAACAAAATAAACAACAACAAAAACAACAGCAACAAAGCTGGCGAAAGTAGGCGTAGAAGAAGGAGAAGATTAGGAGGAGGAGGATAATGATGATGATGATGAGGAGGAGGAGGATAACGACGATGAAGAAGAAAGGAAGGAAAGAGAGAAGCAAGGAAGGACGGAAGGAAGGGAAGAGAGAGAGAGGGTGGGGAGTGGGAGGGGGGAGAGACGTATGTGTGTGTGTGTATGTGTGTGTGTGCGTGTGTGTGTGTGTGTGTGTGTGTGTGTGTGTGTGTGTGTGTGTGTGTCCATATACGTTGATTAATCAGTTAAAAGGAATGAGAAGAAGAAGAAGAATTTGAAAAACAACAACAAAAACAACGAACGACCAGCGGAACTGACACACAAACAACATCGAACAGCTGCTGCGGTGGAGCAGAAGCAGAAGAAGAATCAGTGCAAAACAATTTAATTAACCAAATAACATACAGACAAACAACACAACACACACGCTTCAGTCTGCCCACTACTTTCTCCTTGTTGCAAACAGTCCACAAAACAACAACAACATGAACCGTGTGCTTTGTAAACAAACTAAATAAATTGATTTGTTTTTTCAAACAATAATTGTGGTCTTTGCACTAAGTTTAACGCCACAAAGCAACAACTGCAACAGGTGCAACAGGTGCATGCTTCGTAAATATACGGAATGGTTTGATTACGTTTTTTTCCCCAACAAGATTGTCTGTGTAATATGGTTAGACTGCGGTTATTAAACAGCAACAACAACAAAAGCTGTATGCTTTGAAAACATGAAAAAAATATTATTAGTAGATTGACGTTTTTTATCCATACAAGATAGTCTATGTATTATGTGTGTCACACACACACACACACACACACACACACACACACACACACACACACGCTTGTAACCTTTTACGTGTGTGACGTGTGGGTTTTTGTTGTTGTTGTTGTTGTTGTTTGTTTTGTTTTTTAATATTTTAGTTTGCTTTTGTTTTGTATTTTGGAGAGGAGGAAGTACCCTGCCATGTAGGCAGCCAATTTGGGGAGAGGGGGGGTGGGGTGCATGTTGGGTATATTTTTGTTCTCGAACGCTAACATGGATTACATAATCTTTTACGCGAATATTTGATATTTGGATTGTGTACACACACACACACACACACACACACACACACACGAAGGAACTTAAGGCACTTGCAGGTCTGGACACATATTGATCTTTATAGCCCACCAGGTGCGCCGAAACCGGGGATGGAACTCGCGGAAACTCGGGCGAGAATTCAGTCCTCTAACCATTCGACCGGGTCATGTCAGACATGTCTTCCAGATGGTAACAGTCGCGCAGTTTGCAGGGAAGCTTGGAAATAGCTCTAACTGCTTGGAGATGGGAAAACTAATTATATGCCTGTGCGTTTGTTGTTGTTTTGTTTTGTTTTTTGTATTTTGTTTGTTTGTTTTGTTTGTTTGCTGCTGTTGTTGTTGTCTTTTTGTTTGTTTGTTTGGTGTGGGTTTTTTGTTTTTTTAGGGGGAGGTCTGGAGGAGGGAGGGGGGCCTGGGGGCGGGGCGGGGGGGTCGATAATAAGACACACAGTTCACTAAAACGGTCTTTTGACTCCGGCCACAAACTTTTCATTCATACCTTTACACACAGACAGCTACAGCCGTCCCGATCCAATTGTTTGTACGTGAATGGGTGGGGGAGGAGGGGGCTTACATGAGATCAGGTAGGTTGCTTTGCGGAGTCTGTGGGTGTTCTGGTCATTGTCTTGTTGCTTTTAGTCCAGCCGACCGCACAGGGCCATATCAGGACTGTCAAACCATACAAATGCTCAGCCGCGTCAACACAAATCTGTCACATCTACAAAAAAACAAACAAACAACAACAACAAAAACCCCACTAAGACAAACCCAGAAAACAGTTCATGACAAAGTATCCCAACCATTTCACTCCTTATGGCAAATAAGACTAGGCCATGCTGAGGACGCCAGCCCTTCCGCTTATTTTATCATCCACAGATTACAAAAAAGGGGGGGAAAAAAAGGAAAAAATCAATACTTCAAAGCCAAATAAAAAATACATAAAAAGGCCATATAGGCAAATAACACTGCATAATGAGCAACTAGTGCCCATTCCAGTGTTTGCATCTCACTACCTAATCGCCAGGGCAAAACAGCACAGATAGTACATCATAGACTGCGGAAAAGGGGAAAAAGTGTTTTGGCTTGCTTGAAAAAAGAAAGGAGAATGGACTGGGAAGGCAGAAAAAAGGAGACAACGGTGAAGAAAGAAAAAAAAGGCAGAAACAAAGAGAGTGATAGAAAAGAGGAAATTTCTAGCACAGAATTTCCAGAAGACGGGGATGCTATTTATTCTGAAAGACCCCCGGCATCCCCACGGGGGATGGTCATTGTCTGTGTGTTGGTTGTAGGGTTGGATGGTTGTCGTTGCTTCTTCTTCTTCTTCTCCTTGTCGATGTTTCATCCAGCGTTGCAAAAGCCTTCGAGCAAGGGACAGATGCTGTACCAAACGCAGTATGCAAATGTGCACACACACACACACACACACACACACACACACACACACACACATATATATATATATATATATATATATATATATATATATAATTGGAGACAGAGACAGACAGAGAACATAGATCCATTCACACACACACACACACACACACACACACACACACACACACACACACGCACCAATAAGCATAGTTCCGACCCGAAACGAAACTTTCCAGACTTGGGTTTAATTTAATTTCTAAAACTTCAGCAAACTCTTCCATTAGTAAGCAGCCATTTTCAAAACCTCCCATCGGAGATAGCAAAAAAATGACCGGCTCCGGCAAATAATATCTCAAACTCGTATTGTATATTGAATTCTATGCGGAAAATGTTTAAAAATGCACCATGTTTATATAAAAAAAAACAAAAAAAACACAACAGTTCAGGAATCGTATTATGCTAGAAAAAGGGAGAAAATTATGATTTCCCTCCCTCTTTCCTTCCTTCCTTCTTTCCTTCGTTTCTTGCTTCCCTCCTTTCTGTTAATTTTGTTGTTACTGAACAGGGAAATCAGATAAAAGCACTGAACAGTTAAAAATCCCCCAAGGAAATCTTTTTTTTCCCCCTTCACTTTTATCAGTCATGACCACACTGAATATGAACTCGTCATCGAGAGATTTTTCTTACTTTTGTTTCTACTTTCATTTCTTACGTTTTATGTATTTTAACATAAGTTTTGACATTTGTCGTATTTGTCGTATCATAACAAAACACAACAGCGCACATTACAATGAGTATGTCGATTTATATGCAGACTGCATAAAACATCTCCACGTGATCTGTTAATTAAAAATGTAAAAAAAGACAAAAATTAAGAAGCAAAAAATGAATCTGCCCATCAAGTTAAAGACTTTCAAAAGTAAACGTCGAGTTGAGAAAAAAATCGAAAATGGATGCTTTTCGCTCCTGTTAAAAAAAAAATCTAGACATTCATTTATATTTGTTTGTGTAATAAATGCTTTGTTTTATCATACTTCAACTTAATTCACAAAGGAATCCACAGAGGCAGCAGCTGACCGAACAGAAAGAACGTTGACCAGCTGACCGAGCATTGCAAATAAAGAAAGAACGTTGACCAGCTGACCGAGCATTGCCAATAAAGAAAGAACGTTGACCAGCTGACCGAGCATTGCAAATAAAGAAAGAACGTTGACCAGCTGACCGACCATTGCAAATAAAGAAAGAACGTTGACCAGCTGACCGAGCATTGCAAATAAAGAAAGAACGTTGACCAGCTGACCGAGCATTACAAATAAAGAAAGAACGTTAACCAGCTGACCGACCATTGCAAATAAAGAAAGAACGTTAACCAGCTGACCGAACATTGCAAATAAAGAAAGAACGTTAACCAGCTGACCGACCATTGCAAATAAAGAAAGAACGTTGACCAGCTGACCGACCATTGCAAATAAAGAAAGAACGTTGACCAGCTGACCGACCATTGCAAATAAAGAAAGAACGTTGACCAGCTGACCGAGCATTGCAAATGAAGAAAGAACGTTGACCAACAGGAAGTACGTTTGTGGCAGTCAAGGAGTGAATCTACTGACCGCTCGTTTACCTACTCACTTGCTCACTCACTCACTCACTCACCCGTCCCTGTTCTTCATCGCCCGGTTGATACATGATAATGTACCAATTGTTCTTTTCATTGCTTTTCCAGTTACTATTCTTATTCGTCGTTCTTATTATTTTATTTTATTTTATTTCTTTATTTCTGTTTTGTGTCGTTCTTTTTTTTTTTTTTTTTTTTGTTGTT
>NC_134880.1:37364729-37379729 GCF_041734735.1 Babylonia areolata
TTTTCTTCCTTTTTTGTTTCAGAATAAGTGATATCAAAATCCGCTTTCAACATTTCCCAAAAAGGAACAGGAGAATGATGTGGTTTTGCAGCTAACTCTTTCATGTTAACTTCAGATTCTTTTAGCAGATTTGAAATGTAAGTTGCAACTGTTTCTTGTGATGAGATGGCTTTAGCTCTTTTAGGAAAATCAATGTCTGATCTTACTGTCAGTTCATCAGCAATGAAAGTTTTTGTCATTGAAGTGTACCTCACAGCGAATTTTGCTGTTGCTAACTCACGATGGTCATTTAAGGGAAGAATTCCGGCTGTTTTGTATGTTTCCTGATTGGATGCATGAGAGGGCACTCCGAGGGCAATTTTGATAGCCTTACAGTCTACACTTTGAATCTTTTGTAATAGATATTTAGGTGCACTGAAAAATATTTCTTGTGCATAGGTCATCTTAGATCTTACAAGGGCCATGGCAAGATGAATCAATGTTTTTGTATCCATTCCCCAGGGTAAGCGGCTTATAATTTTCATAAAATTGATACTTTTCCTTGCCTTTGTTAAGATGTAATCAAAGTGAATGTTCCATGTCAGCTTTGAAGTAAGATAAACGCCTAAAAACTTCACTACCTGTTTATAATCAATGACGTCACCAAGTAATTTAAAAATGGGTGTGCTAGATGGGTTACCACCTGAATTAAACAACATCATGCACGTTTTTTCAGTCGACAAAGCTAGACCATTTTCAAACATATAGTTACCAATGTTATCGAGATCAGACTGATACGTGTGTGTGTGTGTGTGTGTGTGTGTGTGTGTGCGCGCGCGCGTTTTTTTTTCTCTTTTATGTATTTGCGCACGCGCGTGTGTATACTCTTTCATACTGTCTGCTAAAGGATGCTAATCTACGCATTTGCCGCTGACTCTACATGAATTTAATTTCGCATCACGAAATGCTGGTTTTCACTGAAATTTATCAAGAAGAAGAAGAAGAAGATAATTATGAACTGCAGGTGCAGAAAAGTAATAAGAATGAAACAAAATGGAGAGGTGTTCGGAGAGACGTGTGGGGGAGATTTTGTCTGGTCGTTGACGTACGTCAGCTAAGCTTATGTCTCAGATGTTTTATGGATTTTATTTTTAATCCCACTCGGTGAGACCGCCTCACGCTCAGTCTTACAAGTGTGTGTGTGTGTGTGTGTGTGTGTGTGTGTGGTGAGTGCGCGTGTGCGCGTGTGCGCGCATGTGAGTGTGCGAGTGTGAGTGTGTGTGTGCACGTGTGCGCGCATGTGAGTGTGCGAGTGTGAGTGTGTGTGTGCGTGTGTGGTGTGCGTGAGTATTTGTGCTGAAGAAAGGGACATGGAGAGACAGCAGGCTGGAAGAAAGAAGGAGAGATGGAAAGACATGTACAGACAGACAAACATGCAGACAGACAGACACAAGGTGAACGACAAAAAAAAAAAAAAAAAAAAATATATATATATATATAAACTCAGAATATATATATATATATATATATATATATATATATATATATATATATATATATATATATAAACTCAGAAGAAACTACAAAAGAAGTAGGGAACAGGAATAAAGAGCAGGGAAGAAAGTGAAATAGAGTCCAAACCAAAGTAGGGGCATGGTTGTGCATGCCCGCCCGAACTCACGAAAAAGCAAATCCAGTCAACAGCAACAATAGAATTCTGCAGCATTGACAGTTTGCTAGCAAGTGCCCTTAATTTTGTACCCTGTGGTGCTGGAGGAATAGATAGACCCGGCGGTGTAATGTCACAGAATGACCTCTCCTCTAAGTCAACTCATCGGATAACTTATTTGTCACCGTCACATGCTGGATTTCTATGTAACGACCAAGCTGATAGAACAGTAAAAAGGGGAGCCAGTGATTTCACAGGCAGCATAAAAGTATAATGCCCGTTGTCATACAAAGAAATAAGTAATACTCTATATAAAAAAAAATGTATAAGTGCCTTCATTCAATTCTAAAGCCTCTTTAGTGGATTCTCTCCGACTTTGGGCCGATTCGCGGACTAAATATTGCCCTAAAATCAAGTGCATAATTATGCTTCAGTTATGTGACAGTTAAGCATATAATTACGGACTGTGATTTGATGAAGCTTTACCTGCACGAACGTGTTTCATCACACATGACTGCGAATGTTGATGTTTTTTGACTTTTTGCATTTGTTATCAGTTGTTTCGCTTATCAGTTTAGCTACTTCACTTCTACGAAGTCCTTTAAGTAATTTTCTATATTTGTATTTAAATATTCATTTCAAATTCCACCCTCCATCTACCTTTTTTCCCCCAAACTCACCATTCACCCCCACCTCTCACCCTCCTCTCCTAAGCGATAACATTCAAATATAAAAATCGATACTCTAACAAAATGTCTACGATCACCAGTATGTATAGCGGGACATTATAAAACAAAATTCATCATCCTCGGAGTCATTCTTGGTTACGCCTGATATGATTCTTAAGTCGAGAGGTACCCCGACCCTTTGCTGATATGAATCCACGCCGACGAAAAAAAACAACAAAAAAACCCCCCAGTTAATTAGCAATCACATTTATTATATCATTAGGGCGGAAAAACAGGGAGGAGTTAACTTTTTTGCGCCCCTCCCCCCCCCCCCCCAGCTCCCTCCCAACACTCCAGTTCTGGTCCTGAAAGCACTCCATGATAGTGAGTCAGTGTGGTGTGAAATCTGTCCAAGTCCAGCAGTCCATTCAGGGTGCAACACCACATTAACTCCACACTCGTATGAGTGGAGTGTATTTCGGACCAGGTCGAAATGACCCCATGGGGAGTCACTTTTGGGGCAGTACTACACGCATGGAACTTTATGTCTTTTTGGGGGGTCACACCCAGAACGACCCCGTCAACATTTTACGTTTACACCCACCCACAGAGAGAGAGAGAGAGAGAGAGAGAGAGAGAGAAAGACAGACAGACAGACAGACAGACAGACAGACGCACAGACAGATAGTTCAGAATTATATTTGTGGATGTGAGTTCTGAGGAAAAAGGCGATAGGACTTGGAGATGGATTGGGTGTTGGGTAGGTGGTAGGTGGGGGGAGGGGTGTGTCATTTTGTGTCATCCCAAGGACGATTACTCTGGTGATGAAGTTATTCTGGGTAGGGCCCCCAAAAAACACTGCCTCTGGGCTTCAACTCTTCCATCCGCTCATAGCTTGCCAGGACGTGGCACATATTTTTCTTTGGAAAATGTATTTAAAAAAAAGAAAAGAAAAAAGATTCATAAGATATTGATGGAGTCACTTTAGGGATGACCAAAAAAAGCCACCCACCCCCTCCACCACTCCCCAAGCTCCATTCTCCCTTCTATCAATCCCCCCGTCCCCTGCACTGTGTGTGTGTGTGTGTGTGTGTGTGTGTGTGTGTGTGTGTGTGTGACGGAAATGCGTGTATACACATGCATACATGCATCATGATACTGATGTGTGTGTGTGTGTGTGTGTGTGTGTGTGTGTGTGTGTGTGTGTGTGTGTGTGTGTGTGACGGACATGCGTGTATACACATGCATACATGCATCATGATACTGATGTGTGTGTTTGTGTGTGTGTGTGTGTGTGTGCATCATAATACTGATGTGTGTGTGTGTGTGTGTGTGTGTGTGTGTGTGTGTGTGTGTGTGTGTGTATGCGTGTGTTTGTGTGTGTGTGTTTGTGTGTGTGTGCGTGCGTGTGTCTGTGCATGTGTGTGTATGTGCATTCCGTCTGTCTGTGTGTTAATGCTTGTTGGGTTTGGGTTTGTTTGTTTTTTTTGTGTTTTTTCTATTACGTAGATGATGATATTTGGTCCAGTTCGCTGTTTGGGGTGACTGTGATGTTGTCATGGAATGGTTTTGGAGAGTAGAGTGTTTCTTTTATGTTATATTTCACACGTGTAATGTGACTTGAGCATTATTATATTTCAATGAAAGGCGAATTGTAAATAAACTATTATTATTATTATTATTATCATTATCAATATTATTATCATTTTCATATTATCATTATCATTATTCAAAATAACTCCTCTCTACGCCTGCCACCCCCCCACCCCACCCCACCCCCCTCCACACACACACATACACACACCCTAACCAGTATTGGAAAATACAAATCTAATACAAATATGCATGGAATCATTTGGATCCACCGTCGGTTGCTCGGAACCTTTTCCAGACGTTGCACTGTGGCTGAGGCGAAAGAAAGTGTGGGGGAGGGTGGGGGGAGGGTCAGGGGGAGGGGGATGGGGGTGAGGGTAATGTGTGGGGAGTCATGACACTGACGGATGCATGTATACAGGACTTCCCGCCATCAGATAGTTATACCCACCCACCCACCCACCCACCCTCAAATCCCGTGCCCCCCCCCCATCCCCCCACCTGTCCCCCCCACCCCCACCATCCCCTTCACCTATTATGGCCCTGGCTTCTCCATAAATCCTGTCCTCCGGATATTTTGCTGCCAGACCGTAGTTTAAAAAAAACAACAACCGGTGACTGATGCGAGAAAAGTAGGGATTCATGCGACAACTTTTTTTTCTCTCTCTCGTTTTTTGGGTGTTGCGAGAATGTGCGTGTGTGCGTGGTTGTACACTTATATGCTATTCGCTTTCCTTTTACAATGAATGAGAGAGAGAGAGACAGAGAGTGAGAGAGAGAGAGAGCATTGGACACTTGGAGAGAGAGACAGAGAGAGAGGGAGACGGAAAGACAGGAGAGGAGGAGCGAAAGAGAGAGAGGGAGTAAGGAGAGGACAGAGAGAGAGAGAGAGAGAAACAGTGAGACAGAGATATAGAAAGACATCTAGGGGAAGGAGGCAGGGACAAAGAACACTGAACACTGAAATGTCTAATGTCATTAGCTGTAAAGCTCAAGTGTCATAGCAGGTACTAATCGGAACAAAATGGTGCAAAACAAATAAAATGGTACAAAAAGGAGAAAAAAACAGAATTGAAACAACATAAACTAATAAGAGATTTGGAACACTTTGGCACTTTGTCACTAGCTTAAAGTACATGTGACAGGGGGGTAATGTGATTTTTTTTCAGTCGTTCGTCTCCAAGGTTTGGACAGTACACAGAAAACAAAGTACATATTAATCGTATAATAAATATTTACGCATGTGACATCGACCCACATCATATCACTACAAACACATACTAAAGAACTCATAAAGCATGAAATGATTGTTCATGCCTGAACATCAAACCCCATCATATCAATACGAACCCTTTTTATCTATGTTTTTTCCTAATTTTTTTTTTATTATTGATTAATATGTATTTGGACCGATGATGGACGTTTTCCGTATATTTATTGCCTCAGATACATATTTTCCAATTGAAAGTATCATATCTTCATTTTCTGTCATCATTATGCCGAACAAATCTTTTCTCTGCGCTGGATTGTATTGAAAAGGGTACAGTTTTTTTCGCAATTCATCGTATCTTTTGCAGTTGAATATAAAATGATATTCATCTTCTGGGCTTTCGCCACACATTGGGCAAGGAGACGTTTCTATGTCTGAATCAAACCATCATCTGTTGTCAGGGATAAAGAGAGAAAGAGTGAAAGAGACTGAGGGAGAGAGAGGGGAAAGAGAGAGAACGAAAGAGAGGGAAAGAGAGAGAGGGTGCGTGTATGAAGGAGGGATATGTAAAGAGTGAAAGAGACGGACGGAAAGAGAGAGGGAGTGAAAGAGAGGGAGGTAGAGAGAGTGAAAGAGAGAGAGAGAGAGAGAGAGAGGAAAAAGAGGGGGTAGTGAAAGAGAGGGAAGGAAAAAGGAATGAGAGAGAACATGAAAAGAGCGTCAGAGAGAGACAGAAGAGAGAGAGAGAGAGAGAGAGAGAGAGAGAGAGAAGGGGTTAGGGAGGGAGAAGGGGCATGTTGTATACGTGCGAGAGAAACGATGAGGAGTGTTGATGTGGTGACAGTGATGACATAACGAGAGACATGTTGCTAGAACAGGTCTGCTGTGCTTGCTGTAACGGTGGTGTTACTGTGTTAGACTGTTGCCGTTCTTCTTCTGTCCACTACAACTACTGGATTCCCCCATACCTGTTCGCTTATAGTTATGGTGACATCGCGCGCGCGCGCGCGTGTATGTATGTGTGTGAGCAAGTGAGTGAATGAGTGAGTGACTCCGTGACTCAGAATGTAACAATATGTCACATTCTTCATGTGTGTGTGCGTGTGCGTGTGCGTGTGCACGCACGCGTATGTCTGTGTTTGTGTGTGCGTGCGTGTGTGTGTTGTGTTGTGTTTGAGAGAAGCAGAAAGAGAGAGACAGAGAGCCAGTGACAGAGACAACAGACAGACTGAAAAAAACAAAAAAACAAACACAACTGAATACTTTAATAAGCACGTGAAACATGACAATGGAACCCAACTCTCCAGAAGCCACTGTTGATGACATGCACCATCAAAGTGTAGGGGCAAACTGGACCCGTTCCACCCGAACACTCTCTCACCTGAAGGTTGGATGCCAAGTGTGACCGAATAGAGCAGCAAGTCACTGATGTCACATTCATGGCTGACCAACAGGCTTCTGACGAAGGCCGAACACGTAGAACACAGTGAATATTCTACACACACACACACACACACACACACACACACACACACTTACATGTATATATATATATATATATATATATATATATATATATATATATATATATATATCAGATAATAAGAGAGAGATAGAGAGTGCAGGTGGCCGAACGGTTACAGCTCCGGATTCTCGCCCGAGCTTCCTGAGTTCGATCCCTGATTTATGCGCACCTGGTGGCCACACCACATCTGCCTGATAGCAGCATAATCCAGCACGCAAGTGATGCCTTGGTTTAATGCATATAATTATATTTTATGTATGACCAGGGTGGATCTTATTTCACATAACTTTGCCACATGACAACATTTCTTGTTGCCGTAAGTTCTTTTTCAGTTCGCCAGGAGCAGTACAAGCACACGGGACCTCAGTTTATCGTGTCACCCGAATGACCCGACGCTCAGTTTGGTTGTCCGGTCAAGCGTAGGCGGAACGGGCGATAGCGGGATTTGAACCCACACCCTCATGGATACTGTATCGACAGAAAAGCGTCTTAACCATTCTAACATCTTGCTCCTTCAACAAAGAAAAAAGGAAAAGAAAGAAAAGAGACGAGACAAATTGCAGCAGAAGCAACAACAGCAGAACCACCACCAACAAGAGTACACACACACACACACACACACACACACACACACACACACAACATCAATCAAATCTCCCAGACGGTGGCTGAAGGACGCAACCAGACGCCGCAGATGAGCCCCAGACCAGCAGGGCAAGCAGACCGTCTCCTCTCCCTGGTCAATTATTCATCCCACTCCTTGTCTCTCTCCGTGGCTCCCAACACGTAGGTCTCTTAACTAACAAAGTCGACATGTCCCACGTAGGCCTTCCAATACGTAGGTCTCTCAAGTGAAAAAGGCGACATGTTCCACGTAGGCTTTCCAACACGTAGGTCTCTCAACTAACAAAGTCGACATGTCCCACTAAGGCCTTGCAACACATAGGTCTCTCAACTAACAAAGTCGACATGTCCGACTCAGGCCTTCCATCACATAGGTCTCTCAACAAAGTCGACATGTCCCACTAAGGCCTTCCAACACGTAGGTCTCTCAAGTAACAAAGTCGACATGCCCCACTGAGGCCTTCCAACACGTAGGTCTCTCAAGTAACAAAGTCGACGTGTCCCACTTAGGCCTTCCAACACGTAGGTCTCTCAAGTAACAAAGTCGACATGTCCCACTTAGGCCTTCCATCACGTAGGTCTCTCAACTAACAAAGTCGACATGTCCCACTCAGGCTTTCCAACACGTAGGTCTCTCAACTAACAAAGTCGACATGTCCCACTCAGGCTTTCCAACACGTAGGTCTCTCAACTAACAAAGTCGACATGTCCCACGTAGGCTTTCCAACACGTAGGTCTCTCAAGTAAAAAAAGTCGACATGTCCCACTTAGGCTTTCCAACACGTAGGTCTCTCAACTAACAAAGTCGACATGCCCCACTTTGGCCGTCCAACACGTAGGTCTCTCAACTAACAATGTCAACATGTCCCACATAGGCTTTCCAACACGTAGGTCTCTCAAGTAACAATGTCGACATGTCCCACGTAGGCTTTCCAACACGTAGGTCTCTCAACTAACAATGTCGACATGTCCCACGTAGGCTTTCCAACATGTAGGTCTCTCAACTAACAAAGTCGACATGTCCCACTTAGGCCTTCCATCACGTAGGTCTCTCAACTAACAAAGTCGACATGTCCCACTTAGGCTGTCCAACACGTAGGTCTCTCAACTAACAAAGTCGACATGTCCCACGTAGGCTTTCCAACACGTAGGTCTCTCAACTAACAAAGTCGACATGTCCCACTTAGGCTTTCCAACACGTAGGTCTCTCAACTAACAAAGTCGACATGTCCCACGTAGGCTTTCCAACACGTAGGTCTCTCAACTAACAAAGTCGACATGTCCCACTTAGGCTGTCCAACACGTAGGTCTCTCAAGTAACAAAGTCGACGTGTCCCACTTAGGCCTTCCATCACGTACGTCTCTCAAGCAACAAAGTCGACATGTCCCACTTAGGCCTCCTTGTTGAAGCAAAACCTAATAAGCAGCCTAGGCCCCTGGGTGGGACACAAGAGGGACATAAGCATTTCACATACACGATAAACGGTTTTAGGACCATTTCAGACGTAGATGTGTTCATAAATACAATAATTAAAAAGAGTTTTTCAACGTTTAAATAAAGTTGAATATTAACATATTTTCGTTTCACATCTCATGATTTGTACAAACGAGTGCTTGTTTCTTCTTCTTTTTTTTTTTTTTGTTTTGTGACTGGCTTTAAGGGATTGGATTTTCAGTATTTTGACCTTTTTTTTCTTTTTTTTTGTGAGATGTGATACCGGGACCAGTTTTCAGCATTGTGACAGGGATTTTAAGTGTTCTGATATCATCGACATGTGCATTGTTAAGGTATTTTGATGTCATATGTATGATGAACGTGTATAGTCTGTGATGATTGTGTGTGTGTGTGTGTGTGTGTGTGTGTGTGCGCGCGCGCGCGCGTGTGTGTGTGTGTGTGTGTTTTTGTGCGTGAGAGAGAGAGAGAGAGAGAGAGAGAGAGAGAGAGAGAGTGTGTCTGTGTTAACATTAATCAGTGCCTGAGTGTTTGCTTGGCAATAACAACAGAAACAAGAGAGGCAAGGCCTTCAAGACTCACTTGTGATACACTTAAAAAAAAAAAATCTAATCGTTAAAATGTGGTCTGTATTTGTTATCATAAAGCTTTGCGTTTAAAAAAAAAAAAAGAAAGAAAAAAAAGGCCTAACTAGATTCGAACCCCGCGTGTTCGGGTGAGAAGAAACTGTCTTATCCATTACACTATCGTGGCTCCTTGACTGACGTTCTTTTTTTTGTTTTTTCTTTCTCACTGCAACATTTAGCCGTTTTCACTAGATCTAGGTAGATGTACAAGTTTAGATACACCCGCTGGGAATGTAGTACGACACAGTTGATTCAATTTCTCTTTTATGTTCATTCTAGTTTTATAGTTTTAAAGTTGATATGCAAATTTAGCATTTTGTTAAACTAATAACATATAGAGCCAAGTACAAGTACTTCTAAACGTCGTAAGAAGTGAAAAGGACTTCATTTTGAGAAAAGTCAAGACTGGAAATTTTTTCGTTTCATCGTGATCAGTTCAAGGTTATTAACTCGCATGGTTTACAATTTTTATCTGTGAATTCCGACTGATTCTGTGGATATTTTTATGGCAGTTTGGGGCATAATCCAGTAAGTGATGAGGCGTTCACAATCTTTCTATGAATAAATATTTAACGGTCTCCTCCAACTTTCCATCACATGTTATCGTGTATTGTCGATTGAATATAGGATTGAACGGGCAGGTCAACAACTTGAAACAAAATGGCGTCGTTCGTGTTCGCGAAGAATATGAGCACGCGCTTTGAATGTGTATAAATATGTGTACACAATTGATTTTTGCCCATGACCTTCAGGGCTCAGCCAACAGATCTGTAAAGTCCACTCGTCGTACTGATTTTAGTATTTTCCGAAAAAGACCACTTGCGCGAATGAACATAGTGAAAGCCCTATACACTGAGAGTAAAGCACACAAGCTTTTTATGTATTGAGTATAATTTCAAAATGTAATGTTTAAGATGAGAAAGATCAGTTTAAAGCAAATTAAGTCCCCTAGCATTAATTACAGAGCAATTTCCCTTTTTTATTATCTGCACCAAAACGTTTGCAAAATAAATAAAACTTCCATGCTTAGCAAAAGAAGTTCCTGTTTGAACCAAAAATGATAATAATGACTGCTCTTGTTGTTGTGTCAGAATATCAGATCAAAGTTCCAAGTTTAGCGAATACAAAAAATATAAATATAACAGTAAATGCAGTTTGCATATAATTAGGCTTCATTTTTTTTTTTTTTGTGCCCATCCCAGATGTGCAATATTGTTTTAAACAAGATGACTGGAAAGAACTGAATTTTTCCTATTTTTATGCCTAATTTGGTGTCAACTGACAAAGTATTTGCAGAGAAAATGTCAATGTTAAAGTTTACCACGGATGCACACACACACACACACACACACAGAGACAACCGAACACCGGGTTAAAACATAGACTCTGCTGTTTATGGGGTGGAGGAGGGGTGTGGGTGGGGATGTGAGGGGTGGAGGTGGGTGGGGGGGGTGAGGGGCGTGTTGGGGGAGTACGTGTTGTGTACACAGACATGATTATAATCATACCAGAAAGACTGACACCACCTGGTGTGTCGAGTTTCCTGTCTGATCTGATTACCTCAGTCTAGGGATCCGGAAACAGGTGTGAATGTCACAGAGACACCGGCTTGGGTAAGTCGCTGTAGGTGTTGACCCGTTTATTTCATAATAAGAATGATAATAATGATAATAAGAATAATGATGACAATGATGATGATGAATGTTTGCGTCGCCCTAAATTTTAGAACGTCAGTTAAGGAGCCACGATAGTGTAATGGGTAAGGCAGTTTCTTCTCACCCGAACACGCGGGGTTCGAATCTTGTTAGGACTTTTTTTTCTTTTACTCTTAAACGCGAAGCTTTATAATAACAAATACAGAACACATTTTAACGATTAGATTTTTTTTTAAAGTGTATCACAAGTGAATCTTAAAGGCCTTGCCTCTCTTGTCTTGTCGTAATTTCGGGTGGTGTATGTGTGTGTGTGTGTGGTTGGAGAGGTTGGGAATGTGGGGGCCAAAGGGGGGGTGGGGGGTGGGGGGGGCGTGTTTTGTCCTGATTTTGTTTTTGGTTTGGATTAGTTTGATTTTCGTTCAGTTTTTGCTGTTGTTGTTGTTGTTTTTGCTTTCTTTGTTTGTTTGGTTGGTTGTTTTTTTTCTCGGTTTGACAGACTTTGTTTTGGTTTATTTTGAGATAATGTGGCGGCTTTGAACATCTGTCTCTGTCTCTGTATGTGTGTGTCTGTTTGTCAGTCTGTGTATCTAATTCTTCTGCTCACAGAAAAAAAGCTACTTTGCAATATTCATTTGTAGAAAGTCTAGCGCTCCTTCGCAGAATTGTTATTAGAGATTTCTGAATCGCCCATATTTCAACATGAATTCGGGTACAACTCTGAAACTGTTCACAATTTCGTCTGAACTCAGCAGAATTGCTAAGTAAGTTTCGTTGGAAGATCATTGATTGTTTGGAGACTAATACAGCAAGGGCAGTGGAGGAGAAAGTGGCCAGTTTTCCCATTGGAATCACCACAAGCATACACTGGGTCATTCAGTAGATGCGTTTTGTGGAAGTCTGATTTAAAGTTGCTCAAGCCGAGTCTCAGCCTGCAGTATACGATTTGTTGTTTTGTTTTCTTTTTTTTTTCCGCAGTAGAAGCGAGCAGAAACTACTGGATCTAAAGAAGAGAATATAGAATTACTGGCTTGAATAATTGTATCTCAGTAATTCTTTCCATAGCCTGGTCGCCGAGGGAAAGAAGAAAGCAGCATATGTCATAATATGGCTCAGCTTTACATGGGGGAACGTTACGTTCTAGAACTCTACGTCTGTGATAGAGGTTTTGAACAGAGACTATAGGTGGAAGTAGGCTTTTTAAGTAGTGTGGAGCATTATCATTTACTAACTTATGGTAAAATATCAATTTGTGTCTGTTTCTTCTTTCTTTTAAATGACATAATCCCGACAGTGTGGAAGGATTTTTGTGGCTTGTTCAACGAACTGCTCCAATGACAATTCTTATAGCTTCTAAGTGAAGCTCTTCCAAACTGTCAAATTCTTATTACAACTATCCCAAATTATGTCTGCGTATTCGAAGACAGGTAAAACGAAAGATTTATACATTATCTCAAAAGAGTTGCCATGCAGTTTGTGTTTATAAGATCTTAGCCAACTAACAAGAAAGCTTTGTTTGCAATAGATTTAACATCTCTTCCCTTTTGGAATTGATTTGAATTGTAATTCCTAAGTATTTATGAAGGTGGTACAGCCTGTAGCGTACTATGCCCAAATTTCAACACTGACACCGGATGTTGATCACGGGCAATGTTAAGTAGTTATGTTTTTAACTCGTTGAAATCAACTTTCCAAACTTTAGCCAACTCATCTTTTTTTCTTTTCTTTTTTTTATATATGTAGCCGTGTACCGAGTGGTTCTAATAGGGTGTACGGCACAAAAGACTTAACTAAATATGATTAATTGAAGGATAGACAAGATCCCACGCACAGGCCAGGAACATATAGAGGCCAGTCACAAATGGGTTTTCTATTGTTTTATTTACATAAAAAGAGAAGACCTAAGAGAAGAAGACAACTAGGAGAAGACAATGAGAAGATAAAAAGAGAAGAAGACTAGAAGAGAACTAGTCTAAGAGAAGACAGTGCCTGGAATGACACAAACAAATGTCATTAGCACAACATGTCTGCACAAGTGAATAATAAAGCGCATGTACACATTTTACATGGAAAGACTATCACTCGGGTTTGAGATACGCAACAACATAATGCACATGTGTGAAGACCAAACGCTGACATCAAATGACATTTCTAATACATTTAAATAGTGCAGTTAAAGTGATTGAAGCGATTAATCCAACACTATCTTGTAATCACAACAGCAGAATACTACACACATCTTAGAGTACTGAGAATCAGTGAAACACTGTAACAGTACAATTGATATCAGCATGTAAAACAATACACAAGTAATAAACAAGATAACAGAATCAGTGGCTTTGATATTATACTGGCAAACTGATAGACCAGATAGTAAGTGAAGAACCACCATGGCTTAACCATTAAGTGGTGAATGAACTTTACGCACTCACTAGAACATTCTGGAACAAACTGTGTCGAGAGACGTCACTGACTGTGACGTTAAGAATCAAATGGAACACTGCTCCATGCAGATGACGACATGGCAATTATTTAGATCAGTCATAGCCGATCTGTGACTAACTTGTCAAAGCAATAACTGAACAAAGAATTAACTGAACAAAGCAATAACTGAACATACTCATATAAACACAAGTACTGTGTCAAATAATACAATTTACAAATCAACACATTCTACACACTAGTACTTACAGCGATACGTAGCGAAGTGTCACTGTTGTGAGAACACACCCGACACACTGCCCGCGACACAGCAAGAGACAAAGAGAGCAGGTGCTGGCCGCGGCTGGCTCGGGTGTGGAAGTGACCACTCATCACCCGCTCGGCCAATTTATACAAATTAGGCGAACTACAAAGACAATCACGTGGGCTGCAAACCAAATCGTCACTAATCTGAAGAAATCTGATGAGAACTGTGCTTGTTACAAGGTGTTCAGTGACAGATTTCTAGATGATTACTGAACCGATTTGCATCGGATAAGTTGCAAAAGAAAGAGCTCAACGCCTACTTTATAATGAGTGTAAAATGAAGTGTTGATTATTTAAGATGAATTTATAATCTTAATTTAAGTCACCTGAACAGGGTCAGTTTTAACGAGCTCGTCGCTGAAAATTACAAACTGCGTTAAATCAGTTTCAGGTAGGCAAACATAAATGGAATAGATTTAAAGATGGAGTTAAGACGATTCTGCCAGTATATAATACTAACAGTTTACTGATCTGACAAAAGAGTTATTAATTAAATACTGTGGAACAGAACCACAAGTTTGCTCTCAGCTAATGACGTACTGCGATGCGACATTGGGCGAGCTGTGAGCAGGTGTCTGGCGAGGAGGACAAAATGATGTAAGCGGAGTGACGTCACACATTCTGTGCGCGGGTTATGAGGGAAAACTGTCGTCTGCTGTGGCTTGTGCGTGAATAGTGTTGGAGCAAGCATAGCGCGCTTGGTCACATATATATCTTAGTTTATTATTTCAGTGTGTAATTCATGATCACTCAGAGCTAAAGAATTGCTAGTGTCGTTAGCAAAAAGTTCAATAAATGAAACAATATTAGTGACATATCGTATATATATATATATATATATATATATATATATATATATATATATATAAAGAATGGAAGGGTTCCAAGGACAGATCCTTGTGGAACACCAACCATTATCATTGTTATACTATATTTTCCCCCTTTAATTACAACATTTTGTGTACAGTTTGTCAAATAAACAATAAGCCAGATAAGCAGTTTACCTCTTATCCCTATAGATTCGAGTCTTGCCAGTAGCCCTCTGTGCCACACACGGTCGAATGCCTTGGATACTTTAAAACAGACAGCTTGGGTTGTTATGCCTTCATCGTAAACCTTACAAAAATCATTATATATATATATATATATATATATATATATATATATATATATATATATATATATATATATATATATATATATATATACTTAAGAGCTGATTAACTGTTGAGTCCTCCGAGATAAAACCAGAT
>NC_134880.1:37384729-37404729 GCF_041734735.1 Babylonia areolata
TGGGAAATCCCCTAGATCGAACGCGTGTGGCAGAGGAAGTAATCTAGTTTGTTTGTGTCCTTTGCTTCCCGTCTGTCGGTTTTTCTTTGCACTCAGTCACAATGACAAATATCATATCCAAATATTCATGAAGCCATACAGAGCCAAACAACGTCTACAAAACTATATATGCTAGTATCCTGTATTTGTTGCCATCCTGTATTTGTTGCCAGTCCAAATTTACTCATCTGCATGAAGAGACTACATACAGACTGATGGACAACGAAACCCAGACTACAGACAACAGACTATAGATAAGTGGACAACAAGCAACGTCTTTTTTTTTTTTTCTTTTTTCTTTTTTTGTTTTGTTTCCCTTTATTCAGTCCTTCCGTCATTGTATTATTTATTCTCCTCTTTCATCTTCGTGTCACACTCAGTGGAAATAATGATAATGATAACAAACAATGGTGAAAGCAATATTGATTACTAAGATGAACAAAAAATAAGAAAACACAAACAACAACAACAACAACAAAAGAGAAGAAGAATGCAGAAGAAAAAGAAGAAAAAGAAGAAGAAGAAGAAAAGCAAACAAGAAACAAACAACAGCCAAGAAGAAGACCAAGACGAAGACAGAAACAGAAAGCGACAACAAGCGACAGCAACGACAATGACAACAATACAGAAGAAGAATATCTACCACGCCACGGTGTTTTGTGTGTGTGTGTGTGTGTGTGTGTGTGTGTGTGTGTGTGTGTGTGTGTGTGTATGTGTGTGTGTGTGTGTGTGTGTGTGTGTGTGTGTGTGTGTGTGTGTGTGTGTGTGTGTGTGTGTGTGTGTGTGTGTGTGTGTGTTTTATTTAGTTTGTTGCTGTTGTGTTTTTCACCATGCTAACTTTGATGTGGGTTTGGGGAACGCATTTAATATATGCAGAGGTGAGGGTTTATATGCGTGAAACTGCTTTCATCCAGGAGGGCGTCGGAGGCGTAGGATGGGGGGTGGTTCGTGTGCCCTGCATGCTGATGGGGGGAAAACTGCTGCATAGAACGTTTGGCTGAAGGCTACGCTCCCCTTCCTTTAACATCGAATGTTTACGAACCATTGGCAGCTCAGGGGGCCCAATGACGGGAATAGGTGAACAGATAGAGAAAAAAGAGGGGACAGAGGGAGGGAAAGGGAGGGAGGGAGAGGGAGAGAGAGGGCGGGAGAGAGGGGGAGGGAGTGAGAGAGAGGGAGGGAGGGAGAAAGAGGGAGGGAGTGAGAGAGGGAGAGAGAGGGAGGGAAATACAGGGGGAAGGGGTGGGAGAGAGAGAGAGAGAATGAGAGAGAGAAAGTGAGAGAGAGAAGGGGAGGAGAGGGAGGGAGAGAGAAAGAGAAAGAAGGGAAGAGAGAGAGAGAGCGTGCGTGCGTGCGAAATGTGCGCACACGCAGCGACCAAACATTTCTACATATGTGTCACTTGCATTAAAATAGTTATGCTTTTATTATATCATTATTATTATTATTATTATTATCATCATCATCATCATCATCATATCATATCATATCATCATCATCATCACTAGCATCATCATTTATATTCATCACTTAGTGAGCGCTTACCATATCCGCTGAAAGTGCTTTGCAGTACACAACCATGTTGGTTAATGATAGTGTGTTCATCAAAATATATATATAATACAAATATTGAAAGAAAAAAATATGAAGGAAAAAAAACGCCTTTGTTCTCTCAAGATTGGACCACTGCAATTCTCTTTTGACTGGCCTTCTCCAAATATCTGTCAGACAGACTACAACAAATTCAGAATGAAAGCTGCCAGACTCATTTCCACAGCTTCTTTCCTCTCCTTCAGTCTCTCCACTGGTTGCACTATTCGTGATCAAAAGCTATCCTTCCTGTCTTTTTTCTGCAGTCAATGGGTCTGGCCCATAGTATATTTCTGAACTCCATAACTCTTGTCTCGCCAGCTCCGCTCTTCCTCCGATACTCGACTCCACAGGACATCTCACGTCAGAAGTAAGACCTATGGACACACACAAACACACACACACACACACACACACACACACACACACACACACACACACACACACACACACACACACACACAGAGTGAGTATTTTTTTGTTTTGTTTTTTTCTTAAGACGCCTCCGACAGTCTGACTCCCTCACCTGTTTCAAATCATGTTTCAAACATCACCTCTCCCCTCAGCAAATAAGTATCGATGTGGCAGTCGTGCAGACTGTGCTATATAAGTATCCATTATTATTATTATTACTAGAAGTATTATCATTATTATTATTATTATTATTATTATTATTATTATTTTCATGATCATTATTGTTGTTAAAAAAAAAAGACTAGTAGCGCACGCATACACACACACGTGCGCGCACACTAATGCACACACACACACACACACACACACACACACACACACACACACACACACACACACACACACACCTCGTTCTTCTCACGTTCTGCTCTGTATGGATCTTCTTTCTTTCTCTCTTCCTTTCTTCCTTTCTTTCTTTCTGTCTTTGTTTTCTTCCCTTCCTTTCTGGTCGCTTCCTGTATTGGGCTATTGTTCGTGTACCCATTATTGAGAGCAGTAATGCACACTGGCAGTTCTTCTCCTGTCCCAGCAGTTCGTCTTTTTTTTCCGTGACGACATTTCATGGCGCGCAGCTGGCTGGCTGTGTGCTGCGAGTGTCGGAAACCACCAGCCTTTGTTGACGAGTGCAACAGGTGGGGGAGATGGGGGAAAGTAGATGTGTGTGTGTGTGTGTGTGAGGGGGATGGAGGAGAGAGTTGGAGGATTAGGAGTCAGGGTGGGGAGGAGGGAGGGGAATGTCGGTGGGGATTGAGAAAGCCTGGTGGCAGGGGGTTTGGGGGTGGGGTGGGGGAGGGGGGGAGAGAGAGAGAACGAGTCGGGGCGAGCGACGTTCGCGTAGCGAGTGATCCCCCTCCCCAACCACCGACCGACCATTATTATTATTACCACACCAAAGCCCACCACCACCACCGCACATGCGTGCAGACTTTTAACTGACCGCCTGTCGTCCGCAACCACCAAAAAGACAATGTTGTGTCGTGTCAAGTGTGTTATTTATTAATAGTGTGCGGTGCTGCTCTCGGATTGGGAACCTAAAAAATAACAAGAAAAAAAAACCCCAACAAGCTTGAATGCTCGTGTTCATCATTTTTGTTGTTGTGGAGGCTGCATGCCATGCAAGCTTGCTCGCCTAGCCACACGAAGAAAGACAAACAACCTTCTATGGATCGATATTCGATCGTCCCGTATGTGTAAAAATAATATGATCATAAAAAAAAAATTAAAAAAAAAAAATCAACTGAAACAAAACAGGAAAAAGCCAGCGTGACAACTTGCACAGCTTCTAGCAATGGTGGTAAGAATTCAATAACTGAGGTGGCAAGTGTTGTTTGTGTTGATGACGTGAAAGATTGACATCGATCTCTAAATAACAGTGTTGTTTGTGTTGATGACGTGAAAGATTGACATCGATCTCTAAATAACACATGTGTGCGTTCTGCTCAAGTGGACAACGCAGCGATTTAGCGAGCGATCAAATCGGTGAATTAATATGATAGCCGTGACTTCTTTCTCTTTTTTTTTCCTTCTTCCCCTCATTCATTCATTAATTCTTTCCGTCTTTTTTTTTTCTCTCTTTTCGTTACTTTCTTTCTTTCTTTTTCTCTTTCTTCATTTTTCTCTCAAGGCCTGGCCCAGTGTGTTGGGTTGATGCAAAGGGCGGGCATGTGCTCCTCTTTAGGTTTTTCTGTTTTTTTGTTTGTTTGTGTTATTATTATTATTTTTTTGTTTTGTTTTGTTGTTGTTGTTGTTTGTTTGTTTTTTAACAGCAGATAATGTTTGTAGCGTGTGATGACGAGTCCGCTCGCTTTGACATCTTGAAACTGAAACGGAAACATTACTCTGCTTTCTTTCTGTCTTTGCTTATTTAGAAAAAGAAGAAGGAGACGAAAAAAAAAAGAAAAAAAAAAGAAGAGAGAAATCATGCATTCGGTGTATTGTTAGTTTTTCATTTACGAAATACTGCTTATTGGTTATTCATTTATTTTGCTTCTTTTAGTATGGATGGAAAGTCTGGCAATTGAACACTGATGATTAATAATTGCAAAGACGTCAAATGAGCCTGGACCGAGTATTAAAAACAAAACAAAACAGCAACTACATTTTATTTCTCCTTGTACATAATAGGCCTTTACTTTTTTCCCATTTACAGTTGACAGAGGTGCGTTGCTTGTTTAAAATGCTCTCTCTCTCTCTCTCTCTCTCTCTCTCACACACACACACACACACACACACACACACACACACACACACACACACACACACACACACACAACAACAACAACAACAACAACAACAACAACAAAAACAACAACAACAACAACAACAACAACAACAACAACACACACACACACACACACACACACACACACACACACACACACACACACACACACACACACACACTCACTCACTCACTCACTCACTCACTCACTCTATGCATCTTTCTTTCTATCTATTTTTATATCTCTGTGCCTTATGTACATTTGTACATCCATTATGTTGTGATAACGACAAATAACCTAATTATTTTGTTTTGATTAATCAACAGTCTGACTAGTGAATCAAACAAGGATATGGTTGTCTGTTTGTCTTTTTCCTGTATCTATCTTATTTGTTTGTTTGTTTGTTTGTTTGTTTGTGTCATATTCATTCATTCAATCATGCCTTTTTCTCTCGTTTTTATTATTCTTTCACTTTTTATTCCCTCGTACATTTTTTCATTGTACCCCCCCCCTCTCTCTCTCTCTCCCCTCTCTCTATGTGTCTCTGTCTCTCTCTCTCTCTGTCTATCTGTCTGTCTGTCTGTCTGTCTCTCAAATATCTAAAGTATCTCCCTCTGTCTACTGTTTTCACTCTTTCTTTCTTTCCCTGTCTCCCTTTCTTTCTTTCTGACTTTCTGTCTTTCTTTCTGTCTGTCTTTCTTTATTTCTTTCTCTATTTTCATTCGTGACAAACCTCCTGGAGCGCTATAATCCTCTGCCGTCGCATCGATGACTCAGGTTATTATGATGGGAAATATTGGCATCATTTTCTGATTATTCACACTCACCCAGGCAGCCCAGCTTTTAATGACGCCCCTCCGGCTTCAGGTAAAGTTGTCTGGCTTTTCGTTTTGCTTTTTGTTTTTTCTTCTTGTTTTGTTTTACAGGTGAGGTTTCTCTGCAAATGTGACCGAGTTTTGTGTTTAACGCGGTTGCACTTTGCATTATTTGAGCAGTCCTGATAATATGGTCCCTGCTGCATTCCATTTCCACCAAGTAGTTAGGGTTGAACTGAGCGTTCATCTAGCAGCTAAGATTGTCGAAATTAAGATCGTCTAGGAGTTACGATTGCCGCATTGAGTGTTCATCAAGAAGTTCATGGATACTGTCGAACTGGGTGTTCACCTAGGAATTAAGATCGCCGCATTGAATGTTCATCAAGAAGTTCATGGATATTGTCGAACTGGGTGTTCACATAGGAATTAAGATCGCCGCATTGAGTGTTCATCTAGGAGGTACGATTGTCGAACTGGGTATTCACCTAGGAGTTAAGATTACCGCACTGAGTGTTCATCTAGGAGGTACGATTGTCGAACTGGGTGTTCACCAAGGAATTAAAATCGCCGCATTGAATGTTCATCAAGAAGTTCATAGATATTGTCGAACTGGGTGTTCACATAGGAATTAAGATCACAGCATTGAGTGTTCATCTAGAAGCTGAGGTTGTCGAACTGGGTGTCCACCTAGAAGTTAAGATCGCCGCATCGAGTGTTCATCTAGAAGCTGCGATTGTCGAACTGGGTGTTCACCTAGGAGTTAAGATTACCGCATTGAGTATTCATCTAGGAGGTACGATTGTCGAACTGGGTGTTCACCTAGGAGTTAAGATTACCGCATTGAGTGTTCATCTAGGAGTTAAGATTGCCGCATTGAGTGTTCATCTAGGAGTTAAGATTGCCGCATTGAGTTTTCATCTAGGAGTTAAGATTGCCGCATTGAGTGTCCATCGAGGAGTTAATCAAGATTGTCGAACTGGGTGTTCACCTACGAGTGAAGATTGCCGCATCTGGGAGTTGATTAAGATTGTCGAACTGGGTGTTCACCTTGGAGATAAGATTACCGCATCGAGTGCTTATCGAGGAGATTAGATTCCCGCATTGGGTGTTCTTCTAGGAGCTAGGGATGTCGACCTGATTGTTCATCTGGGAGTTAAAGTTGCCGTATTGGGTGTTCATCTAGGGGCTTAGGTTGCCGTACTGACTGTTCATCTAGGATCTAAGACTGTCCAACTGAGTATTCTTCTAGGGGCTATGGTTGCCGCATTGAGTGTTCGTCTAGGAGCGAATATTGCCGCATTGAGTGTTTATTTAGGAGCTTAGATTGCCGAGTGTCCTTCTAGGAGTTTAGATTGCTGCACTGGGTGTTTGTCTATGATAAGGTTGCCGCACTTGGTCTAACAATACGGCACTTCATTGCACTTTGTGAATAAAAGGCTTTAGCCTCAGTCGTAGTATCAATTTTCTACCTCTCTCTATATCTAGCTATCTCTCACTATTTCTCCTTCTTTCGTCTGTTGGCTGAAAAAGAAAAGTGGATGGAGTAGAGGCTTTTCGGAAAGCGGTATATGTTATCAATGAGTCAGTTAAGCAAATTAATGAACGTGTCAGTCAAGCTGCAGAGAGGATGATCGATCGATCAGTCAGTCAGTCAGTCAGTCAATTACTCGGTCAGTAAGCCACTCATATAGATTAGAACTTAAGAGTCCTACCGGAGACAACGCATTCACCCAGAACTGTCAGCGGTATATGGATGCACACACACACACACACACACACACACATATATATATATATATATATATATATATAGAGAGAGAGAGAGAGAGAGAGAGAGAGAGAGAGAGAGGGGGGGGTGGACGGGGAGAGTTGGGTAGGTCTGTGAAGATCAGACTGGAATGTTTTGACAAACTGATATTCCTTTTCGAGATTTATTCCTGAATCTCTGTCATTCACTCTGTCTGTCTGTGTGTCCTTCACTCTTTCTCAGTGTGTCTGTGTGTCTGTCTGTCTATCTGTCTGTGAGTGATGGTCTCTCTCTATATATATATATTTATATATCTGTCCCTATGTGACTGCTTTCCCACCCCCTCCTCTCTCTTCCTCATCCACTTTCCCTTCCTCTCTCTCTTAAGAGATAGATAGATAAAGAGATAGATAAATGTGGAGACAGGACAGACAGACAGACAGACAGAGAGACACAGAGAGACAGAGAGACAGAGAGAGAGGAAAAAGCCAACACATCAATCTGTCATGTGTTCCACATTTTCGGAACAATCTCTTTCCTTCCTCAATGGATGGTCTGTTTACATATATATCATTTATGTTTGTGTGTAGGCGTGTATATGCGCGCGCCCGTGTGTGTGTGTAAGTGTGTGTGTGTGTGTGTGTGTGTGTGTGTGTGTGTGTGTGTGTGTGTGTGTGTGTGTGTGTGTGTGCTATGATCGTTATGTGTGTGTGTTTGTGTGTGTGTGTGTTTGTGTGTGTGTGTGTGTATGTGTGTGTGTGTGTGTTCTTTGTTTGAATTATCCCAGTCTCGCGAATCATCACAGCATTGCACAACGATAGCTGAAATGCGTCGTGAGTTGTCATTCTGCATTAATGATGTGGTGCGTATAGTGTGTTGAACGGTACAGTTGTGGTGGTGATGTAGTTAAAAAGAAAATGTATTGATAACAAACTTCCACAAGTAGGAAATGTGATGATAATAAGCTTCCAAGAGGGGAAAAAAGAAGAGGTACACGGAATGCTGTTATTTGTTTGTTGTTGTTTTGTCCTTATTGTTGTTTGAATGTTTGTTTGTTTGTTTGTTTTTGTTAAATTCAAAATATCTATTGATCTGCGTGACTCCGGTGAACACAATCTGATCATCGCGTGTTCTTGTGTCTCTGTTTTGCAGGACTCTGTTCCAGCATCGGAACAGACTTCCAGTTCCTGTGTGCTATCCGAGTCATTGTGCTTGGCAGTCTGCCTTCCTGGTTTCGCACTGTCCTCGAAGGTATGACAGCAAAATACAGGACTTTCCTCTGAACGTCCAAAATTCTCAGTGGGGTCAAACAGAGCAATTAACATTCTGTCTTACCTTGACAGCAGCGGTGTTTGTTTCGTTATCTAAACAACATCAACGGATTTGGATACTTTGTGAACACGAACAACATATCTATGATAATATATCCACGATGCTGATATAGCATCTGTACAATTCCCTGCTTAAGAGGAACTTTGTCTATTTCAGGGTGGATTGGCATCACTAGAACTTCGTCTTGAGATTCTGCCGTGTGTTATTGTCAAGATTTTTGTAATATTTCTTTTTGATGCAGATAAGACATTGACTGGTTCGTCCTGACTTTTCTAAGAGGAATAAAGTGTTATTTCCTTGTTCGTTGCCTCGAACGAATGTTACGTGACTGTTAATGTAGGGAAGGAAAGGCAAAGAAGTAAATAGACAAAGAGGTAAAAAAAAAAGAAGAAAAAAAGAAAGAAAGACATTTATCATGTGGCACTGACAAAATCGTGTCCTGAATTCCATGCGGTCTCTGGTATCAAAGTATTTTCTGTGTTGTCCGTAACGTGGACAGTCCAGGACAAGCCTCTCGAGGATCTGCGTGTAGCCTCGTACAGCTGCTGGCATCAGAACTGTAACCAAACAGCCACTTTTTGTGTCTTTTGTGAAGTAAGCTTATGTCACGTGACAGCTGCATTTCGTTTCTTTTGTAGAGTAAGCATTTGACACTTGGAGGGAAAAAAAGCAAAACGAAACAAAACCTATCTTTGATATATTACTAGTTTTGACACTGCGGAGACTTACTGTTGTTGGTTTTCTTCGCTAAGAGAGATGAGTCGACCAGATACACATTGTATTGAATTTATGGTTACAATTTAGACAGACGCAATAAAAGCGCGACAAACCCCATTGTTGTTGTCATTATTGTTGTTGTTGTTGTTGTTGTTGTTGCTGCTGTTGTTATTTTTCATATAATCCGCGTGAAGGAGAACATAGCGTCACAGAAATAGAAACAAAATGCTGATATTCTAAGAATATGAATGGTTTACAGCTATTTTTTTTCCTGTCGATGTATCAACAATAATACTGGTTGTTGTTCTGTTCGTTTCGAAATCCCCTGTAATAGCACGAATTATTTTGTGTGACGCTCTTTCCGTTTTGTTAAAGGAAAGAAAAGGAGAACCTCGCGATAAAACAAAACAAGCGAACAAACAAAAACTTTCGCTGTTTTAATTCACCTAAATTCAGATCATCTTCCCTCAGCTGTCGTCCCTGTCTGTGTGTGTCTGACTGGCAGCAGAAATCTGCCGAAATTGCTTTTTATTGTGGGATCGCATATCCAGAATTCCGCTTCATTTCGTAAAAGGACGGCGGCTATTGACGTCTTTATGCCGAACCCGCCCAGGGAATCTGGGGAGAGGTGCGTTCATATTTCTTTTATCGCCCTCCGCTGTGAGATGTCTTCCCACTGACCAGCAAATTCAGGCATTGTGTTTTTCTTGAGTACGCCCCTTTCCCCCCCTCTACGAACACAGAAATGGTGTTAACAAAAGAGCCGGGCCACCTCATCTGCATATTCATGAGTGTTACGCTGTGGGCATTGATGGCGCCTGTATTTCCGGCCAAAGGGGAGCCAACTCGGGCACCGAACAACATGTCGGCACACAAAGGGGACACAAATCATGCGCGGGAGTGGAGCCAAAGTGCAGAACCAGGGAAAGAAGAACCCGTGCCCCTGACGGCAGAGCTGCCGACATCGTCGTCGTCTTCACCCAGTGATCGCAATAGAACACGGACGTCTGCTGCAGTCTGGGCGAGGAGGATGAGAAGGAGGATGCCGCTGCGGTCACCCGTGAGAGTCGTGCAACTGCCTGCCGCACCGGAAACGCCTCTCAGACTCAACTGCGACGGCGCATGCGTGTGCACGAGGCAGGATGGCGGGGACGTCACAGTGGAATGTACGAGGTCGGGTGGGAGAGGTCCTACGTCATCCAACCAGGGGCCCGGGAGTGCAGACGTCAGCGAAGTGTGAGTAAACGTCATCAATTGTCGTTGTGGTGGTGGTGGTGCTGCTTCATTGGATTTTTTTTCTTTCCGTCTCTGTTTCAGATCTCTTGTCTTCTTCGTTTGCTGGAAAGTTTTGTTGTTGTTGTTTTTGTTTTGTTTAGTTGTTTTTTGGTGTTTTTGTTTGTTTGTTTGTTTGTTTTTTAACGCGTCATGTACACACAAACAGATGTACGAACATTCTGGCTCTGGCACTGTCTGTGTCTCTGTTGCTGTTTCTTTTTTTTCTGCCTCTGTGTGTGTGTGTGTGTGTGTGTGTGTGTGTGTGTGTGTGTGTGTGTGTGTGTGTGTGTGTGTGTGTGTGTGTGTGTGTGTGTGTGTGTGTGTGTGCTCAGCACAGCACTCCATTTGTACCTTTCATGTTTCCACAATTTTTCTCCAGCGCTGTCGTCGTTTTCATCTTCATCATCATCAGCAGCAGCAGCAACAGCCTCTTCATCTTTCTTTCGTCTGGCACTGTCTCCGTTTTTCTACCTATTTGTTTGTCTCGGTCTCTCTTTCTCCGTTTCTGTATTTATTCCTTTCCCTACATGTCTGTCTCCAGCTCTTCCGTTGTCTCCATCTCTCTCTCCCTCTCTGCATCCCTCTCTCTGTCTGTATTCTCTCTGTCTCTCTCCCTCTTTCTTCCGCCCCCCCCCCCCCACTCCCCCTTATGTGATACTCTCATCCTGCCCCCCCCCCCCCATTTCTCCACCTAATTTTCCCTTTGTGTCTTTCCCTCTCTTTCTATCCAATTTATATTAATGTAACAGGTGCTAGCCAATACACTGGATTGGCTTTGTGACGGTTCAATATCTGTATTTTTAGGTAATTGTGTGTAATGTCGTGCGTGCGTTCTTGTGTGTGTGTGTGTGTGTGTGTGTGTGTGTGTGGCAATGGCTTGTAATGTAGTGTGTGTGTGTGTGTGTGTGCGCGCGCGCGCGCGTGTGTGTGTGTGTGTATGTGTGCAGGGCTTTGGTTGGGTGTATATCAATACGCATTATTATATCCATTAATGGATTAATGTAGAAACAGGTGTACGGATAGACGTGTGAGTGGATTTATATAGGTTTCGCTCCGTAGTGTAAACTGAAAAGAATTTGAGTCATACACACAAATAATGTAAGGTGGAGGGTCCGTCCGATCCTACAGTGTAGTACAACCAGCCAAAAAATTTAATAAATAAAAAATGTGAAGCCCTCACAGTCAGCCCCAAACTGGCGGACAAAGACCATCTCTGAAAGGAACGCTTGCGGGTCACTTGGACAGCGCGAATTTTATCCGTTCCCGAATTAAGCTACAGCAGTGCTGTTGAAGAATCAGACAGACAGACAGACAGACCCAAACCAATGCTGTCAGCCGTTTCAAGCGTGCGACCCACAATAACAGAAGATCCGTTAGACTTTGAGGTCACGTCCGAACGATTAGCCGTACTCGACCATTCGTATGAAACGGTTTCAGTGTCTGCGCTTTGAAGTGTTTTTGTTTTTTTCTACCACCATTGTTAGACGTCATAGGTCGATGAAACTTTTTAGCGCAAGATTAGTCAGTCCGTCTGTCGGTCTGTCTGTCAGGACACGCTAGATTGCTTCGAACGAAGGAATAGAGATAATTTAAACAAAACGAAAGACCAAAAAAGAAGAAAACAGAAAGGAAAGACACATAACACTTGGAAGATTTATTGTCATTCACATACGTTTTTTGTTGTTTTGTTTTTTGTTTTTTGTTGTTGGTTTGGGTTTGTTTGTTTTTTATAAAGAAGGAACAATAGTCAATAATGTCTGAAGAACCTATAGTTTGATACGTTGCTTCTCTTATCCCATGCAGGTCGACTTTTACGAAAATTCTTTTGATTTACCTCTTATTGTTATATATTTCAACGTCAGCATAAATAACATATTTTCTTATAATGTTCTCTTTAACAATTCTATCCATTTCAAAGATAAGCAAGCAACTAATTGGAAACACATCAAACACATACAAAGACAGAAGTAAAGAGAGATTTCAGTTGATTTATTCATCCAAGGTCATAGCCCCATATGAACAGGGGGCGATAACAGATTAACATGCTTCACTACAACTATGTAAACACAATAAGCATAACCAGATGCCAAAACAATAATATTAGGATACTAGTGTTTCTCTCAGCTGAAGTGCTCGAAATAAATACATAGCTAAACTGTATATTGTTTCATTATCAATCGATGACATCAATAAACATAATCTAAACAGACATGGATGTGTATAATACTTCTTCGGGATGAATTCAACTCTATGGTCTGTTAGGGCTGGGCACTTCAAAACAAAATGAACTTCATCCTCTCTGGATTCCTTGCACAGAGGACATAATAATTCTGAATTATTCACGGTTTTATAACGATATCTGTGCACTTTTATATCAGAAATCTAAATCTAGTTAGAGTACATCGTAGGTTCACGTTACACAAAAGGTATCTCCTCACTGTATGATTAAACATATACATTCTATACATACCAAACCTTTCACTTGAACGAATGTTTCTTTCCCACTCTTGCCACCTACAGTCGATCAATCTTTGGCGAAGCATTTGTACAAAACTATTTTCATCACCTACTCCTTGACACTCCCATGCATACCCAAATCCAAGTTCATACAAACACATTCGTACATTTGACACCCAATTTCGTTTGCCTCTTTGGTCTAAATCATATAACATATTGTATGATTTGCATGGCAGTCTATGAATATTCATTTTCAGTAATTTTAACCAGTAGCGAATGCATTTAACAGCAGAATTTACATAAATTGGGTATCTATCGGTTTCCCCATAAACTAAATCATTTGGTGTTCTCATGTCAACCCCTAAAAACATTTTAAGACCAAATAAGTGAACAGATGCGCAATACATGGCAGCATTCCTATCAAGTCCCCACAATTCTTAGCCGTATTGTACCAGAGGTTGTATCTGAGAGTCAAAAATTTTGATAAAGAGTTCTAGCGAGTTATTATTCAATAAGAACAATTTCTTCATAACAGACATCAAGCCATTCTTCGCTCTGCTAGATAGATCTCTGCAGGCAGCTACAAAACTCAAACGAGTAGAAAAAAGTATCCCAAATTATTTAGAAACATTAACGACAGGCATAGTAATACCATCATAAACCCATTTTTCCTTTGCGGCCAAGTAACCACCTTTCCTGAAGACGATAATGTTGCTTTTATCCAAATTCACCCGTAGCTGCAATCGATTAGCTGAGTTTTTCAAGTTGTTCAACAACGTTTGTAGCCCAACGACTGTCTCTGAAAGCAAAAGTATGTCATCAGCAAGTAATAAAATAAACAATTCTAAGAAATCATTAGTAAATATAGCACCGTGTCTTCCTTTATCTATTACTTCAGCTGCTAATTCATTTATAAACAATGAAAACAGAATCGGACTGCAGACATCTCCCTGTTTAACACCTCTCGTACAACATATATAATCAGTAAGTTTGTTACCACTTCTTATTCCTGTTTTAACAACATTATACATACTCTTTACACAGTTAAAAAGTTTTCCTTTTATCCCATTTTTTGTCAGAATAGGCCACAACATATTTCGATTGATTGAATCAAACGCCTCTTCGAAGTCAATAAATGCAACGTAAAGCTTACGATTAAGTGATAACTGTTTCTGAAGGAAGGTCAAAAGTGTAAACATATGATCAATTGTTGAGTACCCTCTTTTAAATCCTGCCTGGTGTTCTCCAGTTATGTTATAGCATTCTACATATTCTTGAAGTCTTCGGTTAATAATCGTACTATATACTTTACTACTAATATCAGACAAAGAAATGCCTCTATAATTGTCGGTATTATTTACATCACCTTTTTTTATAAAGTGGCATGGTAACAGATTCACACGTTTTCAGGAAATACGCCCTTGTCAAATAAAGCATTAAAAAATTTTACGAAAAATTCTACAATCTTTTCACATGGAATTAAAAAAAAATTCCCCAATGATGCCATCAGGACCTGCAGCTTTTCGATTTTTTTATTTTTCTAAGAGCAAACAGTACTTCTTCAAGAGAAATTGGACGATTCATAGCTTCAGTGTCCTCTGCTGGTAAATTGTGATCATCGTTATCTTGTGGCGTATCTTTATCAAGTAAGACTTTAAAGTGTTGAAACCAATCATGTACAAATATATTATTTTCAGGTTTTTTCTTTTTAAATGATATCTTATTTAAGCATTCCCAAAATTGTTTTTGGTCATCAATGGACGCAATTAGCCCATCCAACACATCTTTATTATACTGTTTTTTCTTATTGTTTAACATATGCTTATATTCTCTTCTAGCTATTACATACTCATTATTATCATCCTTATCTAGTGTTCTACGGCATTTTCTCACTAACCTACGAACATTTCTTCTAGTATTCTCGCATTCTTCATCAAACCAGTTTTTATGATGTTTATTTTTATCCACCCTAAATCTTTTCTTCATGCATACTGCACACTCTCGAATGCAATCATTGAATAAATCCAAGGCTTCATTAATGTTAACATCAATCAGATCAAGAGCTGTCTGTAATTTACCATGCATTTCTAGTTCATTGATTCTCCTGTAATAAGTTTGACTATGTTCCTCACTCCACACAATTTTTTCTATCACTTGCTTATCATTATCATTTCTCATTCTAAATGAATTATCAGCTGAAAATGCAAAACGAAATTCAACAGGAAAATGATCAGATTCAAATCTGTCAACGATATTTAATTTACATAAATCACAAGCAAGTTCATAAAGATCGTTTGATAAAATGAAGTAATCGTTAACACTGCAACCAGTTTCACATGAGAATGTGTAGCGACCTTCCCGGTCTCCATTACAGACTCCATTCAAAATAATCAAATTTAGGGCAGTGCACATGTTTAACAGAGATTTTCCATAAGCGTTGGTATGCGTATCTTGGGAAGAGCGACAAACAGTTATAGAACAGCTCTTGAATTGAAAGTCAGTGTTACCGTTTACCAACTGTGATGGAGAAAGAGAAAGTAAAGAGAGAGAGATAGAGAGGGGGGTGGGGGGGGGTGTGCAGGCAGACAGATAGACAGAGACTGATAGACACACAGACACACGGACAGAGATGCCAGCAGAGACAGAGAGAGGCAACGAGTTATTCAATTCAAATCAGGAAAAAACAAAACAACAAAAATATCTCTTTCACAAGATCATTTCCCTGAATCGCCGCCAGCGCCATTGTTGAAGAAAATAGTGTTTGCTTGGGAGCGAATTGTCCGGTCTGCGTGTTGAGTTAACCATAAAATAAAATATGCAGTTGTAGCAGCTTTCTCCCTGTCCCTCTTCCTATTCATATATATATATGTGTGTGTGTGTGTGTGTGTGTGTGTGTGTGTATATATATATATATATATATATATACATATATATATATATATATATATATTATATCAACCTGTTCTCACCTGACTGTTGCTTCACAGCTGATACTTACCAACAAATATATTCACCTGCCGGTTTGTGCTTTACAAGGTGAGCTGTTGCCCACATTCGGAATGACTGAATGGCATTCTTCATGACCAGGACTGGATTGCATGAGTGATCTTTAGCAGCGCCAAGTTTGCTGAGCGTTTATTTATTTATTTTGTTTGTTTGTTTGTTTGGGGGTTTTTTGTTTGTTTGTTTTTGTTTTGTTTTGTTTTGTTTTGTGTTTTTCAACATCTACGCCAGTCTCACAGGAACATTAGTAAAATTCTTAACGCTAAGCAAACTTAGCGCAGCTGCAAAGATTGCTCGAGCAACCCAACCCCAGGAGCCGGTTGCATTGCTCGGACGGAAGAGCCCAGTATGGTGTTAACCCGCTACTAACTAACTGTGTGTAGTATGGAACTGACCAGTGGCGTAGTTCGGCATTTAGTCACGTGTAACTGTCAAAAAAGTTAGAACCAAGCAATGCAAATGGCTCCTGGTCCTTAGTCTTAGAACTGTTTCTACCCGGAATCCCCGGTCATCAGACAGGTATGTACTGGCTGTGACGGATGCTTGCACGTGGTGCTCGTGCCCTCTTCACGTGCTGACTGGAGGACAGTTACCTTCTTGTGCTAAAGAGGAAGGCGGCAGAATGGTTAAGACGCTCGTCTTGCCAATACAGAATCCGTGAGGGTCTGGGTTGGAATCCTGCTCTCGCCCATTCTCCAACGTTTGACTGGAGAATCGAACTGAAGGTGTAGTCGTTCGGATGAGACCATAAACCGAGGTCCCGTGTGCAGCACACACTAGGCGCACTGAAAAAGAACCCATGGCAACGAGAATGGTGTCCTCTGGCAAAATTCTCTAGAAAAATTCCACTCTGATAGATATACAAATATAGATGATAATTCTATGCGATGCATTTAAGGCCAGATTGGGTTATGCTGCAAGTCAGGCACCTGCCTAACATATGTAGTGTAGCGTATATGGATTTGTCCGAACGAAGTGACGTTTCCTTGAGATACTGAAACTGAAACCGCTGAAGAACAATACGTAAACATGTGCTTGTGCCAGGACAGGACTTTTGGAAAAGATATCATTGTTGTCCCAGGTGATCATCTGTAACTGTGTTGCTATTCTGACATGTTGGAAATGAATATACTGTTTTAACCAAATATGGTGTCATCTTCCAAGCAGGATGGATTTCATGGCATGCATTTGAGGTGCCATTTCCTTTTCTAGGCACTGACGTGGTACAGGGCACGAACGTTCTGTTCTGTAATTTTCTGGCATATTTGAAGAGTACGATACACAGGCATAACTTCATCCGATCACCTTAAGTTGTACATGAGCACGGACGTGCACATACACACATTGCACGCTCTGGTCGGAGGATGTTTAGATCCCCCGAATCCCCCTCAACCCTCCCCCACTCTCCGCTCCCTCCCCTCCCCCCACCCCCCGCTCCACCCCCTGCCCCCTCCCAACAAAAAATCTCGAAGAAAGTTGAAGGTTACTAGCCTTTCCTTTGACCATACCTTAGGGATTGTGTCAACAATGGTTCTTTCACACGAGCACGCCTGTCTTCCGTTGCACGTTTTGAGAGGGGTGTGGGGTGGGGGTTGCGAGAGGGAGGAGGGGGTGGTGGTGTATTTTGTTCATTTTTCTTGTAGCTTCTTTTCTCTTAAAAAAAAAAAAAAATAAAATAATAATAAAAACCACCCGACGGCAAAACTTTCCCCTGTTGTTTCTGACGTATGATTTTCCGAAAGAACAAATCTTTTCCATCCAGTAAAATATAGTGGCTGAAGGAGCCCAGGTTGCGTTAAAAGCTCTCAAAAGAGCGAAATTGTCTGAGGCATGCAGACTTGCCGAGGGCGACCACCCTTGTTTTATGTGGACGCGAAAATATGTCTCCCCTGAGTACTTCGTAGTTCGTTGGCATGGTTTAAGGCAGTGTAGTTTTGCTGAGTTGCTAAAAAAAAAAAAAAAAGTTTTGTTCTTTTTATTCCCCCAAAAGTCTGTTGCTGAACTTAGAACTCTTTGCTCATGATTGCACGGAAAATTGAATGTACACTGGCAGTCGTTCTAATTATTTGATGGCACGGGGTTTAACTGAGTGAAATATTCCAGAAAAAGATTCCCGTTTTTCATGTTGTTAGACATTCCCTTATACTCTTGTCTTAACAAAACCGTGCACAGCACATCACCCATCCACCAGATGACTGGTAAATGGACTGGCTGATTAACAGACCTTTTTTTTCTTCGTCTTCTGCGTGTTGGTTGTGCAGCACCCACGCTCATTTCATTCGTAAGTACGAGTGGGCTTTTTACGTGCATGACTGGAAACTGGCTTTTTGTCAGTACTGCGTTGTTGGTGATGTCGTTTCTTTACTGCTGATGTACACGATGGAGCGTTGGCATCGCTGGTTACAGAATGAAAAAATCTCCAGCCAGTGAAACGGACTAACACACACAACAAAACGAAAACAACAACAAAAAACAAAACGAAACGAACCAACAACAAAAAAACGCCCGCCCATACAATTAACGCACCTGCTCGATCATTCACTCAAAACCTCCTAATAAGACATCTCCAATTCCTGAAAACTAAAAAGAAATGAGTTGCCTCCAGCAGGATATTCATCCACCACCATCACCCCACACGCACTCACACACCCAGCCGCCCCCTTCTATCTGATGTCCCCCCTTTGTCTTACCCCCTCCCTTTCCCTCCCTGCAGTTCAGTCCTGTGATAGCCTGACGTTGAGCAATCAGTTCTTGATACATTACAGAGCTGCCCCTCTCTTTCTCTCCGTCTCTGTCTCTGTCTCTTTCTCTCTCTGTCAGCCTTTTTGTCTCTGTCTTTCTCTGTCTCACTCTGTCTGTCTCTGTTTCTCTCAGTCTCTGTCTGTCTGTCGCTGTCTCTGTGTCTTTCTGTCTCTGTCTCTGTCTGTCTGTCTCTGTCTCTCTCCCCTCACCCTCACAAAGCTCCAGCTCAGGTTGAAGAATAAAGTACAGTGTCTGCGGTGTCTGAGTGTCTAAAACCAGCCAGTTATTTCCAGACTCTGTTCTGGTTGGCAACAAAGTGTCTGAGTTATTTCGGAACAAGAAAGGGGATACAGTATAACATGATTATGCATACCAGCTACCCCCTTTTCAGAAAAAAAATGTATTTTCAAATTTCTGTCCTATCTGAGATTTTTTTCAAATATATATATATATATATATATATATATTGCCGTAGACCTGTTTCCGAAATGGACAGTTCACTCGCAGAGCGAAATACATGTCGTGTTGAACAGCTTATTCCTTGTCACAATAGATTTCCCTATTTTCAGAAAAGTCAGATCCACTTTACTCTAGGATAGCGCGTCGCTATAAGTTGGGTTTTGTGTGTGTGTGTGTGTGTGTGTGTGTGTGTGTGTGTGTGTGTGTGTGTTGTTGTTGTTGTTGTTGTTGTTGTTGTTGTTGTTGTTGTTTGTCTGCACATGACAGGGACTATTGAAACGGGGACGGATTGATCTTTCTTAAATAGCGCGGTAACAATGACTGGGTTCTTAGCAGTCCAGACGAGACGTTCCATCGAAGAAGGTGGGTATCGGAAGATGTAGAGAACAAAAAGCCTGCAGATTAATCACTCAATAAGTCGGTCAGTCCATCAGTCATATTGACTCATTCAGCGGGCCATGCAAATAAATTTTAGTATGTCAATAAAATAACCGAAAAAAATTATTGGGGGTTGGGGTGTTATAAGTAAATACAATTTCATAACAAAAAAATGATTAAACGAATAGATGAATAAATAAACAAGTAAGCAAATAAATAAAAGACTGGTACAGCCAACAAAGATCATCAATAAGTCAATCATCGGTCGATCGTTCCACAAAGAACCATATCAAATGAAACGCATTTGCTCCAATGTAAAAAGAAAAAAAAAAAAAAGAAATTAAGTAACGAAGAAAGTAACAAAGAAAAAAGAACAGAAACCTGAACATTTTCGGGAGGGAATTCTCAAGCGAGGACTTTAAAAAAAAAAAAAAATAAAATAAAAAGAAGTCGCCTTTCTCAGAGAGTACTGGATGGTCATTCGCATCTGATCATTTCAAGAAACTTATCAGCAGCTGATTAACTGACGTGTGCCTGCCCTGCTCCACCCCCACCCCCACCACTACCAGTACCTCTCTCCACCTCTCCCACCCCATCCCCCACCCCCTACCCCATACGAAGGACGAAGTACAATAATCATGCATTTCCGAGCAGCCCATCGCGAAATTTTCCCGTGTTATACAAAGGTCGGTAGAAGAGAGAGTATTGCAAGTACCCATGTGTGTAAGCACACGTTGTCCGCATGACAGA
>NC_134880.1:37409729-37417229 GCF_041734735.1 Babylonia areolata
GTGTGTGTGTGTGCGAACTTGTAAGAGTCACATGCGCATTGATATAGTGTTCACACTATTTGATTCATTATGTTACTTTTTTTTTCGTGGCCCACTCCTTTGTTACGGGCCGGATGTCTTAATAACTAAAGTATTGTTTTGTATTGTCTTGTCTTGTCCCTCTCCCCTCTCTCTCTCTCTCTCTCTCTCTCTCTCTCTCTCTCTTCGTGGTGGTTGGAGAGGAAAGATTAAAAGGTTAAATATTCCATAGCCGTTTACAGTCATCGGTGCAATTAGTTCACATCCACCGTGTCAAAGGCTCGGCATAAGTAGGTGGTAAGGCCCAGGTCTATCTTTCCGCCGTTTTATTGAACCTTCCCCAAGCAGAAGCCAGGTACCCCTATATACCAGGGTGGAGTGAGGAGGGAGATCGGAGTAAACGTGCGCGTGGCTTTCGGAAACAAAACTAACACCGTGCCGAAACAAGGCTTCGAACCCTGATCGCTGCTGAACACAGGATCAGAAGTCCTGGAACGCCGAACCGAGTGGTCCCTGCCACAGCTCCTCACTGAGAACAGAATAATGATGAAGAAGTCTAACGGACGTGGTACAGACGGAGATGGGAGAGTTGGGGTGGAGGCGAGAGGAAGAAGGATGAGCTGGGCAGGGGTCGTGGTGAGGATTAGGATGGAGAGGGTGGGGGCGGCGGGGGGTGGGGGGGGAGGAGGGGGTGGCTAGGGGTTGGTGGGGAGTGTTAATGTCATGTGGAGATCGCCAACCAAAAAAAAAAAAAAAAAAAAAAGGAAGAAAACTCCTTGCCTTGCCTTGGCTGTGATGTCAGTCGTCTTGTAGGCGTGGGCGAGATTTAGGGGTGTGGCTGGGGTCAGAAGATACATACATTGTCTGGTTTAATTGTGTGCTTTTTGTCAGTGGTGGGTGAGGTCGACAGGCAGTGTAAGGGGGTGGTGGGGGGGTGGTCATCAATAGTCCCCTCCACTTCCCCACCCCCACCCCCTTACACCCCCCCAGCAATGTCGTTATCTCTCTGCTCACGTCAACCTCTGCTGTGTCCCCGAGTGTGTGTGTGTGTGGGGGGGGGGGGGGGGGGGGGGGCGGGGGGGGGGGGGTAGGGGGAGGGAAGGGCTGTTGGGGGTTGGGAATGACATACGTTTCGCCTACGTTTTGTTCTCTAATTTCTCGCCCTTTCCTTTTTCCGCCAACGTCTCAGCAGGGTTGTTTCGCCTACACACTTATTCATATTCTTTTCGACTAAGCACTCACGATGGTTTCACCAACAGGTTAAGTCATGCTCATTATTGCCTGATGAAAACTCATTTTTTTAACTGCTACACACACACACACACACACACACACACACACACACACACACACACACACACACACACACACACCCTGATGTACCATGTATTTTGTGCAATATATATATATATATATATATATATATATATTGTATATATACATAAAAAGTCCTCTCTCTCTCTCTCTCTCTCTCTCTCTCTCTCTCTCTCTCTCACGCGCGCGCGCGCGCACACAAACACCCCCCCCGCACGCAACGATATATCACATCCTGTGATATGTAAGAATCAATCAGTCCTTACTCGTGATAAGCTTCGATACATCGTTCATGAATCAAGATGAAAACAGAATGAACGGAGAAAGATGAAAATTTACGCAAAGAAAAAGAAAAGAAAAAGAATGAAAGGTGTTTGAGATAAGGGCAACGAGTCAGGGTATACGGAAAGACGTGTCCATGGGCATATTGTGCCAGGCTGACTGCAGAGAAACCAGATCTCCTCCTCCTCCTCCTCCTCCTCCTCCTTCTTCTTCTTCTTCTTCTTCTTCTTCTTCTCTTCTTCTTCTTCTTCTTCTTCTTCTTCTTCTTCTTCTCCTTCTTCTTCTTCTTCTTCGTCGTCGTCGTCGTCGTCGTCTCCTCCTCCTCCACCTTCTTGTTCTCCTCCTCCTCCTCCTCCTCCTCCTCCTCCTCCTCCTCATTCTTCTTCTTCTTCTTCTTCTTCTTCTCTGTCTGCGTTCGTGGGCTGCAACCCCTACGTTCATTTGTATGTATGAGTGAATTTCTACGTGCATGACTGATCTTATCCCGTCAATGTTGGCAGCCATGGTTCATTTTCGGAGGTCTGCATGCTTCATATGTTCTTGTTTCCAAAACCCAAGGAAAAGGCTGACATGGATTACATCATTTTTCATACGCGTGTCTGATATTCTGCATGCCGGTACACACGAAGGCGGTTCAGGCGTGAACAGTTCTGCACACACACGTTGACCTGCGAGATCGGGAAACAAAAAATCTCCAGTCTTAACTCACGAGTTGCACCGAAACCGGGAATGGAACCCAGGAAACTCTGGAGAGAGTCCACCCCTCGAACCACTCGGCCATCAAGCCATCAATCCAGGTGTAAACGCAGAGAAAGAGAGGAAAGTGTGTGAGGGAGAGAGATAGACAGAAAGAGAGAGGGGAGAGGAAGGGGAGAGGGGAGAAAGAGAGAGATAGACAGAAAGAGAGAAAGGGAGGGAGAGGGGAGAAAGAGAGAGATAGACAGAAAGAGAGAAGGGGAGAGGGAGGGACAGGGGAGAAAGAGAGAGAGATAGAAAGAGAGAAAGGGAGGGAGAGGGAAGAGAGAGGGGGTGGGACTGGTGTGTGTGTGTGGGGGGGGGGGGGGGGGGGGCGTGGGGGGCTGAGAACGTGAATTCAAAAGAGGGAAAATACACACGTAACAAATAATTGATAAATATGTGAATAAATAACAAATAAACAAAGAAAAGAACTAGAAAAAAGAAAAGAAAAGACCCCCCCCAAAAACAAAATAAATAAAAATAAATAAATAAATAAATAAATAAATAAATAAATAAATAAAAATAAAACTAATAAATAAGTAAAATAAATAAATAAATAAATAAAAATCCACACACATACAACAATAAAATTTATAATAATTGAATAAACAAATAAACAATCAAATCAAATAAATAGATAAATAGATACACTAAATGATTTTTTTCCTCCAAAATACATAACCACAGAAAAAAAAGGCATTCAAAAACAGTTAGGGTTGAATAGGATGGAGAAATTCGTTGTTAGCTATATTCCCAGACGTAATCCAACAAAATATTATGCTTCTCTATACAAAATAAATATGAGGGGAAAAAATCCTACAATTATTATAAAATAAAAAAATTGATTTCTGGAATTTTCGGAAACAGACATCATCAGCAGCGGAATGACCCATAATTCCAGCATGCACCTCCCCGCGGCCTCCTGGCCCCTGATATACAAGTCTGGTGATACCGGACTGCATGAAAATGGAGAGTGAAAGTTCCTTCCGCCACTTTATACCTCCCCATCGTTCCCCCCCCCCCTCTCTCTCTCTGTGCATCTGTCTCTCTCTGTGTCTCTGTCTGTTTGTCTGTCTGTCTCTGTCTCTCTCTTTGTCTGTCTGTCTCTCTCTCTGTATGTCTCTGTTTCTCTGTCTCTGTCTGTCTGTCTCTCTCTCTCTCCCCCTCTCCCTCTCTGTCTCTCTCCCTCCCTCCTCTCTCTTTCTGTCTGATTGCTCAATTACGAGTAAGTATATATCATTCAAGCATTAAATAAAATCATAACTCTGCGCTAATGCCCTCCACCCCCCACCTCCGACCCCTATTATTTTTTTTTTTTTTTCAATTATAAAATGAAGATAAATGTGTAATAAGGCGTGTTGCCTATGTTTATTTTTTCCCATGATTTCCGCGCCAGTGAGGAATTACTGTAAAGTTTAATGTTTTATGTTGAATTAAAAAATCGCGTGATCCAGCAATTACGTCTTCTTCCAATTTTGTTGAATCTGGTTTTTGGTCGGCTTTGCTTGGCTTCTCATTGCGTTATTTTTATGGGTGTGTGTTCTTTTGTGGATAGGCTACGTAATAGTGTGTGTGTGTGTGTGTGTGTGTGTGTGTGTGTGTGTGTGTGTGTGTGTGTGTGTGTGTGTGTGTGCAGAGGGCGGGGGGGAGGGGTGTCAAGATTCAAGAACCCTTTCACTTCCGGAATTATTTGTGATTTTTGCAAAATAATCACCAACCTCTTATCAAGAAATCTGCAATGTTAACAGGTTGAGATAACTTCTAATCAGGGAAAGATTTTTTTTTAACTAAAAATACACAGATTTTTTTTTTAAGAAAAGAAAAGGAAAAAAAAAGAAAATTCAAGTTTGTTCAGTTTACAGGAAGAAATAGTGCTAAAATATTAGCAAATGTATTACACACAACAAACAAGTGCAATTACGTTGTTTCCTGTGCTGTCCTGTTGTTATAAACATAAACACCATAACTAACCGCTCACATACAACCACACACATACCCTCCCTCCCAAACACCCACAAACACGATGACAAAATATCACAACACAAAAACTCACAGTAAACAATAAGTCGGCTTGAAGCTTTTATTCGGCGGGTTTCACAGTAGATGAAAACCCCAAAATGAAGGTTTCAAGATAAAATTTTGGGTTTTTTCAATACCCACTTCTGAGACGACCCTGCCTCCTTTCTGCTGACGTACCATTTAGCATGCAGTCATCATCAGGATAACCAGAAGCACTTCTGTTGATAACAATAACACTACTGTCGTTTTCTATCACGTTTTCGGGGTTGCTATTGTCGACATTGTGCGGAAAATCAAACAAAATTCTTGCCACCTCTTCTGTACTGGAAGTTCTAGCAGCATTTGGCACGTTCAACACCTTTTCATTTCATTAAAAAAAATAGATATATAACCACCAAAAGGCATCAAAATCGAGCCAAAACATGCCGAGAAATTGCTTCAAACACTCATCAAGGCAGTCGCCATCTGCAAGAGACGTAAGCGTATGCAAATGAGTGGCTGGACACCTGATTGTGCAGTTACCTCTAAACCGCGGATATATCCGCGGTCGGTGGTGAAAGGCTGGCCATAGCACCATATGAACAGAGAGCAACAACAAAACTTTGTATGTGCCATTGTTGTTGTTAATAGAAACAGTGCAAAAGTGCGTGGGGAGAGAACACTGAACACTGAAATGTTTAATGTCATTAGCTGAAAAGCTCTAGTGACACAGTAGGTACTAATCAGAGCAAAATGGTGCAAAACAGATAAAATGGTACAGAAAGGAAAACACATAATCGAAACAACCTGAACTAAAAAGAGATTTGCGACACTTTTGTACTTCGTCACTAGCTTAGAATACCTGTGACAGGGGGGTAATGTGCCTTTTTTTCAGTCGTTCGTCTCCAAGGTTTGGACAGCACGCAAAAAACAAAGTACATATTAGTCATATAATAAATATTTACGCATATAACATCGACACACATCATATCAATGCAAACATATAATAAAATACATATAAATCCTGAAATAACTAGTTATGCCTCAACATCAAAACCCATCGTAACAATTCGAACACATCATATAATTACAATGTCGAGATTGACCATCCAAATGTAACCCTTCCTTTTTATCTATGCTTTTTTCCTCATAGAATCCATACTAATTTTTCTTTGATTAATAGGTATTTGGCCCGATGATTGACGTTTTCTGTATGTTTATTGCCTCAGATACATATTTTGCAAGAGAAAGCATCATATCTTTATTTTCTGTCATCAGTATGCCGAACAAAATTAATCTTTTCTCTGTGCTAGAGCTATATTGAAAAAGGTACAGATTTTTCGCAATTTATCGTATCTTTTGCAGTTAAATATGGAATGATTTTAATCTTCTGGGCTTTCGCCACACACTGGGCGAGAGAGAAAGAGAGTAGGAGAGAGAGAGAGAGTGAGATAAAGAGAGAGAGAGAGACAGACAGACAGACAGACAGAGGGAGAGAGAGATGTATAGAGAGCCTGAGAGCCAGGCACAGAGAATCGGAGACAAAGAGACAGACACAGACATACATACATACAGACAGACAGACAGAGAGTACATCTGAGTTCTTCCAGCAATAGAAACAGGGAATCAACAAAGAACAAAAAACAAAAACAAAAACAAACAAACAAACAAAACGGTTTAGCGGTCTATACTACTCGCGTTGTCAGGGAATGTTAAAACCGAATTTGTATGGACCCCACTACATGATGATGGACCTGACCACGATTATGCAACTGAAGGCACGCACTCGCTTCCTTGTCCCTCTCCCCCGCCCCACCCCCGCCGCTCCCCCCTCACTCCCCCTCCCCCACATCCCCTTCACACCCCACCCCTCTACCACCCTCAAAAAAACGTCTGCTGCGCGCATTATGAGCACGTTACGTCGTCTCTCAAAGAGCAAAGTGAGAATTTCCATCTCCAGCCATGCCCCCACGCCCAGATCTGTGTCCTTGCCTAACCATGCACACAGGCGCGCACACAGACACACGCACACAGAGTGAGAGATAGAGGCAGAGAAGAGAGTGAGAGAAAGAGAGATAGACAGACAAACAGACAGACTTACTGACCGACAGTCAGACAGACAAATAGACAAACAGACAGAGTCAGAGACAGGGAGGTGGAGACAGACAGACAGACGGACAGACAGACACCTAAAGGCAGACATGCAGAAAGACAGACAGACAGACATAGAGACAGAGAGTACAGCTGAGTTTTTCCTGTTCCATTTTCTTCTAGCAAACAAAGAAAAAAGCAATATAAAATACGTTTAACAGTCTGTACTACTCGCGTTGTCAGGAGATGTTAAAACCTAATTTGCAAAGATCCTAAGAGATGATGATGAACTTCACCACAGCTTCTCCCCACAATCACCAATATTATCAACTCATCCATTCTTACTGGAAGGTTTCCATCCACTTTCAAAACTGCAATCGTCCGGCCTCTTCTGAAGAAACCCAACCTTGATGCAAACATTTTGAAATATTATCGACCAGTTTCTAACCTTCCTTTCCTGTCCAAACTCCTTGAAAAATCTGTCCTGAAGCAGCTCAACAACCACCTTTGTCTCAACAATCTCCTCCACCCTTTTCAGTCTGCCTATCATGTTGACCACAGCACCGAAACTGCTCTCCTTCACATCCTGAACAATCTACTGCTATCTAGCGTCCGACTTTCCCTTCTCACTTTTCTCGACTTGTCAGCCGCCTTTGACACGTTAGACCATTCAATCCTTCTTTCCTGTCTTCATTTTACATTTGGCATCGACGGTACTGTTCTCAACTGGTTCAAATCTTATCTCACTGATCGATTCCAGTCTGTCATCGTCGATAAGTTCCAGCCTGAACCTGTTGAAATCAAACACGGAATCCCATAGGGATCTGTTTTAGGCCCAGTTCTCTCCACACTGTACATTGCTCCTCTCGCTGAAATTATCAACCACCACAATGTTAATCATCATTCCTATGCTGATGACACTCAACTTCAGAAGAGAGATACCCCTGAAAAATTGTCCTCGCTCTTGCAGGAAACATCTGAATGCTTCCTGGACATTCAAAACTGGATGACTCTAAATGAGTTACAATTGAACGCAGACAAAACCGAAGCAATGAGCAT
>NC_134880.1:37422229-37427229 GCF_041734735.1 Babylonia areolata
CACCGGTCAGGCTTTTAGCAAAACTCTCTTTCGTCACCCACCATTGATATATATATATGTCTTGTATACAAGACTACGTAATGTGGAACGGCTATCAGTTGACTTGCCATTTATCAAAAATAAATAAATAAATAAATAAATAAATAAATACACAAAGAAAAATTAACGAAACTGTAGCGATTCATTAAAAACAGCAGCTAGTGTGAGATACACCCCACCCCCCGCTCCCCTTGGGGGGAAAAGTTCATGAAGGTCAGCTTACAAGTGTGTTTTCTGTCACATTCATCTAACTTATTTATCTTTCAGTTTGTTTGCTTGATCGTTTATTTCAGTTATGTTGTTTATTTTGAGTGTTGCTGTTGTCATTGTCAGGACAATTCATCATTATGAAATTCTACAGTCGAGATGCAAGTGAAGTTGTTGTGTCAGGGGTAGCTTTGCTCCATTTCTGGAAGCAGCTATGAAGAGCGTTCGTATATTTGTAAATGCATCAAAAAAAAATGTATTGCTGCATACGCTGGCACGTGCATGTTGATAAGTGTATTGGTGGAAATGAGGGAGTAACCTCAAAAGACTGTCAAATTGCCAGCAATACGAGTTGTATCCATCACCTACAGGCTCTGTGTTGAACTAAATGCACCTTTACAGATGACAAGACTACATTGCAAAAACAAACGAGGTCAGTTTTAAACCCTGACATATCATCGCATACTCGGAACACTAAATCCGGCATGAAAATGCCCATTGAATAGACGACAGACAGACAGAATGATAATAGAATTTAACATTGAATATTATGCTTCTTGAAATTAAACAGTGTGATATTCTTCTTTTTTTTTCTTAAAGGAATTTGGAAATTTAGTTTCTCAAACCCATCCACACCCATTCTCTCTCACGTTGTTGGCATGAGGAATTCCGATCATTCATAAAACGTGACACTATGATTACCTGCAGACTGAGCTACGAAGTTTTATTGCCTTATGTAAGTAAAGAGCAAGCAGTTTTATGACAGTTTCCTGTGTGCATGCCAAAAGCAGGGAAGGATGTCTTTAATATTTCCTGTGTAATGAATTGATTTCTAAAAATCATTGAGGGTGGAGCTACAAAGAAGAAAATAGAATTCCACTTCTGGAGCATTATTACGTGAAGGGCAAATGAGGTCATGATAATTGTGTTTTCAACAACGATAGTAGTGGGTAAAACTATTGGAAACTTCAAATTTAAAGATTTAACGTCTGGTCATAATAGGCTTTTCATTAGCACGCACACACACACACACACACACACACACACACACACACACACACACACACAGAGAGAGAGAGAGAGAGAGAGAGAGAGAGAGAGAGAGAGAGAGAAGACAAGACACAACAAATCAATATGATTTATCTATGAGCATTAAAAAATATTGGTGTGCTTTCGTTCGTCCAGTCCCCGTCCTGAAAACGGTCCATACTGCACAAAACTGAACGATAAAGTATGTCAGTCATGAAAATGTATGTAACAGAGTGAGAGAGAGAGACGAGGCAGAGAGACAGACAGACAGACGGAGAGAGAGAGAGAGAGAGAGTATCAGTATCAGTATCAGTAGCTCAAGGAGGCGTCACTGCGTTCGGACAAATTCATATACGCTACACCACATCTGCTAAGCAGATGCCTGACCAGCAGCGTAACCCAACGCGCTTAGTCAGGCCTTGAGGAAAGAAAAGAAGAAAGAAATAGAAATAAAGATGAAATGAAGATAAAAACAAATAATAAACAGATAGTTTTAAAATGAAATAAAAGAGAGAGATTGAGAGAGAGAGAGAGAGAGAGAGAGAGACAGAGAGAGAGAGAGAGAGAGAGAGAGAGAGAGAATATCAAAACGATGCCACGATGGCTGAGAATTTGCTATTTACGTTTGTTGTTGTTGTTTTGGTTGTTTTTGTTTTTTTGTTATTTGTTTTCTTGATATCAATTTATCTTCTTCTTTTCGTTCTTCACAGGTCAATTTATACTGGCATGTGCTGAATTCAAAACAAAAGCTTCACACGTTCTCTTTGATACAGAGTTCGAGCTACTGGGTAAACTTCACATCACATGTTTCCCCTGTCCTTTGTTTCTGTAGCCTTTCCCTGTCTGTACCCCCCTCCTCCCCCACTCCACTCACCACCCTCATACCCCCATACCCCGCAGCCTCCTCCCACCCCACTCACAATAAGTCTCCGCCTTCCCCTGTCTCTCGTTTCCCACTACTCCTCAAGCCCCCCCGCCTCTCTCTTTCTCCCTCTCTCTGTCTCTGTATGTCGCTGTCTCTCTCTCTCTCTCTCTCTCTCTCTCTCTCTCTGTGTCTCTGTATGTCTCTTTCTCTCACCCTCCCTCCCTCCCTCTCTCTGTCTCTGTATGTCTCTTTCTCCCCCTCTCTCTCTTGTCTATCTCTCTCTCTCTCTCTCTCTCCCTCTCTGTGAAGGAGTTCGCTCTATATCTGTATAAAGCACTCAAAAGGAGAAGTGTATATGTTACATCATGAAAACTTTTGAATGTATGACCAGCATTTTACCGTATATCCCCCTTCAAAGGGGCTGTGGCCTATATGAATAAACCATCTCAATCTCAATCTCAATCTCTCTCCCTCTCTATGTGTGTCTTTCTTTCTGCCCCTCCCCCCCTCCCCGCCCCCTTTTCTGTTTCAATCTCGTTGCATTTTTTTTAATCGATTCAAATGAATGCATTTCCTTGTCATTCCCACTGGACTTTCACTTTGCCCATTCTACCTACTCCATCGTCGCCCATACAAGAAAATGGAATGACATTTTATAACGTTTGGGAATTGTGTCCTGCTATTTGGCGATTTTGTATAGAGAACAAAAAATTGAATGCCTGGTCGATATTTTTATTTTTAGAGGGAGAGTTTCTATGCTATGTCTCCTTGCACTGATGTATCCCAGGTTGAGTGTATTCAGATCCGCTATGTTCCAGATTCCAGTATGTTTTGTCCAAGATCCGTTCTTTTCCCCCCAGGTACATTAATGGACGGTCAAAATAGTTATAGTTACTCCGATCCGATGTGAACATGTCCAGCAATTACACCAGTCAGTTGCAGGTCACTTTAAACCGAACGTTCGGCGACAACAACAATAAAACAACAACAGCAACAACAACATAAGAAGAAGAACAAGAACAATGAGAATAAAAGATTTATTGTGCTTTTTTTTTTAACCCTTGACTTGAAGTAGATGCTGACGGGCGCAATAGCCGAGTGGTTAAAGCGTTGGACTGTCAATCTGAGGGTCCCGGGTTCGAATTACGGTGACGGCGCCTGGTGGGTAAAGGGTGGAGATTTTACGATCTCCCAGGTCAACATATGTGCAGACCTGCTAGTGCCTGAACCCCCTTCGTGTGTATATGCAAGCATAAGATCAAATACGCACGTTAAAGATCCTGCAAGCCATGTCAGCGTTCGGTGGGTTATGGAAACAAGAACATACCCAGCATGCACACCCCCGAAAACGGAGTATGGCTGCCTACATGGCGGGGTAAAAACGGTCATACACGTAAAAGCCCACTCGTGCATACGAGTTAACGCAGAAGAAGAAGAAGTAGATGCTAACATGGTGATAGCCTTGAGATGGTCTTAGTGGTCGGCGAGGCTCTAAGCACCATAATTCAATTTGATTTAATGAGAATAAATAAACAACAAGCAATAAGAAAAAAAAAATCATGTACATTTCTTTTTTTCTTTTTTTTTCCTTCCTTTTTTTTTCAAAAGGTCCACGATGCCAACATGGATAAGAATACCATCACCATTATGTCGCCAACGAAAACTGGTGGTGGTGGCAACATAAGGGAACAGGCAGGTTATGATTTCGCCCTTTGTTAATGATAGCAACTTTCGCCACGACAGTTTCTTTGTTTCTTTTGTTTTTGTTACTGACAACAGAACAGGCAACAGCAAATTGAGTGGGTTGATGCTTGTGACCGACTGACGATAAACCTGACACGACAAAAGATCAGGCAGGTTAGTGTGGGTTTGTTTTTTTTTCCTCAGACCGCCTGTTCTCCGTCTGTCTATCTCTCTGTCTGTCTGTCTGGCTGTCTGTCTCGCTCGCTCTCTTGCTGTCTGTCTCTCTCTGTCTCTGCATGTCTGCCTGTCTGTCTGTCTGTCTCACTCGCTCTCTTGCTATCTGTCTCTCTCTGTCTCTGCATGTCTGCCTGTCTGTCTGTCTGTCTCGCTCGCTCTCTTGCTGTCTGTCTCTCTCTGTCTCTGCATGTCTGCCTGCCTGTCTGTCTGTCTGTCTGTCTCGCTCGCTCTCTAGCTGTCTGTCTCTCTCTGTCTCTGTGCATGTCTGCCTGCCTGTCTGTCTGTCTCGCTCGCTCTCTTGCTGTCTGTCTCTCTCTGTCTCTGTGCATGTCTGCCTGCCTGTCTGTCTGTCTGTTTCTTTTCTGTTTTCTTTTTTGGTGGGGCCTCCAAGCAGCTCCCCCCCCCCCCGCCCCCTGCCACGTCCCATCTCACTTTTTTTTTAGAATTTATTTTTCAATGCACATTTCTTTTTACCTCTTGTCTTGCCTTATCTCTTTCTTCCACAGTATCAATAATTTTCCATTCATGCACACTGTTTTTTCAACTGTTTTCTTCTATATTAATGGACAATATATCTGCATGCAAGCACGTAAGTTTCTATGTCTTCCCCATCTTTCTGTATGTTAAATCTCGAACTTGCAAAGCTAATAACGATCGCTTTGTCAGCAGCAGTACTGGCTTCATGGTAACTGCGCACCAAATTTTATCCAATGGCACTGACGTCACCACCTGCGATTCGAGGCAAGGGTTGCTTCCCTTCCAAGCCATGGCGTACGTCATGGCAACGTCACGTGGTTAGTTCTTCAGGGCGGAATCGCTATGGGCGCTTTCAAGCCTAATAGGGGATAGAAGCCAGAGTCAGCGTGTCTGGCGAGGGATGATTGGTCTTGGACAGGGTTCTTTGCTGAGACCGATTTTCTTCTGTTCCCAAGTGCACACA
>NC_134880.1:37432229-37438363 GCF_041734735.1 Babylonia areolata
TGTGACGGCGATACGTCGTCCATGTTTCACAACAGTACAACAAGGTGGTCAGCACAACAGCTCTGTAGGTTTTGATTTTGGTGCTGAGCCTGATGCCTTTGTTGTTCCACAGCTTGTTGTTGAGTCTGCCAAAGACGGAGCTGGCCTTGGCGATGCGCAGCGTCACTTCTGCATCAAGGGCTCCGTTGCTTCATAGGGTGCTGCCCAGTTCGCAAAACTTGTCGACTGACTTGATCTCTGTGTCATCGATCTTGATTGCAGGTGGGTAGCAGGCACTGGCGCTCTGTGAGCTAGCTGGTTAATACATGGACTCGGTCTTGCTGAGGTTGATGGTGAGTCCAAAGCGCCTGCAGGAGGTTTAGAACCTGTCCATAATGAACTGCATGTCCTCGTGGGAGTGTGCAGCAAGCGCGCAGTTATCAGCGAAGAGGAACTCTCTCAACATTGCCCCAAACACCCTGGACCTAGCGTGGAATCGCCGCAAGTTGAAAAGATTTTCATCTGTGCGAAACTGAATGTAGATGGCCCGGTCACAGTCTTCGAAGGCGTCAATCAGCATGGCAGAGAAGAGAATGGAAAACAGCGTGGGTGCCAGGACGCAGCCCTGCTTCACTCCATTTACCACAGGGAACGGATCTGACATGTCAGTATTTTCCTGTACTCTCGCCTGCATGCCATCATGGAATGACGCAATCAGCTGGATTAGGGTCTCTGGGCAGCCGAACTTTAGGAGGATCTTTCACAGACCACGGCGGTTCACCGTGTCGAAGGCCTTAGTCAGGTCTACAAAGACCACGTGGAGCTCTTTGTTCTGCTCACGGCACTTCTATTGCATCTGGCGTACGGCAAACATCATGTCACATGTTCCCCTGCCTGAGCGGAAGCCGCACTGTGCTTCAGGGATGACAGTGTTGGAGACATGGTCAACCAGTCTGTTCAGTATGATGCGGTCGAAGATCTTGCCGGCGATGCAGCACGTCTTTGGTGATGGGGAGGCGGTGGATGTTCAGCTTCCTAGGAGGTTTCTGCCTGGCTGACTGGAGCTTGCGTGCAAGTCAGATGTTTATGCGTGCAAGGCGATGGTCCGACCAACTGACTGCTCCTCTCATGCAGCGTGTAATGGAAACATCACCTCTGTCCTTCTGCCGGACAATCACATAGTCCAGCATGTGCCACTGCTTGGAGCGGGGGTGCATCCATATGTTCTTGTACTTGTCCGCTTGTTGGAAGAGGGTGTTGGTGATGGTCAGTCCATGCTGCGCGCAGAGCGAGAGCAAAAGCAATCCGTTGGAGTTGCACTTGCCAGTGCCGTGCTGTCCTAGGACTTTTGGCCACGAGGAGAAGTCCACGCCGACGCGTGCATTGAAATTCCCAAGGATAATTAGCCTGTCCTTTCTGTCTACCGCTGAAATGGTGCGGCTGAGCTCCTCGTAGAAGGCTTCTTTGATGTCATCAGGGTTGGTCATCGTCAGGACATAGCAGCTTATAACTCTGGCGAAGCGATCCTCGGACAGCTTCAGACGCAGGGTCATCAGCCTATCGTTTATCCCACGAGGAAGTCTGTAAAGCTGTCGTGCAAGTTTGGTTTGTATGGCAAAACCCACGCCTGAGGTTCTTGGGGTGCCTTCTGGCTTCCCAATGCAGTAGAAGGTGTAGCTCCCTCCAACGTCTTCCACCTGGGTTTCACCGGCAAACCTGGTTTCGCTCAGGGCTGCTATGTCCACCTGTTAGCGATCGAGCATTCAAGCAATGAGCGCTGTGCGCCTTTCTGGTCTGTTGTCTCTGTCCCAAAGGGTGCGAACATTCCAGGCACCCAGAGTCAGGGCATGACTCCTGGTTCTTTTCTTCTGTTGTTTTCGACCGCTAGTGCTGGATTTCCAAGTAGGTGCGGTTTCCTACTAGGTACTAGGTGAGGCAGGTTTTGTTTTGGGATCCTTTTATCTCCCCTTCCCCGTGTGGGTCTGTCTAATTCTTCATCAAGATCAAAATCTCTGTTCAGTCCTTTGGATATCGTCTTATCATGCACGGAATATAATATATCTAATAAACAGTGGGTTAAAAAAAACACACGCACACATCAGCAAATAAACATAAATCTATCTACATCACTCCTCACCACTCTCTGGGTGTGTGTGTCCTACCTGTCCTACTCTCACTCCCACCATCTCCCCTCTATCGTACTCTCACTGCCACCATCCCCCCCTGTCCTACTCTCACTCCCACCATCTCCCACCTGTCCTACTCTCACTCCCACCATCCCCCCCTGTCCTACTCTCACTCCCACCATCTCCCCCCTGTCCTACTCTCACTCCCACCATCCCCCCCTGTCCTACTCTCACTCCCACCATCCCCCCCTGTCCTACTCTCACTCCCATCATCTCCCACCTGTCCTACTCTCACTCCCACTATCTCCCCCCTGTCCTACTCGCACTCCCACCATCTCCCCTCTATCGTACTCTCACTCCATCTCCCCCTTGTCCTACTCTCACTCCCATCATCTCCCCCCTGTCCTACTCTCACTCCCACCATCTCCCCCCTGTCCTACTCTCACTCCATCTCCCCCTTGTCCTACTCTCACTCCCATCATCTCCCCCCTGTCCTACTCTCACTCCCATCATCTCCCCCCTGTCCTACTCTCACTCCCACCATCTCCCCCCTGTCCTACTCTCACTCCATCTCCCCCTTGTCCTACTCTCACTCCCATCATCTCCCCCCTGTCCTACTCTCACTCCCACCATCTCCCCACTGTCCTACTCTCCCTCCCCTCTTCTCCCCAGCCCTACTCTCTCACGTCCATCTCATCCCATCTCTCACCCCCATCCTACTCACCTCACCCCATATCCCCCACCCCGTCCTACTGACCAACCCACCCCCTGTCCAACTCTCCCATCAAACAATCTCCCACCTATCCTACTCTCCCATCTCCCCCACCCTACTCCCCCTCCACCTCCACCCTGTCCTGCCCTCCATTCCCCGATCTCCCCCCTGTCCTACTCTCCTATCCCCCATCTCCCCCCTGTCCTACTCTCCTATCCCCCATCTCCCCCCTGTCCTACTCTCCTATCCCCCATCTCCCCCCTGTCCTACTCTCCTATCCCCCATCTGCCCCCTGTCCTACTCTCCTATCCCCCATCTCCCCCTGTCCTACTCTCCTATCCCCCATCTCCCCCCTGTCCTACTCTCCTATCCCCCATCTCCCCCCTATCCTACTCTATCCCCCATCTCACCCCTGTCCTACTCTCCCACCCCCTGTCTTCCCCTGTCCTACTCTCCCCCATGCCCATCTACCCCCGTCCTACTCTCCAATCGCCCCAGTTCCCAGCCCAGTCCTACTCTCCTTTCCGCCTACTCCCCCCTCCCGCATCCTACTATCCCCTTCTTACACGCTACTACTCCCGTTACCCTCAGTCTGGCGACCCCCTCCACTGCTCGACCTCCTACCCCATGCAGTAACCTGTATTTGATATAATCACCTGCAGACTCTTCACAACAGAAAGAAAGAAAAAAGACCACATATTTTCCTCCGAAGAATGGAGTAGAATGATTGGGTGTGACCCCCCCCCCCCCCCCCCCCCGCCTTGTCATACTGTCCCTGTCCCCATTTCCCCCACCTACTCATCCTCCCCTAGTCTCTCATGCCCATCCCCTGTCATACTCCCCCTCCCCCCCTCCTCCTCGTTCTACTCACCCACCTTCCATCTCCGCCCTGTCCTACTCTCCTGTCATCACCCCCTCCCCCCCCCCCCCCCCGCCCTACTCTCCTTTTCCCCTACCACCCCACCTGTCCTAGTCTCCCCCCCCACCCCAACCACTATCTGTCGCCTGTCCTACTCCCCCTGTTTCCTACTCCCCCTGTTTCACATCGCCCCCCCCCTCCCCATCCTACTCTCCCTTCCCCCTACCACCCCACCTGGCCTAGTCTCCCATCCCCCCTATCCCTCGCCAGTCCTGCTCCCCTTATTCCACCTCTCCTATTCTTCCATCCATCCATTTCTCCCCCCTGTCCTAGTCTCCATTTTCCCCATCTCCCACCTGTCCTACCTCCCCTGTCCCACTGTCCCTTTCCCTATCTTACCTCCTGTCCTAACCTCCCTTACCCCATCTCCCACCTGTCCTACTCTCCCTTTCCCCCTGTCCTTTTCTCCCTTACACCTCCTACATTTTCCTCCAAAGAATGGAGGAGTAGAATTACTGTGATCCCTTCCTGTCCATCTCCCTTCCTATCCCTCCTGCCCCGTGCAGTAACCCTGTATTTGATATAATCACCTGTAGACTCTTCTCAACAGAAAGAAAGAAAAAGACGACATATTTTCTCCAAAGAATGCAGTAGAATTATTGGTTGTAAACACACACCCTCCCCCCTATCTTACTCTCACCCTTTGCCTATGACACCCCTGTCCTTTTTGCCCTTCCCCTATATCTCTACCCACCATGTCCTCCACCCCCACTCCCCCACCCCTATGTTTCCCTAGGTCCTACTCCCCCACTTCTACCCTCCCTCACCTGCTTAACATCTTCCATCTGACCTTGCTGACACTTCTCACAGAAAGAAAAAAAAGGGGAAGAAAGACCACACATTTTCCTCCAAAGAATAGAGGAGTAGAGTTATTGGGTGTGATCCCCACAGAGATCTCCCTAACTCAAAGCTAGTTTTTGCAGACATTTTCCAGCTACAATGCCACCGTACCAAACTAAAATACCCATAATGTCCTGGTGTATTCACTTTAGCAAATTTTAGCGTATTTCATATTTCAATTCTTTTCATTTCCCGAGTTTTTACTGCTTTACCAATGATACTAAAGCCCTATATTCATTTCATACAATGTTCTTGCATAATTTGATACGGCATAATTACTATATTTTCTTGGTTTTTCACCCTTTTACAAAAGCAAATCTTACATAATTATCTTATTAACATAAGACGTTACATGACAAAAAGATAAGGTGTGATACATCACTAAAGTTAGTCAGCTGCTCTCAGCGTGTATACTCATTAGCAAACAATGCTTTACCATCATGTCAAGCTGCATGTGAAGCGGAGAAATCAAAGGATTATGTCGTTTGGGTAAAAAAAAAGCCAGTGTGTTTTAATTGGAAATTACTGCCCTTTGATTAACAGAGGGAACGTCCACTTTCACTACCCTTTGTGCCAATATTCAACAATCAAGTTATATCCGTCCCTCACCACCCCACCTTCCTGTCTTTCTCTGTCTTGTTCATCATCAAGATCAAAATATAATCTGCTCTGTCTTTAAAAAGACGTACACACATAAATAAACAAATATAAATCTATCTCCATGCCTCCCTCACCCCTCTCTTGATGTGTGTGTGTGTGTGTGTGTGTGTGTGTGTGTGTGTGTGTGTGTGTGTGTGTGTGTGTGTGTGTGTGTGCCGAGAGGGAGGGAGGAATGGAGAGAGAAATCTATTTATTTGGTGCACGCGCGTGCGCGCACGTGTGTGTGTGTGTGTGTGTGTGTGTGTGTGTGTGTGTGTGTGTTGAAGTCACAATCCAGTGCATGGCAGGACTTTATCCTTAAGACTGAACACATTACACTTTGATAATGATGAAGAATTAGACAGAGACAGGAGGGTGATGTGGAGAGGGACGGATATTACTCAGTCAGTTGTCGAATATTGGCAGTAAGGGGAGTGAAGGTGGATGTTCCCTCTGTTAGGCAAAGGGCAGTAATTTCCGACCAAATCATTAGTTGTTTTTTTTTCCATAACAACAAAATCCTTTGATTTCTCTGCTTCACATGCAGTTTAACACGATGCAAAAACATTGTTTTGATATCAGTATACACACTGAGAGCAATTGAGTACCTTTACTGATGCATCACACCTTATCTTTTTGTCATTTAACATCCCATATAATTTTATAAACAAGGTAATTATGCAAGATTTCTTTCTTTCTTTTTTTGATAAAAGGGCGAAAATCCACAGAATATGGTAATCATGCCAAATAAAAATTTGCAAGAACGTTATATGAATTAAACATAGTGTTTTAGTATCATTGATGAAGCAGTAAAGGTGTGGAAGTTAAAAGAAATCCAAGAAGGAAATATGCTAAAATTTGCTTTCGGTGGATACACCAGGACATTATAAGTATTTTAGTTTGGTTGGGTGGCCGAAAT
>NC_134880.1:37438463-37448463 GCF_041734735.1 Babylonia areolata
CAAAAGTGAAAATTTAGCGGCAAAACGCTCTCTCTCTCTCTCTCTCTCTCTCTCTCTCTCTCTCTCTCTCTCTCTCTCTGTGTGTGTGTGTGTGTGTGTGTGTGTGTGTGTGTGTGTGTGTGTGTGTGTGTGTGTGTGAAAACAATCAATAAAAAGAATCGAAAACATGAACAATCCATGCAAACACTGACGCATAACCCCACCCCTCAAAACCATATGCCGTAAATAAATCATACAATTAATTTTTTTTTTTTTACCTGTTTATATGTTGCTAATCGCATTACATTATATTGGTTATTAGTGCTTAATCATACCGATTCAAATCTTTGTTGATTAGTCAAGTTCGCTTCTTATTATGATTAGCATTTCGTTCTAAGGATGTTTTATTGTAATCTCAATTTTTAAGCAAAATTTCACCAATTATATTTATCCAACAGACACACACACACACACACACACACACACACACACACACACACACACACACACACACACACACATGAACAGTTACTTTTCCCTCACCAGTAGCCGTCTTTTTCCCCCTATTTTTGTCAAATAACACTTATGGCTAAAAGACGCTAAACTGAAGAAGAAGACAACAACAACAACAACAACAACACACTGTGAACGAACACACACGTACGGGGGAGTATCGACACGGGGGAGTATTGACACAGGGGAGTATCGACACGGGGGAGCATCGACACGCTCCTTGGACAAGGGCCAGGCAGACAGACAGATATACACAGAGAAGTACGAAAAGTGAAAGTGCTGGGAGAGACATGAGAGGGAGAGAGCTAGAGAGGTAAACACACACACACACACACACACACACACACACACACACACACACACACACACACACACACACACACACACACACACACACACACACACACACACACACACACACACACACACACACGGCGCGATTAGAAAGAGGAGGAAGAGTCTCCTCTACCACCACCACCACCATTCTCACTCCCTGCCCTCCCCCTCCGCCCCCTTCCCCCCTTCCCCGTCCCTACCCACCTTCCCCTCCCCCCCCCACCCCCCACCCCCCGCCACATACACACACACACACACACACACACACACACACACATACTTACAATTGTCTAAGCAGAAGGAGCTCAGTGTCATAGAGGAGGAAGTCTCAGCATCTCTTAACCTCGATATGTTAATCTATAAGGACCGACGGTCGGCTCGGGGCACGCCGGTTCAACGCCTGGAATAAAGTTCAGCTGCTTCTCTGGTGGCTGTCCTCGTCCATAGACATTGTATTCTGATCACACACACTGCCTGGAGAGACACAGAGAGAGAGAGTGAGACAAAGAGAGAGAAGGAGAAAGAGAGACAGACAGAGACAAAGAGAAACAGAGAGCCAGGGACAGAGAGAGTGAGGAGACAGGGAGGGGGGGGGGAGAGGGAGAGACAGACAGACAGAGAGAGAAGAAGAAGCGGGAGAACGGGAGACAGAGAATGGGTGAGAGAGATAGAGAGAGGTGGGTGGGTGGCAGGAAGACAAGAGATCGGAAGGAAGTGAATGAGGGAGGGGAGGTAGAGGGGGGAAGAGAGCAAGAGAGAGAGAGTGAAAGAGGGCGGCACAGAAAGATGTGGAGATGGAGAGAGAGAAGGGGAGGGAGAAAGGGGGAGACAAAGAGAGGGACAGAGGCGGTGGGGGGGTGGGGGTGGGGGTGGGGGTTAGAGAGTAGGTGAGAGAGAGAGAGAGAGACAGGGAGAGAGAGATGGGGGCGTAGAGACAAACGCACAGACACACAGGCGAACAGCGACAAAGAGACGGACGGAGAGAGAATGAGTGCCTCACACACACACACACACACACACACACACACACACACATACCACACACACGCGCGCGCGCTTGCGCGTATTGCCCAGATCTCGATATCTACCACACTGGGAATAACCAGTTTCCTGCTCTGTCTTTCTGACATTTTCGGCAAACATATCCCCCACCTCCCAATTCCAATCTGTTGCCCAGCTTCTTCCACCGTGGAGGAACAAAAGAATGTCAACATTATTGTTCATGCAGTTTGCGTGGTTTTCTGTCTTTTTGTGGTTTCCTGTCTTTCACTGCAGTTTGCGTGGTTTGCTATCCTTTAACTGCGATTTTTTTTTTATCGTACAATGTATGTGATTTCTTGTCTGTTGTAGTTTCAGGTCTGTTTTGCGAATAAGTTTATTCACTTATTCCATACTGAATGCGAGGAATATATGGTGTAGAGCAGGCCAATGCCTTTTTTATGAGTACAAGTAACTGAAAGAGATTTTAAATACATATCTGAAATGGACCTTAAGTATGAAATATCAAACAATGAGCTGGGACATTAGCTTTTACCAGTGACATAAGCCAATACTGTTCAGACCTTTCCATTATCTTGCACACGGGTGAGTAAAAGTGTGTTTGGGAAAAGTTCAGTTCTTACGTGAAGGTTCAATGTCTGCTCATATATCAGGTTTCTGACATAGCAACAGATAAACAAAAACGTACACAGACAAGTTAACACTTCATTTTGGTGTCATATACTGTACCATGTCAAACTGATGCAAACTAGGCCTATTGGTTTGCTCTGCTTGGCCAAATTTCGCGCGGCTAACGGTGAAAAGACGGGCCCACCCGCTCTCAGCCAATCAAACGCCTCTAAAAACTATAAGCGCTTAATCATTCCTTTGGCCAAGGCTCTCCACGCCATCTTGTCAGGTTTACGCTCTGTCTCGTCTTACGCTTTTTTCGGCTATTCAGCGTATCCTTTTGGCCTTATTTTGTTGCATGCGGCTTGTGTTTATTGTATTCTTACATTCTGTGTACTCGATTCGACTCGGCACCCTCGATTCGTTCGATTTTTTCTGCCTCTAAGTCGATCCTGTCTTTCCTTTCTCTGTTGGGGGTCGGATTTTCGCTGGGTGCCTAAGCGCGGGTTCCATGCCTCGTGTGCCATACCACGAAGGCAAGGGATCATGATGCTGGGATTGAGACTCGGTAAGAGACTCTCCCAGGCCCGGAGCTCATGATTCCTCCCGATACGGACCGCGGCGATGCGTCGTTAGACGCTGATCGCGGAGGCGACGTTCGTACCAGTAAAACGGTCATGAAGGGGACCGGGGGGAAAGAGGTACGAGCGTCGCCTCCCGAGGTGTCCCAGCGCGAGGCAGGGAGAAGGGTGAATGGCAAGTCATCTCCGTGCTGTGGGGACTCGCAGCTAGGCGCGGACTCCCAAGGGGAGGCCGCGCCCGGCCATTACCCGGGTCCCCACTCGGAGACGGCCCTCACGTGCCCCATTGTTGTTCCCCCTCCTCCCTTCTCTGTCGACCCCCCTCCCCCACCTCCTTTTGGGGGGGGAGAAAAATTTGGTTCCGGGGGGGATCTCTACTTTGCCCACCCCGGGCCAAGCCACCCCAGTTTCCCCACGGGAGGGGATTCGGGGCGCGTGGCAACCTGCTCTGCAGGTCTTCCCGCTATCCGGCCGGTCTCCCCTGCTGGGGGAGGCCCGTGCGTGTCAGGCGGTTCCGGGCAGTCAGCCCGCTCGTCTTCGGGCGGGACTGACACCCAAGTCGGACCTGACCTCCCTCCGACTTGGCCAGGTTGTTCCCTTCATGGAGGTCAACGCACCAGTGACCCTTGGGGTTCGGGTCACAGTATGGCTGGTGCCCACGGGTGGTTACCCCCATTCTACCCGTACTGGGGCGCACCTAGGGTGCACACTGGGTTGCCGGGAGCACCAAGGGCCAGCCCCTTGTCCGCTCCCCACCAGACCCAACCCAGCACATCTCACAGGGTGACACACACAGCCCCGACAAGTGGGATCGACTTCTTGTCGGTCAGGTCGAGCTCCTCGACCAATATTGCCACTCTGTCCACAAATCGGGCCTCTGTCAACCCACAGGTGACCTCCACGGTCACAACGGCCTCCTTGTCAGGACCGACGGCTGCTCAGGGGCCCTACTCGGCCCGGCGGAGCCGGCAGTCCCCACCTGCCTAGCCCTCGGTCCTACAGTGAGATGAGTGGGTGTTTGTCCCCACACAGCACTCGTGGGTCACTCTTGCATCCAGGGACGCCCTCTCTGAAAAGGTGTGGCACACACCATCCCAAGCATGGTTGGACCTACGGTCCACACGCTCCCCACCCGCTTCAGGTGTCAAGGACATAACAGTGGCGGCCATGGTCCCGGCTCGGGATCGTCCCAGCTCATCCCGCTGGGCTGACCACAGCTCACAGGACGCCCCAGTGGGTACATCCACTTGGGATGGCACCCAGCAGGGGATGGACTGCGAACAAGAGTGGGAGCCCCTGTCTTCGGATGAGGACGAACAAGCAGATGAGCACTCTTCGCCCACATCCCAGGGGGGACAGATTGAGCCCATGCCTCCCTAGGGACCAGCCTGAACCAAACTCGGACTTTGCCGAGCTCGAACTGACCCTCCCCAATAGGGTCACGTAGGCCGAATCAGTCCCTCAGGCTACTTTGTTACCCTTGACCCTCCTTATGCCATGTGACTCTAACTCCAGAACCACAAGGCAACTCAGAGTGCCAGAAATGGTGCAGGTATGGCTTAATAAGCCAGCCCGCACTGTCAGGGGTGCTGCTTCCATCCCTCCTCCAGGCAGGGAGTCCCTCTCTGCCCCGGGCGCCTTTTCCCTGGGAAAGTTTCTTAAAGATTCCTCCAAGGGAGGGGTGTGGTCCTGGTACACACAGGACCACCCTGCCTACAGTGGAGCAGAGCCCTCCGCACAGGACAGGATGTTGGTCTCACAGCGCACCACCTTCCCCACTTCAGCTAACCTATCCTTTAAAACGTTAGCAGAGTGGGACAAATTGGCCCGCTGCTGCCCCCTCGAGGTTTCCACGGCGTACACCTGTGACACGTTCCTTCACAGGGCCAATGAGCTGTGGGAAGTGTCCGGTTAATCAGGACAAGGGGTCTCCTTCCTCTGTCCCACCGGGCCTCTTCACCGACCAGAGGTTACACGCTTTTGGCAATAGGGTAGCATCTGGTCTCACGGCAGCTGCAGACACAGCTACCAGCCTTCACTTCAATATTGTGCTAGCGCTGCGTGATGCCATTTTCAGCCTCTCTAACATTCCTGTGGAGGAGAGGGCTGCCCTGCGGTCCATCCCAGCACAGCAGCACTCCCTCTTCGGCCAGTTCCCGCCCCATTTTGTCAGCCACAGGGCAGAGACAAACAGGGAGGTGGCCTCATATTTGGCCCACACCTCTCATGGGCTCCAGGGTTCTATGCCATTGAAGAGACCGGCCACCAGGGCCCCTCCATATACCACGCCGCCTGTCAAGGCAGCGTGTGCTGAATCAGGGGCAGAGGAATAAACCACCTTATGTCCGTCCAAGCCGACCGGCCATGCCCAAGGCCAGAAGGCAGCACCCCCAATGACTGGGCCCCGATTCAGCACCGCCAGTTGTTCAGCCCCTCCAAGTAGGAAACTTGTCCCGGCATGCACATCAGTGGTGTGCTCTGGGACTCAACGACGGGATTATGTCGGTGCTAGAGTCGGGGTACATGCTGTCTTGGGTGGAGGACCTCCCCCCTCTAAGATCCACTCCTCCTCCTTAGGTGCCCAGCTCGACGGAGCAGGAGAGCGTCCTAGCAAAAGAGATATCGCACCCACTCCTCATGGGGCTATATCTCAACTCTCGGACCCGGGCCCCGGTTTTTACGGCTGATTGTTGGTGATTCCAAAGGTCTCGGGAGGGTGGAGACCAGTTTTGGACTGGTCCCCCCTCAACAAATTCCTCCCCAAAATCAAATTCAAGAGGGACACACAGGCACAGATTCGGGAGACCATCCAACAAGGTGATTGGCCTACCTCTATCGATCTGGAAGATGCTTATTTTCATATACTCATCCATTCGGCATCCCGTCGGTACCTGAGGTTCGTGTGGAGGGAGAAGGGGTTCCAGTTCCCGGCCCTCACATTTGGTCTGTCCCTTGCCCCTTTCCTGTCTACCAAGGTGGCGCGGGAATTGGTGTCCATCGTCCTCTTGGAATCCATTTGTCTCTGTGTGTACCTGGACGACTTGCTTATCCTGGCCCAGTCGCAGGCCCTGTGCCTGAGTCATACGGCCAGACTTCTAGACCTTTGCTCCCAACTGGGCTTCCTCATGGACCAGCAGATATGCGATCGGTCCCCACGTCAGTCCTTCGACTTCTTAGGGATGAGATTCGACACGCGGTCTATGATAGTCTCTCTGGCGCCAGATCACTGGGACCGTCTGGCAGGCCTCCTCAGCCACTGGCGCCACTCCTCCCAAGATACAGCGCAGACACTTTCTTCCCTCTTGGGCATGATGGAGTCCACGGCACCTCTCATTCCCCTGGACAGGGTTCTCAAGCGCCCTCTCCAGAGGGCACTGAGGTTACGCCGGTCCCAGAGCACTCAGCCATGGGATACCCAGATATGTCTGGGCGAGTGGTTCCTCGAGGTGACATCAGAGTGGTTAATCACCCCCCTTCGGACACAGGGGGTGCCCTTAGCCCCACCTACTCTTCAGGTGGCACTCTTCACAGACGCCTCCTCCCTGGGCTGGGGAGCCCACATGGACTCACTCTATGCAGCAGGGACTTGGTCCCCGGAGGAGCGCCTGTGCCACATCAATGTTCTGGAACTGGAGGCATTTCGCAGGACTCTCCTGCACTTCATGGGGGAGGCCACTGGCAAGACCATCCGCTTGTTCACGGACAAGACGACGGTCGCATGTTATGTGGAAAAATGGGGGGAGCGCACTCGGCAGACCTCTCCATGCGGACTGAGGCTCTCCTCCGTTGGTGCCACAGCAAGGGCATTGCACTTTCAGCGAGACACTGAGCAGGAAAAACCAACTTCTTGGCAGATGCTCTTAGCAGGTCCAAGAGTGTCATACGCACAGAGTGCACCCTGGACAAGGACAGCCTTCAGGGGGTGTGGGAACAGTGGTTTCGGCCGATGGTGGACCTTGTTCAACAAGAGACTTCCCACTTCCGTCTCTTCGGTTGCCGACCCAGAAGCGTGGGCAGTGGATGCTCTCTCTCTAGATTGGAGCAGTCTGATTGCCTCCTCCCTTTCCAATTCTGTCCAAGGTGATACGGAAAGACAGATTGGAACACCCGCAGCTGATCCTCATTGCGCCGAAATGGCCAGTCCAGACCTGGTTTCCGGACCTTCAGTCCCTGACACATGTTCCCACCCCTGGAACTTGAAACCAAATCTCATCTGCTGAGGCAGCCTCGCTCGGGCACTCCGCATTCCAATCCTCAACTGCTCCACCAGCACGCAAAGCTGCTGTGCGGTCGGAACTGTCAGCATCACCATTGAAGTCCTCAACCCCTCGGTCGGCCTCTGTGTCGGCTGTGCTGACCCAGGGGTGTGCCTCCTCTGACCTCCTCTCCATAGTCACCAGAGCAAGGAGGCAGGGAACAGAGACTTTGTATGACTTTCGCTGGAAGAAATGGTTGCGGTGGTGTACAGCTCAGGGCATTACCCCTACAAACCTTACGAGCATGCAGCTGGCCAACTTTCTGGCTCTCTGCTCCTCGGTTCATCCTGTCTGCTAGTTCTGTGCAAGGGTACAGGTCTGCCTTCTGTACCACATTGCAAACAGCTAGGTGGTTCCGCCTTTGAAGCGGATTGCCTGCTCAGAGAGGTGGCTAGGCGTGCCCCTCTGAAGGAAGCTAGAGACCCCAGAAGAGTGCCCCTCTGGGACTTGTTCCTGGTGCTGGATTTCATTCGAAAACAGCCCTTCCTACCATTGGGGACTATTCCTTTTGACATCCTCACCCTCAAGACCACTTTCCTTCTGTGGCTGGCCACAGGCAGTTGTAGAAGTGAGCTGCATGGGCTTAGTGGAATGCCACAAGATCTGGCCTTCCACAGAGATGGTTCCATCACTATTCGTTTCCTTCCAGAGTTTCTGGCTAAGAACCAAGACCCTGAGGTTCCTTCCCCCTCTCTGAGGGTCAGACCTTTGTCTGATATTCTTGCCCAAGATGATGAGGATAGGCACCTGTCCTGTTCGGTGTCTCAAATATTATTGGGATAGGTCTCGCCATAGGCGTTCTTCTCAGAGGTGTCTGCTCATCTCCCCCAATGAGAATTACAAGAAAGACATCGCTGCAGGCACCATTTCCCGCCAGGTTTCCCAAGTCATTCGTAGAGCCTACTCTCATGCACACAGGGATATCAGCTGTCTTCATCCCAGAGCACACGAAATGCAGGCCATAGCTACTTCGGCTGCTTTCCAGCACTCAGTGCCAACGCAGCATGTCTTGGAGGCAGCCTTCTGGCGGTCTGAGAATCCCTTCATCAACTTCTACCTCAGGGATTTCCGTATGACCAGGGCTGACGGTTCCAAGGGGATTTCCTTTGTCGCGGCTAACACTGCCGTCTCAGTTACAAGGGCTCCCCATATGAACCAGTAGGCGTTGCCCTCCTCCATTTGCTTTAAATTCTGCATCAGTTTGACATGGTACAGTATATGACACCAAAAGGAGGAGTTTGTATTATACTCCATGTTTGGTGTTAAATATACTTACCATGTCAAACTCGAATGCCCGCCCGTCCGTCCCCGCGTCTCCGCCGTGGTTCTCATGGGGCATTTTTGTTCATGGCCACGGAATGATTAAGCGCTTATAGTTTTTAGAGGCGTTTGATTGGCTGAGAGCGGGTGGGCCCGTCTTTTCACCGTTAGCCGCGCGAAATTTGGCCAAGCAGAGCAAACCAATAGGCCTAGTTTGCATCAGTTTGACATGGTAAGTATATTTAACACCAAACATGGAGTATAATACAAACTCCTCCTTTTAAGCGCGCTGGGTTACGCTGTGGGTCAGGCATCTGCTTCGCACATGTGGTGTAGCGTATATGTCATTTTCCGAAAGCAGTGACGCCTCCTTGAGTTACTGATACTGATACCGGTTAATTAAACGTTCTAAACACGTGCGTTTCAAGACAGAAAGTCGAAACACACAAGTGGATCGCCTCATCAAGTTGTACGTAAAACCATGTCTGATCGAGACCAGGATTGTCAATTGTAGAACGAACAAAAAAGTATAGCAACAAAAACACATTTTCTCACTCATTGTCGATCTGCAGTTATCAAAACACGCAAGATTTAAAAGGCGTTTCATGGAGACATATTTGGTAGGGGAAATATCTCGTAGGCAGCGCAATACCGTTTCAAAAAGTGATCGCTGTTCAAAATTGTGCCTTTTAAAGGCCTTTGTTATCAGTGATTGTAACTGCTTCGTCGACGGGCGCAATAGCCGAATAGTTAAAGCGTTGGACTTTCAATTTGAGGGACCCGGTTTCAAATTTCGGTAACGCCGCACGGTGGGTAAAGGGTAGAGATTATTCTGATCTCCCAGGTCAACATAAATGTGCAGACCTGCTTGTGCCTGAACTCCCCTTCGTGTGTATACGCAAGCATAAGATCAAATACGTTAAAGATCCTGTAATCCATGTCAGCCTTCGATGGGTTATGGAAACAAGAACACACCCAGCATGCACACCCCCGAAAACAGAGTATGGCTGCATACATGGCGGGGTAAAAACAGTCATACACATAAAAGCCCACTCGTGTACATACGAGTGAACGTGGGAGTTGCAGCCCACGAACGAAGAAGAAAAAGAACTGCTCCGTCAACAAACGCGCTTCGATTATCGGCTCACCGGCGTGTTTTCTCCATTAGCGAACAAAACTTCGCTATCACAGCAACACAAACTGTGCCGTCCATCATTGCTAAGACGGAAGTGGCGGAAGCCCGCCATCTTGTGTTCCTTCCAATCACGTGAGGAAGTGATGTATTGTGATTGGCTGCAGGGCTGAGCGAGGCTCGCGCTATCGGCTTAGGATGTGTACACATGATTGATGTAGACCGTGCGGGGCGCACTCTGATTTTTGCCGTAAGATCGGGTGGATGTGTGAGTGCGCAACAGACAGTGTGTCGGATACTCCATCTCTCCTCTCCCCTCTCTGTCAATGTGTGTG
>NC_134880.1:37453463-37458463 GCF_041734735.1 Babylonia areolata
GTGGGAAACACTCACAAACTTCATGCACTAAATGCACGTTGCAACGCAAATCAGTTGGAAACACTCACAAACTTCATGCACTAAATGCACGTTGCAACGCAATTCAGTGGGAAACACTCACAAACGTTCATGCACTAAATGCACGTTGCAACGCAATTCAGTGGGAAACACTCACAAACTTCATGCACTAAATGCACGTTGCAACGCAAATCAGTGGGAAACACTCACAAACTTCATGCACTAAATGCACGTTGCAACGCAATTCATTAGGAAACACTCACAAACTTTCATGCACTAAATGCACGTTGCAACGCAATTCAGTGGGAAACACTCACAAACTTCATGCACTAAATGCACGTTGCAACGCAATTCAGTGGGAAACACTCACAAACGTTCATGCACTAAATGCACGTTGCAACGCAATTCAGTGGGAAACACTCACAAACTTCATGCACTAAATGCACGTTGCAACGCAAATCAGTGGGAAACACTCACAAACTTATTGCACTAAATGCACGTTGCAAAGCAATTCAGTGGGAAACACTCACACACGTCTTGCACAAAATACACGTTGCACGCAATTCAGTGGGAACCACTCACAAACTTCTTGCACTAAATGCAAGTTGCGAAGCAATTCAGTGGGAAACACTCACAAACTTCTTACACTAAATGCACGTTGCAACGCAATTCAGTGGGGAAACACTCACAAATTTCCATCATTAAATGCGCGTTGCAACGCAATTCAGTGGGGTAACGCTCACAAACTTTCATGCACATTTCACGGCAAGGTCTCGATCGACTTTCTCATCTGAAGGACTAGCAACCTGGCCACCACCACGGGCTGGTAGTAGCAGAAGGAGGGATATGAGTCTTAAAACGGGACTGGACTCACGGATCGGCGGTTCTTCTCGTTTCTTTGACGACCGTGTTAACAGTGAAACAGTGAAACTTTACTATTATTTTTTTAAACCCACAGGGGCACATGGATCTAAAAGATACAATCATACCATTACAGAAAAAAATACAGAGAGCAGCGCATGCGCCAGAAAAAGACAATGATCATCAATCAGTCCTTTTACAAACTCGCCCATGCAATCAATTCTTTCAAAACATATTCACATTGAAAATAAATTTTAACCAACAAGTGAAACCAAAATGAAATGACACATTTTATATTTAACTGATACCACATTTTCACTCTGCATGCCTGCATCGAGAAGCATCTGTCAAGAAATAAGAAATTCTATGTAGCATTTATAGATTTCAGTAAAGCCTTCGACAGAGTACAACATAGCCTATTGTTCGGTGTACTGCTTAGAAATGGTGTTAAACGTAGAATGTTCAATATATTGAGGAGTATGTATAGTACGATACAATCTCGTGTTAGATGTGGTAATTCATGCACCAAATATTTTAAGTGTACGCAAGGTCTGAAACAAGGATGCTCATTAAGCCCAACTCTATTCTCGCTTTTTATTAATGAGCTTGCACATGAAATGTTTACGCGGGGTAAGCATAGAATACAGTTCCAACCAAATTATATTGAAATCTTTATTTTACTATTTGCTCTTATGTATTTAACTGATACAGAAACTTGCATAGGGACACAATGTTCCTATATGCGACAAATCATACACAGGTACATGATACATAATTCAAGTATTCATTTATGATATGTGTTGTCATTTGAAGATTTATGTGTATGTACGTATATATATATATATATATATATATATATATATATATATATATATATATATATATATATGTGTGTGTGTGTGTGTGTGTGTGTGTGTGTGTGTGTGTGTGTGTGTGTGTGTGTGTGAGGTGACAATTTTAATCAGAATTCAGCTAATATAGTTTTATAGTTTTAATGAACCTTACTAGTTTGAAAAAAAAAATTCTTTTTAGAGTACATTAATTTTTGATACTTTAAGGCATTTGAGCATGAGCCACCGTTATACGATGACATCCATGACATGTTAAACGAAAAACAAAGTTTATTATGCTGTCACTTTTGCTGTGAGATAAGTAGGAAACTTAAAGCCTTTGTTGGACGGGTGCAATAGCCGAGTGGTTAAAGCGTTGGACTTTCAATCTGAGGGTCCCGGGTTCGAATCACGGTGACGGCGCCTGGTGGGTAAAGGGTGGAGATTTTTACGATCTCCCAGGCCTACATATGTTCAGACCTGCTGGTGCCTGCACCCCCTTCGTGTGTATATGCAAGCAGAAGATCAAATACGCACGTTAAAGATCCTGTAATCCATGTCAGCGTTCGGTGGGTTATGGAAACAAGAACATTCCCAGCATGCACACCCCCGAAAGCGGAGTATGGCTGCCTATATGACGGGTAAATACGGCCATACACGTAAAAGCCCACTCGTGTGCATACGAGTGAACGTGGGAGTTGCAGCCCACGAACGCAGAAGAAGAAGAAGAAGCCTTTGTTGCTTTGTCCTTCGTTCGTTTATTTATTTGTAGTCTGTTCATCTGAGATGATGATATTAGACTGAAAATAAATGATATTATTATTATTATGATTATTATTTGGATTATTATCATTCCTATCATAATGATGATTGTTAGTATTAATTAGAAATCGACATTCTGTTGCTTTGTGCTTCCATCAGCCGGTTTTCGTGTTTTTCCTTTGTTGTTGTTGTTGTTGTTGTTGTTGTGTGTGTGTGTGTGTGTGTGTGTGTGTGTGTGTGTGTGTGTGTGTGTGTGTGTGTGTGTGTGTGTGTGTTGTTGTTGTTGTTGTTGTTGTTGTTGTTGTTATTGTTCTTCTTCTTCTTCTTCTTCTTCTTCTTCTTTTCTTTGTTTGCTCTTTTTGTTTCTTTTATGCTTTCGTGGGCTGCAGCTCCTACGTTCAGTCGTATGTATACAGAGGAGTGAACATTTACGTGAATGACTGTTTGTTTGGGTTTTTTTATATCACCGTGAAAGGCAGCCATAACCCGTTTTCACGAGTGTGTATGTTTGGTATGTTCGTTCTCGTTGTTTGTTCCGATGCTTCATCACCAACCGAATGCTGACATGTATTACGGGATCTTTAACGTGAGTATTTGCGTAAAGCAAAACGAAGCGAAACGACACAACTAGCCAAATAACGAAGAAAAAAAACAGACACAGACACAGAAACACAGACACACACAGACACACAGACACAGACACACAACACACACACACACACACACACACACACACACACACACACACACACACACACACACGAAACAACATTAAATGAACAACAACAAAAAAACAAAAAAAGAATAAAGGACCACTCATAATCACATCGCACATTAAAAAAAAATTAAAAATTAAAAAACCCTCTGTGAAAAAGCTGTCAGCTGTTGTTCACGCGGTGTATTTCCTTGGCTTCCAGTATCTGAATTCAGCTGGCCCAAACTGTTGGGTTTCTCTCCACGACGTGTTTGGGCTCCAACTCCCGAGGTTGCAGGTCATAGGTCATAGGTCATAAGTCATAGGCCAAAGGAGAGGGCACTGACTCCCCGCTGATTGTGTTCAAGACCGTCTACGGCTTCAAAGTTTCTTTCTGTGTCTTTTCAGTATCCTCTGGCTGCAATGTATGTATCTATGTATATGCATTGTCTTTGTCTGTTCGCTATTGCCTGCGGCTTTGAAGTGTCTTCCTGTTACTTTCAGTAAATTCTGGAAAAAAATGTATGTATGTATTGTCTACGTCTATTGTCTATTGTTTAGATCGTCAACGGCTTCAAAGTTTCTTTCTGTGTCTCTCAGTAGTTTCCGGCAGCAGTGTATGTATGTATGTATGTAATGATGTATGGATATATAGGAATGAGTGCATGGTTGCATGGATGTATGTATGTATGATAGTTAGTCGTGTCCGACTATGACTATCAGAACAGCAGAGTAGGCAACTGCTGTCCCAACTATCTGGGCTATAATTTGATTATAATGGAGAGTGTCTTGCCCAAGTCACATCGCCACTCTCTCGGCCAAGAGCGTTTTAGGACAGTCGACGTTGGGATGATGACCAAAGGCCAATTAGCCGGCAAGGCTGCAGCATTCAAGGCCAGTGGAATCTTGCCTCCTAGTTTGAGAGTCACAGTTCTTCACAAAAGACTAGGCTGTAAATGACTTCCCTTTGCAATGAAGAAACCATTGATAATAGAGCTCTCACTTTCCTGTCGGCCCAATTGTAAGCTCATGTCAATCTGGGCCTATGTGTGCATATATGTGTATGCGTATGAATACTAGTGTATCTGTCTATTTGTCTATTTATGTATATCTCGATTTAGAATATATCTATAATCTCTCTGTCTATCTGTGTACGTATCTGTCTATCTATATCTCGATATTCCTGTTTCAATGTCTGTCTGTATGCGCGCGCGCGCGCGTGTATGTGTGTGTGTGTGTACGTTTGTGTGTGTGTATGTGTGTGTCTGTGTGTTTGTGTGTGTCTGTGTATGTGTGTGTGAGTGTATGTGTGAGATATATATATATATATATATATATATATATATAGTGTGTGTGTGTGTGTGTGTGTGTGTGTGTGTGTGTGTGTGTGTGTGTGTGTGTGTGTGTGTGTAGACAGAAAGTAGTTTGCAAACAGGAGAGGGAAGAAGCAGAAAAGCAGAGTTCAGTTGACGTCAACCTCCGTCAGCATTTCTTCGAAGATACGGACAGTTACAACAACAACAACAACAACAACAAAAACAACACCTCTCAGTCCACAGGAAACAGCTGTACACCCACATGTGACACGGAAGCGCCGATTGTGGTTGGGCGTCTAATCAGGGGCCACAACCTCCTCACTAATCAGCCTCAGTTCTCGCCCTTGACGAAGTGGCGGAAATAAGGCCGGAGGTGGTTTTGTACCAAGGAGAGGACACGAGAGAGAGAGAGAGAGAGAGAGAGAGAGAGAGAGAGAGAGATTCCATTAGTGAGAGAGAGGGGGAGAGGAAAAGAAAGAGAGAGAGAACGAACGAACGAATGAATTAACATTTTTAGTC